>NC_133135.1:54418516-54726819 GCF_048418815.1 Hemitrygon akajei
AATCCCTTTGATCCTCCATGGTTCGTGGTGTTTTAACACTCGGGGAATAATCCATGTGCGAACCTTAGAATGTGGACAACTGTCTTCATTCTTTCTTGTAGAAAACTGCATCTGCCAAGATTCTGTCCACTGGTCAGTCTCTTCACAGCCCCTTTTTAAGTTCTATAGCCTTTCCAGTGCTTACGATGATTTCTAATTTTTGTTGACTTAAATTGCAATTCCCTGGGGTCTGTTTAATGCAGAATTTCTACAATATTAAGCATTTTTTAACTTAGAGTCACTGAATTATTTTACAGTGTCTTATAGGAAACCAGATCTGAATAGAGATTCTATTAATTCCAGGTGAGAGCATCAAAGGAAATGAAACAAGAGTGTGTAAATGGAGCTGAGGAACCTGATCTAACCAAATTCAGGCTCTAAGAACTGAATGTCCTACTCCTGTATCCATATCGCAATGATTACTGACTTAACTAACATCAGCTGTAATAGAATTGATTCCAGCATGCAAAGGACATTACATTCAGAGCTACAATCCCTCCTCCTATGATCATTATGCATGCCAGGGATGAGGATGTATACATGATATGCATAATGTGTGTACATAATGTGCCCCTTGAAAAGCGGTCAGATTTAAATTTCTTGTGCATGCCCTCGGATTTGGAGTCTAATGAGCAATTTGTTCCTTAAGGCAGGGAGAGGAAGAAACAGTCTTGATTGCTAGAAACTAGACAGCTGTGAATATTGGCAAAAACAACATCAGGTTCAGCTTTGATGCTCTTCATGATTAAAATGTCTAATACACTTACTGCAGGGCTCCTACACAAAGATTGGCTTCCGAGGTGAGGAGCCATAGGAATCTAGCCCGGCAAAGGTCAAGGTTCTCATGATAAATTGGAACAGGGTTAATATTTACAAAAAAAAAACAAATTCTTCAAGTTATTTCATGAGTCTTCAGTTGTTCAGAATTTGTTGTTTTGGAATCCTAATGTTAGAGAATTTAAATTTTAGTTTTATTTATTTTATTGAGATATAGCTCAGAGTAGGCCCTTCGAGCCAATCCCCAATTTAACCCTAGCCTAATCACGGGACAATTTACAATGACGAATTAATCTACCAGCTGGTATGTCTTTGGGCTATGTGAGGAAACCCAGCACCCAGAGGAAATCCATGCAGTCATGGGGAGAACGTACAAACTCCTTACAGGCAGCAGCAGAAATTGAACGCACGTCACTGGAACTGGAAAGTATTGTGCTAACCACCATACTACCATGCCACCCATTGCTACCTATTTAAAACAGACTAACACATCAACTAAATTAACAAAGAGAAAAAAAAGTTAGAGGAATGAAATATTCATATGTCAGCAATGTAAGTAGTGATTTCTAAATGTATAAACATAAAAATATTTTCTCAAATGATGCACACAAAACGCTGGAGGAACTCTGTAGACCTGGCCTGCCGAGTTCCTCCAGAATTTTGTGTGTGTTGCTTGGATTTCCAACATCTGCAGGTTTTCTCTTGTTTTCTCAAATGGCTATCTGGCCTGATATGTCTATATTAGACCAGCTCCATATACAGTATACTACAATGTACTACAGTCCTTTAAACCTGCTTTTTCTGCTCTGCAATATTTTTCTCTTTAAATGCTTAGCTAGTTCCATCTTGTATGTCATGAATAAAGTTATTTTGAGCAATGCACACAAAATGCTGGAGGAACTCAGCAGGCCAGGCAACATCGATGTATAAAAAGTACAGTCAACAGTTCAGGCCGAAACCCTTCGGCAGGACTATGTGTGTTGCTTGGATGTCCAGCATCTGCAAATTTTCTCTTGTTTGATGGTTATTTTAATCTTCTCCTTGGTGCGTTCTAATCCTAAATTTATTATTCCTTGTTACTGATGCACACACAATGAAAATAGTTTTTTCTATGAAGTACTTCTCTCGAAAACTTTCAAATTTTGAATGTTTCTATAACCTATCCTATCAAGCAAAACATAATTACACAATATCTTGATTGTACAGTGTATTTGGAATGAAGTTTAATTGATTTTATAGTTTTATAGATTTACAATGGTATAAAAAACATTGTGTTGTCCCTTTGTTTAAGTTTTGAAAATTGGCACTTTCTTGTGTTTCTAGTTTTCTTGTATTGAAAAGTGGTCAGACACCACATATTACATTGTTTTGGATGTTTGTAACATCACAAACATAGTTAATAACTATTGCATAGCGATGCATTTACTAACACTTTTTATGGCTATGCAATTAAAAATCACATTGTTTCCAAAGTTAAAGACAATAACAATTAACAATTGACAATTAACAATAGAGCATTGAGTACAGAAGTTGGGATGTAATGTTAAAATTGTACAAGGCATTGGTAAGGCCAAATTTGGAATATTGTGTACAGTTCTGGTCACCGAATTATAGGAAAGATATCAATAAATTAGAGAGAGTGCAGAGACGATTTACTAGGATGTTACCTGGGTTTCAGCACTTAAGTTACAGAGAAAGGTTGAACAAGTTAGGTCTCTATTCATTGGAGCGTAGAAGGTTGAGGGGGGATTTGATCGAGGTATTTAAAATGTTGAGAGGGATAGATAGAGTTGACGTGAATAGGCTGTTTCCATTGAGAGTAGGGGAGATTCAAACGAGAGGACATGATTTGAGAGTTAGGGGGCAAAAGTTTAAGGGAAACACGAGGGGGTATTTCTTTACTCAGAGAGTGATAGCTGTGTGGAATGAGCTTCCTGTAGAAGTAGTAGAGGCCAGTTCAGTTGTGTCATTTAAGGTAAAATTGGATAGGTATATAGATAGGAAAGGAGTGGAGGGTTATGGGCTGAGTGCGGGTAGGTGGGACTAGGTGAGATTAAGAGTTCGGCACGGACTAGGAGGGCCGGAATGGCCTGTTTCCGTGCTGTGATTGTTATATGGTTAAAATTGCGGAGCAGACTTGATGGGCTGAATGGCCTACTTTTGCTCCTATATCTTATGGTGTAATTATTTCTGGCTCATGCTGTGTCACTTGCTAAACATGATTTAGCCTTTTGCCAGTTTATATGCACTGGATGATAGCATTCCATGCACCATTCTCCTTTTGCATTGCCCAGAATCTTGGACTATGGTTTTCTGGGTTGTTAATTCTGGCATAATATGGTCTACACATTGCATTGTAAAACTGGGAGGCTTGCAATGTGTTAAAGTTCTTCCCCCACATCATTGGAATCTCTCCACCCATGCCCCTCCCCAAGTTGTAACAGCAACAATCTTTCACCCACCTCTTGAATTATAATTTATGGCCCCTGACCTCATGAGACCCACTATTTGCTGCCAATTTCTGTTTCTACTTCAATATACTGTCGACCTCACTACTCTCCAGATTGCTCAACAGTCTGCCAGCTTTTCTCCTTTCCTGATCCTACTAGAGTTTTCTGGTCTTTCCTAAGACTTAGTGGTAACTTCAATCACCACTGTCTTGAACTGATTCTACAATCTACAAATTCAGCATTCAAGGACTCTTTTGAACTCTTGTTCTTCAGATCTTTTTATTCGTAAAGCTTTTGCACATTGGTTGTTTGTCAATCTTTGTCTTCTTATGTATATATTTCTGAGAAATTTTATTATATTTCTTTTTTCCCTGTAAATGCCTGCAGAAAATAAATGTCAAGGTAGCATATGGTAGCATATATCTACTTTGATCTTAAATTTACTTTGTACTTAGAACTATTCTCATGACTTCCCATCCTTCAGTTGTCTGCTGGCCTCACTCACCTGTGACGTGAGGGTGGTCTGTACACCTGCTAATAATGATGCTGTACTACTGTGGATTTGTGACACATATCTGCAATGCAAATATTCAAATAAAGACAAAATGTGTGACTTTAAATTTGGAGAATTTCACCTACGTGATTTAGTACATGATCTAATGTGAAGCCGTCACTTGTTCTTGGTTCTCACTGATATGGGAAAGTGACTTGTAAAATATTGAAATCTTATGGGTTTTTTGATTGGTCACATCATTGTCAAGAATTCATGCTCCACTGATAACAATTGCTCTTCTCTCTCCCTGGACTGATGACGCTGTGGTGAGAAGCCTGGCTCCAGCTGGCAATTTTTTTTCTCTCTACCATCTGCTAGAGTTTGATGAAAGGCAATTACTGTTCCATATTTTGTATATCCCCAGATTTATATGCTTTATACTACTACTGTTAAAGCTTGTTCACACCTTCTATGGGTGTGTTATTCTCGCAGCTTCTCGACTACAGATGACCGCTATACCTTCACTGTGTTTCCTTTGCCATCTTTTCTCTTCAATTAAAATGCTCTCAGCAATTCCTCAGACACTCCTCTCCAGCTTCCATTTGTATGAAGAGACAGAAGTTGAGTCCTGATGAAGAGTCACAGTCCAAATAGTCAACTGTTTATTCTTCTTCATAAATGCTGCCTGACCTGCTGAGTTCCTCCGGCATTTTGCATGTATTGCTCTAGATTTCCTGCAGAATCTTTTGTGGTCCATCTCTATACTCCCCTTCTCCCTTATATCTCCCTTTTGCTGATCTCCCACTTCTTTCCACAACTTTCTCCTTCTCCTGAATGCTATTCACAAAAAAAAACATTCCTAAACTTTAGAGTAAATCCTCAGAACTTCTTATAAAACTAATTAAACTAAGAGAAAGAGAAACTAAAGGGAGATGCAACAACTTTGTAATGGAATGCAAAAAACACAAAACAAAAATATATTGTGTCCATAACTAGGAAAACAAAATAGAACTGCACATAAAAAATAAGTAACAAAATTAGATTTAAAAA
Organism: Hemitrygon akajei; assembly: GCF_048418815.1. Taxonomy (NCBI): domain Eukaryota; kingdom Metazoa; phylum Chordata; class Chondrichthyes; order Myliobatiformes; family Dasyatidae; genus Hemitrygon; species Hemitrygon akajei. The sequence goes on from NC_133135.1 coordinate 54,423,326, forward strand.
ATTACCAAACATTAAAGTCACAAATTCATGATTGGATTAATCTCTTAGAAGTTCCATACCTGAGCAATAGAACAAAAGATTCATTTAAATATACAAATAGCTGCTAGTTCCATTGATGCAGAACACAATTTAAAGTAGCAAAAGTAACGTTCTGGGTTTTATTGTTATACACTACATATTTATACAACTACAGACTATTTGCCCCATGCAAGTTATTGATGACTTTCTTGTGATGTTCTGGAGCTGTGAGCATCATTTACTTTGCTGAGCTACTGCAGGGAATAATTATTAAGTGAGAAAATTTGTTTGTGATTTGGGCATGAATTGTGTGGTCATTAGTAGCTATTGGCATGAGCTATTTGTATCCATTCCTTAAATAAGATATCATTTTACCACGCAAATAGTGCTTTGTTTCATGGGATTGATAGTTCAGCAGACCTCTGGTTGAGCTGTCAGTGTCAGGGCTGACAAAAAAAGTCCTTCTGTATGAGCACACACTCCTGGGGAGCCTGAACATCCTCCAGTGAGCTGCAAAAGAGACAGGCACATTAAATATCACATGGAAAAGACATTCTAGTTTTGTTTTGTGTTTTTGCATTCTGTTCCAAGGTTATTTCATCTCCCTTGTATGTTTTTAGTGTCTATTTCTGTTATTGTAATCAGTTTTATATAAAGTTCTGAAGATTTACTTTAAAGTTAATTATTCTCCATCTGGTTCCTTGCTGCTAGATTGGACAAAAGATGGAGATTGCAGTTGAAGGGGCAGGGAGGTGGAGGGATAGCAGACAAATGATCAAACGGGAAAGGGGAAGTGATTGGGGGGGCAAAGACAGGAGAAGGGAGAGAGGAGAGACATATCAAAGAAAGTGGATAGGGGACTAGAGGGTGAGAATGGAGAAGACGAATTGGGAGGAGGTGGAGATTAGACTGAGATGGAGAACTCAGAGTTTCTGACTGAAGAAAGGAATTTTGAATGAGTGAGGACGGATAGACAATCAAGATCAGATGGAGAGACATTTAGATTGCAGGAAAGAGAACTGAAAAATGCACAGCTGTCATGTCAACCAAGTGTGACAGATGTCCGCCCTCACTGTAAGAGCAGTACTACTCCACTCATCAAAGTTCAAAGTACATTTATTATCAAAGTATGTACAGTACATTTTATTATATACAACCTTCAGATCACTCTTTTTACTGGCAGTCACAAAACAAAGAAACCTAATAGAACCCATTTTAAAAAGACTGTCAAACAACCAATGTGCAGAAAATAAACAAATCTTGCAAAGTATGCTGTGACCCAGAACATTGGCCTGAACCATGTTATTATATTATTTATAAAGAAGGTCTTAATATGTTTGAATAGTGGGATGTCACATCCATTGTAATTAATTGAACATGTGTTTTGCAGTTGCTCTGTGCAATAGCTAAAATATGAGCCACTAAGTAAAGTTTTTCCATGCCATGTGGCACAAAATAAATTTTCCGTCCTGGCTACTTTCGTTGAACTCCTAACTTGTTTGTCCCTAGATCAACATTAGAAAATACATTCATGTTCAACGTAATGTTTACACTTGCTTCTAACTTGCTATTGGAAGTGCATTTGAAGAAATGTTTACTCTCACACAGAGCTTTTGCTTGCCTATTTAGCAATTTACATGTAATATAAATTTATTTAAATTTGACTAAAAAGCTATATTGTGTTAGTTGTTTCAATTTTTAAAAATAGCATGCTTTAAGACACAGGAGAGATCTGGCGTACTTCCAGTAATGAGTTTAATGGAAGAAATTGCATAAATAATGAGTTTAAATAAACTGTGAAATACCTGTTGCATCAAGATCTGTGTTTGTTGTTAGTTTGAATAATTAAGAGCAATTAAGGCAGGAGCCTCACTACCTGATGTAATATCACATTAAACATTAATGAGAATAAAAAGTGCCTCGACCGAGTGCAGTGGGAGAAATTCAATATTGTTTTATGTATTTTTGAGGTCCAGAATAATGGATGTGGGGGCAGAATTCAGGATCCATCAGTGAATAATTTTCACCAAAAGTGCACAAACTGTCGAGCTGAATTTCCATCTGGGCCCTCCATGTCAGAGACTGGAGCACAATGCATTTGCACAGTGATTGTATGTAATTATCATCGTATAATTGCAGAAGCAAATCTCAGCATTTGTTCCATGCAATCTTTCAATTCACAGAACCTCTCAGTGATGAGTTTGATCTGTCATGCCATTGAAACACCACCTTCTTTGACAATGGAGGGGTCGATGCAATGTTTAACAAATATTTTGGAGATACAAGTGTATCACATCAGCTTGCTAGATCAAGTAAAATGGAATATAAAGCGTGAACATAAAGAAGGAAATAAAGGGAAATCTATCAAGATTGCACACATTGCACTACTTTTAATAGTGTCCAACAAAATACACCTTCTTACACAAGGGAGAAACTAAAACAAATTATTTGTGTCCCAAATTAAGAAAACACTTGAAGAGTTTTATCTGATCATTTCAAACAACATTGTCCAGGATCAGAGCTCTTTCAAGGTCAGGGGCCAAAATGCAGCTTCTGGTCATGAACAGTGTGTAATGATGACTGCAACATGCTGATTTTGTGGTCAATGGCTAGAGGATGATAAAGTTTATTAGGGATACGATGGGAGTCAGTGCTCGGCAGAAGCATCACTTCAAATAACCCTTTAATCAGAGAAGGCATAATTGTAACCCATGATCAGATGATGGAATTCTGGGAGTATTTCGCATTGCTTCTGAGCCAGCTCTTCATAAACATAGGCATTGATGTTGAAATTTATCATCAGCATTAATGTCCCAGCACAGCTTTTTGTCATCTGATCCAGATCAGAATCCCAGACACAATGACCCTCATTGTTCTATATGTTTCTGAACATGGAGTACCTCCAGTGGGCATCTCACTGTGTGGAGAGGTACCACCAATGTTGCTTAACAAATTTCTCCAGATCCACTGCCACATTTAGTGAGTCAACCTCGAGTATTCTCTCCCAAGCCAACATCCCCACTATTAAGGCACTAATTATGGTTGCTTCATTGGGCAGGCCAAATTGCTTGAATACCTGATAGCAATCTCCAGAAGCTGGTGATTTATTCCAAGCTCTACCAAGACAAGAGATTATCAGGTGGATGAAGAACTCCAACATCTCCACTGACTGCTGGGTATCCCTGGACCACAGCCGTTCAAAATCGGCTTTAAAAACAGCAAATCAATTTGTTGCTCTGTGTAAATGGTGGAAGTAACACTCGGAAGCCAACCACTCGTCCGCCATGTGCCAATAGTGGTACTTCTGCAGGTTCCACAAAGCACCTAACACAGTTCAAATTTCGAAAGTTCAAAGTAAATTTATTATCAGAGTACATACATGTCACCACATACAACCATGAGTTTCTTTTTCTGCGTGCGTACTTAAAGCTAATGCAAGTCATATTCATTCCAGATGATCTGCTGAAGAAGAGAAAGGAATTAAAATTAGTCCTAAGGAAATAAAGCCATAAGTCTGTGTCTAATCAGTCTGTGTCCATCAGTCCATGTCTAATCAGCAATTGCTTTTGGATAACATTGTACTAATGGTCAGGGAAAAGGCACAATGAACCAGAAATTACTGAGAAACAGCAGCAATTCTGTTTGTGACATGGAAATCCTGAAATTTAGATCCTTTGCACTTAATATCTGACTGTTCTCTCACATTGGACTGTTCATGGAGTCTAGGAGCAGAATATTTTCTTCTGGCAGTTTCTCAGTGGTTGACATTCTTTGCATAATCATTACATTAAGAAGAACTGGTTGAGAAGGTAAAATGTAATTCACACCAACTTGAATTAACTTAGTTAACTTAAATATGTTGTGTTGATTTGTGGTGTATTTGTGATTTTCTTTGAAAGATTGTAGCTTCACTGCTTTGCAATACCATTTTATATTTTAGTAAATGTCAAAGATATTCAGAAGCATTCATTTTATTGGTAGGTTTGACACTTAGTGGATATGTGTGACTTAGTGAGCAGTCAGTCCATTTTCTGTGAGTGGAACTTAGCATTTTTCGAGGTCATGTAGGTTCTGTAGGTCACTTTGGGGCTCACAAATCCTTAGGTAAGTACTGACATGGCAGTTAGGAAAGCAGCAAGCACAATTGGCTATCTTCTCAGAATTTCTGGGCCATTGGAGTTGAGCTTCTGAAATAAAAACAAATATCGCTGGAAACACTCAACAAGTCAAGTAAATCTTCTCTCCTTCCCAGGGCTGACGGAAGAGTGTTTGATCTGGAAGCTCTTTCTGTTGATGCTCTCTGACCTGATAAGTGTTTACAAATTTTTATATGTTTACTTCTGATATAAGACCATAAGATATAGGAGCAGAATTAGATTATTTGACCCATTGCATCTGCCCTGCCATTTCATCATGGCTGTTTCAATTTTCCTCTCAGCCCCAATCTCCTAATATCCCTTCATGCCCTGACCAATCAAGAATCTATTAACCTCTACCTTAAATATACAACGACTTGGCCTCCATTGCTGCCTGTGGCAAAGAATTCCACAGATTCACCACCCTTTGGCTAAAGAAATTTCTCCTTATCACCATTCTAAAAGGACACCCCTCTATTCTGAGGCTGTGACTTCTGGTCTTAGACTTTTCCGCCATAGAAAATATCCCCTCCACATCCACTCTATCAATGCTTTTCACCATTTGTTAAGTTTCAATGAGGTCAACCTTCATTTTTCTTAATTCCAGTGAGTACAGCCCCACAGCCATCAAACACTCTTTATGTGGCAATTCATTCAACCTGGAATCATTTTTGTGAGCCTCTTTTTAACCGTCCCAATTTCTGCACATCCTTTCTTAGATAAGGGGCCCAAAACTGCTCACAATACTCCAAGTGAGGCCTCACCAGTGCTTTATAAAGTCTCAACAGTACATCCTTGCTTCTATACTCTAGTCCTCTTGAAATGAATTTGCATTGAAACGCATTGCATTTGCCTTCCTCACCACAGACTCAATCTGCAAATTAACCTTTAGGGAATCCTGCACAGGGACTCCCAAGTCCCTTTGCGTTTCAGTTTTTTTTTGTATTTTCTCTCCATTGAGAAAATAGTCAGCTCTTCAATATCTTCTACTAAAGTGCATGACCATACACTTACCAACACTGTATTCCATCTGCCATCTCCTTGCCCATTCTCCTAATCTGTCTAAGTCCTTCTGTAGCCTCTCTACTTCCACAAAACCACCTGCTCCTCCACCTATCCTCATATCATCTGTAAACTTTGCAACAAAGCCATCAATTCCATCATTCAAATCATTGACATATAATGTAAAAAAAATTGGTCCCATGTAGACCCCTGTGGAACACCACTAGTCACTGGCAGCCTACCAAAAAAGGCTCCCTTTATTCCCACTCTTTGCCTCCTGCCAATCAGCCACTGCTTCATCCATGCTAGGATCTATCCTGTAATATCATGGATTCATAGCTTGTTAAGCAGCTTCATGTGTGGCACCTTGTCAAAGGCCTTCTGAAAATCTAAGTACACAACATAAGCTGATTCCATTTTGTCGACCCTGTTTGTTATTTCATCAAAGAATTCCAGAAGATTTGTCAGGCAAGAGTTTCCCTTGAGGAAACCATACTGGCCATGGCCTATTTTATCATGAGCCTCCAAGTACCCTGAGACTTCATCCTCAATAACCGACTCCAACATCTTCCCAAACACTGAGGTCAGACTAACTGGCTTATAGTTTCCTTTCTTCTGCCTCTCTCCCTTCTTGAAAAGTGGAGTGACATTTGCAACTTTCCGGTCTTCCAGAACCATTTCAGAATGTAGTGTTTCTTGAAAGACCATTACTAATTCCTCCACCATCTCTTCAGTCACCTCTTTCAGAACCCTGGGGTGTACACCAGCTTTTCCAGGTGACTTATGTCCCTTCAGACCATTCAGTTTCCCAAGAACCTTCTTTCTAGTTGTGGTAACGTTACACACTTCATGACCCCTGATATCTGGAACTTCTGCCATACTACTAGTGTCTTCCACAATAACGATTGATGCAAAATACTTATTTCTCTTTCTCTTATTATGCTCTTTAACTTAGCACCTAACTCCCTGAACTCCCTATGTAGAACTGCATCACTCATCCTATCCATTTCAGTGGTACCTACATAGAACACAACTTCTGGCTGCTCACCCTCCCTCTTAAAAATGCTGAGGACTCAATCCAAGATATCCTGGACCCTAGCACCCAGGAGGCAATGTATCATCTGGGAACCTCGTTCTCACCCACAGTACCTCCTGTCCATTCCCTTAACTAACGAATCCCCTATCACCACAGTGTGCTTCTCCTCCACACTTCCCTTCTGAGTCACAGAGGTAGACTCAGTGCCAGAGACCCGACCACTGTGACTTTCCCCTGTTGGGTCAGCTCCCCTGACAGTATCCACTGGGGTACTCTACACTAGCTCCTTAACCCCTTTACCCTTTCTCGACTGTCACCCGGTTTTCTGCCTCCTGCACTTTTGGTGTAACTACTTCTCTATACATCCTATCTATGATTCCCTCAGCCTTCCAAGTGATCCAGAGTTCATCCATTTCCAGCTCCAACTCATTAACGTGGATTGTTAGAAGCTGCAGCTGGATGCACTTCTCGCAGTTGTAGTCATCAGGGGCACTGGAGGTCTCCCTGCCTTCCCACATCTTGCAAGAGAAGCATTCAGCTACCTAGTCTAGCATTTGTCCTAGCTGAACAGATATAAAGAAGGGAAGAGAAAAAGAAATTCAACCTAGAGCTTTTCTTTTCTTTGTTTTCTCTGACTGAAGCCTTGGAAAGCTAACGCCTCAAAATCACCACACGATGGTCCCTGCGACAAGGTCACTGTGCTTACCCCTGCCTTCCTTTAATTTGCTCTTGCTAGTCAATCCGAAACGCCGATTGGTTGCTGGTCAAAACTCTTTTTCACTGTAGTGACCCACTGCAGTCACAGAAGCTTTCCCCATCTCCTGTAATAACTAACTTTTTAAACCTTTATGTTAATCTCTCATTGTGGTTAAAGCACGGCATAAGAAAAGCAGTTCTAAACTTCCAGGCAAAATTTGATTAATGGAAGCATCGTCATCATTCACCTGTCTATGTTCCTGTTACACAACTCCTGATTCCTGATTCATCCTCCTGACCACCTGGAAGGTGAAGAGAACCATTAAGGCTGAGTCTTGATCAAGGATTTTTAAAGAGCACACCCTAAAATTCTGTTTTATAATGGTTAAAGGAAAGCATTTTTTAATCTGCACTCTCCTTTATTTATCTATATCAGTATTCATACAGTATTGGGTGTAGACTAGAACATAGAAATTTAGAAACATAGAAAACCTACAGCACAATACAGGCCCTTCGGCCCACAATGCTGTGCCAAACATGTACTTACTTTAGAAATTACCTAGGGTTACCCATAGCCCTCTATTTTTCTAAGCTCCATGTACCTATCCAGAAGTCTCTTAAAAGACCCTATCATATCTGATAAGTCAGAAATTATCGAAGGCTAATTGGTCTTCATCATAAAATGCCAATTACATTCCAGCAGGCAGCTTGAGCTTCAATACAGACTGGAACTGTGGCCATTACATTGATCTTCCTGTACTAGTGACAAAGATTAAATACATTTACTCAAGCTGGTGACTGAAGTTCGATTGTATTTGTTATATTTCTGATATTAATTTAAAAAGTAACCACGAAGATGTCCCTTTACTATATTTTACATATGGATTAAGAAACTTAAGAAGGTGATTGTATATAACTTCTGTATTTCATTTCTTTTTATGTATATGATGAACAAAACCAGTTAATATTAGCATTCCTGAGACAAGTAAAGCTGTTTCCATCTCAGCTCATTCCATTGATGTCAGATTACCTAATGTAAGAACTAAAAGTGGAATAAATCCTCGTTGTTGAAGGGTCACTGAACTCTATTACTGGAATAGTTGCAGTCTGGTCAGTATGTGCAAGGTTTCAAAGATATGTACAGGAACAGTTACAGGGATCATGATTATACAGACCTGGTCTGCGACATTTAAGTACTAGTTTTTATTTTCAAAAGGTCATTTGTCTGGTTTTCCTCGATGCACGGTATGAGCAATTCTTAATGCCTTTATCAAAATATATCTCACAAAGTATTCATCTCAAATTATAAATCTTGTAGCCAAGCATATTTTGATCTTTTAACATTGTTTTTACATTTCAGCAAAAGATTTTATCAGCGAAGGTGAATACCTCGAGATTTCTGGCATTACTCGGAACCAAGCTGGAGTCTATGAATGTATCGCAAACAACGATGTGTCAATTTCAGACACACGAACAGTTCGCATTACAGTGAATTGTAAGTTGCCTTTAAAAGTATACATAAAACATCAATTTTTGGATTTTAGTGTTCTTACTGAAAACAGAATATAATGGAAACTTGCCACAGATCTTGCAATGTGAAAATAAAAAAGTTCACATTGAGGGAGAAACTGGTATTAAGTCAATCAAGTCATTAATTTCTCTAAGGTGTGGACTGCACATTTGCTATGTACTCCTCAGAAATGAATTTTCTGTGTTTAGTTCTGACTTGCATCATTTTTTGAAAATGTTACTTTCTTTGCTTTCGTGTTTTAATCCTTTCAACTCTGAATTAGCCCATGGCACAATTATATTAGATCCATTGTTTTTGCATCAGTGCAGTTTTGAGAGCATTGAGTATGGCAGCTTAATGTTACGCTGCTCAACTCAGAAACAAATTCAAATCAATTAGTGATTCATTTCCTGTGCACAATTTAAAATTCTTTCCTCGAATCTCTCAGCTTCTCTGCCTCTCTTTCCTTTAAGATAGTCCTCAATATCTAGCATTTCAACCAAAGTCATTTGCCCTACTATCTCCTTACAGGTTCTCACAAGTTCCATTCCTGTGAATAGTTCACAACTTGGATGGTTAGGAAATCAGAAATGCTGTCATGGATCGAGTTCCCAGGCAGCAAAAGATGGCTGTAGCCCCATGTCTCAATGTGTGTAACTTTGTTCTCCTTATCTGTGGAAGCTTGTTTTTGATAGGAAGGGAGTTAAGGGAAGGTTCACCAGACTGATTCTGGGTATATCAGGACTGACATGTGAAGAGAGATTGGGTCAATTTAGCTTATATACGTTAGAGTTTAGAAAGAAAGGGGATCACACAGATACTTAATAGTACTGAAAGATTAGATGCAGAAAAAATGTTCAGGAGTCTAGGACAATCTGCAGATAATGGAGCATCAGCAAGATTGAGATAAGGGGACATTTCTTTTCCAAGAGTGTGCAAAGCTCATGAAATTCTCTACCACAAGAAGCAGTTGCAGTCTAATTGTTAAATTGATTTTTTTAAGAGTTAAGTATTGTTCTGAGGTCAAGAAAGATCAGTGAATATAGTAAGAAAGCTGGAACTGGGCACTGAATTTGCAAGAATAACCATGATCATACTGAATTGTTGAATAGGCTTAAAAATTGAATAGCATGCTGCTGCTCCTGCTTTCTGTTTCTATGTTTTCTGTGTTTCTGTAATAATTTTCCAGTTTCTTGCTCTCGCTTGTAGCAATGTCCTAATAAATGTAGAACATTATAGCAGAGGGACAGACCTTGCAGCCCATGATGTTCTGCTGATCTAAATAAATTAGTAATCTAGTTTAAACTAATCTCAAACTAATCCCTTCTGCCTACATAATGTCCATATTCTTCCATTTCCTGCAAGTTCATCTGCCTGTTTAAGAGCCTCATGATTGCTTCTTTTGTATTTGCCTACACTACCACCCTTGACAGCATATTCCAGGCACCCAGCACTCTCCGAGTAAAAAAGAATGGCCCTACACGTCTCCCCTGAATTTACCCCCCCTCACCTTAAAAGCATGCCCTCTGGTATTAGATATTTCAACTCTGGGAAAAAGAAATCAGCTCCCTACTCTATCTATGTCCCTCATAATCTGATAAAGCTCTATCAGATCTACTTTCAGCCTCTGCTGCTCCAGACAAAACAACCCAACCCTGCCCAACCTCTCTTATAGCACATATCCTCTAATCTAGGCAGATTCCTGGTAAATTTCTTCTGTACCCTCTCCAAAGCCTTGACATCCATCTTCCTATAATGGGGAAACCAGAAGTGAAAGCAATACTCCAGCTACAGCCTAACTAGAGTTTTATAAAGCTGCAACATAACTTCCCAGCTCCAGAGCTCATTTCCTCAACTAATGTGGCAAGAATGCCATTTGTCTTCTTTACTGTGCTATCAACCTGTTGTTTAGAAGCATGTGGCTCCCTCTTTCCTCTCTACAAATTTCATTCATTGATCTCCATTTGTTTTATGCCAATTATCACACAACATCTCTACATCATGTACATTTGAGAGCTGAGTACTATGTGGCTTTTTTGATACAATGAAATACCAACCTCTACTGTTAGATGAACATTAACCTTCAACAAAAGAGATAGGATATAGGAACCTGCTGACAACACAATTCCAGCTGACAGTGTGTACAATAAGGAGATTGTATTGAGGCTCTGGGGAGATGTGGAGAGGCAGTGTGAATAAACAAGTCTATGGCAGATAGAATATAGTGTGGAAAAATGTGATGTAGGAGAAGTAATAAGGAACAATACTTCCTAAATGGTGAAAGATACAAAAGTGAACCTGGTTGTTTTTCCACACGAATCACTGAAAGTGAACATAGCAAATGGTATATTGGCCTTCCTTGCAAGAGTATGTGAATACAAGAATAGAGACTTCTGCTGATTATATAGAGCACTGGAGGAGCTACATGGGGACAATTATGCATAGAATTGCTCCCAAATAAGGAAGGTTACAATGTGATCTGCAATTACAGGATTACAATTGAGAATGCAGAAACACAAATTAATGATTGAAGATTCACATACTACCAGTTTGTTATACTGTATAGGTTAAGCAGGTTGAGTCTAAATCCCTTGAATACAGAGGAATGAGTGGCAATCTTATTGAAATATATAAAGAAAGAATAGTAAAATAATAAAATGTTTGATTTCACATATGGAAGTAGTTATGTGTTAGTTCGAATATATTTTCAGGCAGTTGAAGATCTACATGGGCTTGTTTTTAAGGTGAACCAATGCAGTATAGATGAGACACACACGAAGTGCTGGAGGAACTCAGCAGGTCAGGTGGCATCTATGGAAAGGAATAAGCAGTTGACATTTCGGGCTGAAATCCTTCATCAAGACAGGTCTCAGGCAGTATACATGAGTGTGTATTTACTTTTAGGAACTGTATACCATGTGATATAGCTTTTAAAACTTTTTTGCATCAGTCACTGTAGTTAGAAGAATGTTGACTATCTTGAAGAAAGGATGGATGTATTGCTGACAGCAATTTGTGCAGTTTGTGAACAGCAACACAGAGGGGAACGATGGGCTTTACACCGAGCCTAACTGGAACAGGGTAATTGGTTTAGGCAGCAAGTGAACAAGAGAGAGAAAATCAGAGTGAGAGAGATGGAGAAACCCAGTTGTCTGTAGAGTAATACAAGTTCAATCTCTTTCTTAAGTAAGGAATCATTCCATCAGGAATTGGTTTTGCATAATTTCCATTCTTAAATATTTTAGAACCACTTACATTTAGTGTTGTTTTACTTTACCATGGTAAGCATGATTTATGCATCTTAGAATGTTGCGTCTACTGATGCTTCAGACTTTACTAGAGCTAATTCTTTGGCATTCAGAAAGCAAGGGCTCTCCAAACTACATTATCCTTCCTTGGTCATCTCCACATCTGCCTTCAGGAAAATCTGAAATAAAAATAACTTGAAAAATCAAAGAGTATGTATTATCTAAATCAAATATTATCTATGGGCATACCAAATTAATTTAAACCCTCCACAAGCGAGAGAAAATCTGCAGATGCTGGAAATCCAAGCAACACACACACAAAATGCTTGAGGGACTCAGCAGTCCAAGTAGCGTCTTTGGAAATGAGTACAGTCTATGTTTCAGGCCGAGACCCTTCAACCGCACTGCTGATGCAGGATCTCGGCCCAAAATGTTGACTATACTCCTTTCATTGATGCTGCCTGGACTGCTGAGTTCTTCCAGCATTTTGTGTGTGTGGCTTTATTTTAAACCCTTCTGCAAATGATTGCTCCCTCTCACATATGACTGTAGTATTTGCTAGACATAAATCAGAGCACAAGATCCTTGGATGTGGCAGTGCAGTCATTTTTTCCCAGATTTTGAAACAATATTTGACCACTTATACCTGACTGCACAGTTACTGATAGCTTTACTACATGACAATTAAACTTCAGCTCACAGATCTTTGAATTCAAATATCTTTCTCAGAGTGGCCTTCATCAATAAGTTACTGTGACAATATTAGTTACTAGATGTGTCTTTTCAAGATCCTGTATTTTCTGTATAATGCTGCATGTGTATTATTTTCAGCTTCATTCTATTCCCAGCTGTACAGGCAAAAAATTAGACGCAACAGAGAATTTACAGGGAATGAAAATTAAGAAAAACAGAAGCTGAAAAAGTGAAATTAAAACATAAAATGCTGAAAGCAGTCAGCGTCAAACTGTGTTTGTGGAAATGTTTCCGTTCCAAGACTCTTCATTGGAACTGGGGGAGAGGGGTGAATGAAGTGAAGCTTGATGCAGGATTTCAATTCCAAATATTGTCAATTACCCACAGATGCTGCTTAAGCCCTGAGTTCTTCCAAATGATTGAATGTTATTGTAGGGAAAGCAGAAATTAGTATTCAGTGGTAGAGAGGTGGGAAAGGAGTTGGAATTGGTTTATTTTTCTCACATATACCAAGATACAGTGAAAAGCTTGCCTTGCATTCTGTTCCTACAGATCAAATCATTACACAGTGCTCTGAGGTAGAACAAGGTAAAAAAAATAGCAATGCAGAACAAACCATAACAGCTACAGAGAAAGTACAGTGCAAATGAACAAGGTACAGGATCTTAATGAGGTAGATTATTAGGCAGCGAGTCCATCTTATGGTTATTGCATTAAAGAACAAGGTAGTATTCTTGTAACAGCAATGTTGAAGCTCTCCTTGAACCTTTCAGGCTTTTGTGTCTCATGCTTAATACGTGAATGTTGAAGACAGAATATCTGGGGTGAGTGGGGAATTAAGTGTAATGGGGAAAGGTGGGTAGGTGGACATGAGCCATGTCAGATCAACCATGGTCTTATTGAATGGTGGAGCAGGCTCGATGGTCCGGACGGCCTACTCCTGCTCCTACTTCTTATGTTCTTATGTCTTTGCTTATGCGCACAAGAGATTGTGTTGATGCTGGAATTCTTGAGAAGCACATACAAAATGTTGGAAGAGGACAGATCAGGCAGGATCTATGGAGTGAAATGAATAGTCGATGTTTCGGGCAGAGACCTTTCTGGAAAGGAAAGGGGTAGAAGCCAGAATAATATGGTGGGGATGGTGATGTACAAGCTGGCAGAGGGTGTGAGAGACCCGGTGAGGGGTAAGGGGAAGAGCGATGATATGAAAAGCTGGGAGGTGATTGGTGGAATAGGTAAAGGACTGAATAAGAAGGAATTTAATAGGAGATGACAATGGACCATTTTAAAAAGGGTGAAGATGGGAAATCAGAGGGGGGTATTGGTAGGTCATGAGGGCAGGTGAGAGGTTAATCAGAATGAGAAATAGAGAAAGAGAGAAAAGAGGAGAGACAGGAATAGAGGGCAGTGATTATTAGAAGTTAGAAAATCGATGCTTACGTTATCACGTTTGAAGCCACCCAGATGGAATATGAGGTATCCTGACTCCCTTATCCACTCATCCCTCCTTACTGATCTCCCTCCTGACACTTTTTCCCACAAGTGTGACAAGCACTACACCTCTTCTCTCATCACCATTCAGGGGCCCAAACAGTCCTTCAGGTAAGACATTGTTTCATTTGTGAGTCTGTTGGGGTCGTTTATTGTATGCAGTACTCCAAAGGCAGCTTCCTCAATCAGAACTGATGCAAATTAGTGGATCATTTTGTCAAGCAACTTCGTTTTGTACACCAGGATCTCTCAGTAGCTACCCATTTCAATTCGACTCTCCATTCCCATACTACATGTCTTTCCATGGACTTTTCTCCTGTCACGATTGAGGCCCAACTCATATCTTGATTTCTTGTAAATGTCAGGGTCACTTGATTTTACTACTGCAGACCTAGATGTCAGTAGGGAGTGTATCTCCTGGTTCATCGATGGTTTCTGGTTTGAGAACACCTGGACTGCTCTCTTTTGGTCTTTTAGTCTTCTTATAGAGACTGTGATGGTATTGACAGGTAGAATAAAGGGAACTTTAGCTGTTCAGAAATGTAACGACGTGAGGTGGCTTGAAGCGTGAAGTGTGCTAAAAATCTTTATGTAAAAACATAATCACATCAGACCAGCCTGTTAAAGTGAAACTCGGTTTTGGTGGTTGTGAGTGTGGTGAACTACATATACCTGTCTGGACACGCCCCCCCCCCCCCCCCCCCGCTGACTGCTCCTGTGGCTCCTCCCACTGACCCCTGTATAAAGGTGATTGGAGGCACTGCTCCTCCCTCAGTCTCCAGGATGTTGTCTGATGGTCTCTTGCTGCTGATAGTGCTCTCTCTTCCAGCTAATAAAAGCCTATCTCTCGCCTTATGTCTCCGAGAGTTATTGATGGTGCATCAGTGAGTTATGTACATTTCATCCAATTCCATTACCCAATCTAAGCTCCCCGCCCCCCACCTCCAGAATTCCCTAAAACTGCCATTGTGAGCCTGTCGGAAGCTTGAACAGGCCGCTCAGCTTGGATCCTGTGTTCCATGGACAGAGGAATAACAGATACCTCTGGCTCGTCCAGAGCTACATCAACAGGCTCATGGTCATGTTGTGACACCAGGAGCGTGGCAGTGGAATACTCCAAGTCTTGCTGGGCTGGTTTAAGACAAGCTACTGAAATACGTTCAGGTTTACCCTTCTAATCTATGATAAGTGACTTTTCTCTCCATTCTAAAACATGGAACAGGTCATTGTAAGAGGGCCTAAGGGGTTGTTGGTGTATATCATGGCGGACAAAATCAAATGAGGTTGAATGTAGGTCAGCAGGAACCCAAGGGTGCTGTCTGGCACGATGGGATGTAGGAACAGGTGAAAAGGAATTGAATTTAATGAGGAGGGCGAAACGCTGTTGAGAGGCCGATCAGGTGGTTGTGGCATCAGGAATGAAATCTCCCGGCACTTATAAAGGCTGCATGTAGACCAACTCTGCCCTGAACAACTGCAGGTCCTCCTTTGGAGTTGTTCTGAGCCTCAGCAGGACCCACGGGAGACGATCATGCCAACATTCATCCATCAGGGAAGGCCTCGGAGCAGCCTTTAAGGAGCAGTGAAACTACTTGAATAGGCCATTGATCTTCGTGCTGTGATGTAGCCTAATGCTTAGGTTCTGGGCCATTGCAGCCTAGAGGTCTGAAATGAATTGGGGACACGTTCAGAGGAAATATCAGATGGGGTGCCAATCTGAGCAAGGTTCACCAGGTGCTAATGAATGCCCAGGCCACATCTGTGGCCATTGTCAATGCTAGAGGGATGACCTCTGGCCACCTGGTGGTATGGTCCACCATAGTAAGGAGGTGCGTGAAACCGCGGGACGGTGTAAGAGGACCAACAAGGTCCACATTGACATGGTCAAACCATCTCTCAGTGACCTCAAAAGGTGCTAATGGCACTCGAACATGACAGTTAATTTTTGCTTACTGGCACTCCACACAGGCTGCAGTCCAATCACCCACATCCTTTCTGAGGCCATGCCAAAGAAACTTCAGTTCAACTTTAGTTTCTGTGAGGCCTTTCGGCCCGGATGTGAGAGGCCATGTTTGGAATTAAAACCAATCCGTCTGCAGCTTGTGGGCGTGATGGTGGGGTGAGGGTGACTGGTTGAAATATGGCAGAGGAGAGAAACCCTATCCTCTCCAAACTTAATGTCAGCCAACTGCAAGCCCATGACTGCTGTTCAGTAAGCCGTAACTGGGGCAGTAACTTGGTTGGCTGCCATTCTGGCATAGTCAACCCCTATGTGTAGAGCCTCAACAGTTGGCCATGAAAGGCAATCAGCCACAGCATTATTTTCCCCCTGAAATGTTGAATATCAGTTGTAAACTTGGATGTGTAGGCCAGGTGATGTTGCTGCCATGCAGACCAAGGGTCTGATATTTTGGCCACTGTGTGCATGAGGAGTTTGTGGTCAACAAATGCAGTGAACTGGCGACTCTCTAGAAGAAAACCAAAATGGTAGACAGCTAGACAGAGGCTGAGAAGCTTATGGTCAAACATGATGTACTTCCTTTCTAGAGGCTGAAGCTGCCAGCTGAAGAGGTTGTCACTCGCCTCCAGCCAACTGTTTGTACACAGCACCCACAGTATAGTCAGAGGTACCTATAGTATTGGCTATGGGGTCTTTTGTGGAAGATGTGATGGCCGAGAAAGTCAATGGTACACAACCCAAACTGGCATTTACCAGGGTTAATAATCAACCTGTTTTGGCTTACGTGCTGGAAAAGTGTGTGGAGATGAGATAAGTATTCAGATTTGGATGCACTGGCAACAAGTATGTCATTGAGATAAACAGAAAGAACATCTAAGTCTTTTAATGTAGCATCTATCAGCTATTGGAAAGTGTGTGCTGCATTTTTCAGCCCTAGTGGTATGCGCACAAACTCAAAGAGGCCAAGTGGGGTTACCACAGCCGTTTTGGGAATATCCTCTGAGCACAAGACACTAACTAGATCCTAACTAGCCCCTAACTAGATCGATTTTGGAAAAAATTAATTTTCTGACTAAACGTGCCAAAGAGCCTTGGATGTATGGTACTGGGTAGCAGTCAGGGGTGGTGGCCTCAATAAGGCATCGGTACTAGCCACATCAGCAGCAACCAGCATTGGACTTAGAGACCATATGGAGGGGTGAAGCCCAGGGGCTGTTCGACCACTGTACAATGCCAAGTCTTTCCATACTGGCAAGTTCAGCCTTCACGGTTGCTAGCTTTTCTGGGTCCAGTCTATGCACATAAGCGTGATTCGTCAGGCCGGTTGTGTGAACATGGTGCTCAATCCCATATTTTGTGACTGTAGTAGAGAATGTGGACTTGCTGAGGTGGTGCCTGCTCTAGACAGAGTCGTTGTGGGGATCTTACTGAGGGAGCAGGATAACGACCCTAAATCCCTGACATCCACAAGCTGGCAGTTCTTACGATCAACTAACAGTCCTTGGGCACACAGGAAATCTACGCCAAGCAGAGGTGTGGCCTCTTTAGCTAGGACGGTCCCATATGTAACATTGCCTACAGAAGCCGAGCATCTTCCATCATGACCCTGCTGCGGTTGGTGGCCTCCAATGAGGTTTTGTCACACTTTCCCTTCTCATGAATAGGCTGTGCTGGCAGCACACTCACCTGAGCACCCGTGTCACGCAGGAAGCATCACTCTGAAAGGGTGTTCGTAATGAACAGTAGACGACCCTGACAGCTGGAGCTCATGGTGATCACAGACCTCTGACGTCCTGATGCACAGGCACCATCAAAGCTGAAAGGCTGTCGGCACTTCCAAGCGTTCCTACCAAAGCAAGCATGGTAAAAACTCAGACCCGGCATTGTCATTTCACAACTGCAGGCGTCCATATGCTGGAGGCCTGGCTGACTGGGTTTATTGAGGCAGAGAAAGGAGGAGGAATTATGCACAACTGGCTAGCTGACTGTAGACTATCAACCATTTTAGCAGGCTCCTTATAGTCCTTCACGGATGCATTAGCAAGGCTATGCAAACTTGATCAGGCATTTGGTGCATGAAAAGTTCTTTAAAAATAAAACAAGGATTGGTGATTTCCAAGGAGAGACAACACATGGTACATTAGCTCTGAAGGTTTACCAGTGCCAAGGCCGGGCGTGGAGAGCAACTGTTTGGTGCGCTCTGAATCCGATAGTCCAAAAGTCTGTGAGAGGTGAGTTTTCAGTGATCCGTCTTTATCATGTTCAGGTGGGTGTTCTAGTAGGCTCACCACTCTTGTAGCATGGAGTTTCTGTGCAATGCTACCACATAGAAATATTTGGTGTTATCGATGGAGATTTCTTGCAATGTGGATCGTGCCTTAGCTTGTACAAGTCAAGCGATGGTATTTTGCTCCAAAACCTCTGGCAGTTTCAACACGACTGCATCGACTGACATGTTCAATAACTCTGGGATCATCCTAGAGTATTGGGGTCACCAATGTAGGTTTTCGCAAATAAAACAAAGTAAGGTGTTTTATGTTTAGTGAAACCCATTACATATTCTATTGAACCCCAAAACCTAAACGCAAAAGCCTCTGAAAACTTTTACATAAAAATGTCATCACATCAGACCAGCCTCTTAAAATGAAACCCCAGCTAAATGTCAGTGGTTGTGAATAATATACATTTCTCCCAACTACAGGAAAAAGGAAATATCTTAAATAGAGTAAGACCATATGGATTAATGGTGGCAGTAACAAGTATATTAATTCATTTTCTGTGTAATATGTTGTTAGTAGAGAGGCTGTGAGACATGCCATGTTATTTTATTGCTGCTGCAACCTAAATCTTTTGGTCTTTTCTATAATATTTACTGGAGTTAGCTGCTAGTGGAGGATGCATAGTTGGTTGCTCTTTAATAGTGCCATTTCACATACGTTAAGGAGTTATGAAAAGTCCAACCACCATTACGAATTCAATTTGTAGCAGTATGACATCTCAGGGCATAAGATAATTTCTCAGTAATTTAGCTTTGACCATCAATCATCTGCATATCTTTAGGACAGTCCATTAACTTAGAGACAAATTGACAATTATGCACCTTGTTACGTGATAAACTGTCCAGGATATTGATTGTATTGCTGAAGATAAATGCATCAAAAGAAACGCTTACATCATGGTACAGACCTAAGTGAATAATCTGATTAGTTGCAGCCCTAGCCGAATTGAAAATCAAACCTGCTTTCAGCAATTAGTTGAGTATTGCTAGGAATTGGATAATATTAGTAAATAGTAGCTAACATAATCACACCCTGATCCACCTGTCTGATATTTTGTAGGCCTTAATGACATTCTGCACCATCTCATAAAGACCCTCCTATCTGAGGGTGTTGGACAAACCTTCAACCTTTTAATATTGAAGTCTCTCATTGAAATTTAGCTTAAAATTGCCACTTTGCTCTGAGGTTTCATATATGTGTCTAAATTGCCACATTTTAAACTATCCGGCAAACTTCAGTCAGAAAAATACTGATTATTAACCAAATCAGATCTGTATATAATGGAATCATATTATATTACCAAATGAAATGCAGCTTAACTTGTATATGCTGGAGGCACTCAGCACAAGAGAAGTATTAACCAACAGCATTTTATTTATCCACCTACCTATTCATGCAATTGCACCGGGAAATTAGAGTAAAAATAAACTGACACCTATTATCAATCAAGAGAGTCTAAATTACCATTAACACAACAACAACTGAAATGCTTTACAATATCTCATTTGTAGCTCTGCTTTCTTAATAGCAGTTGTTACAAAGACCATAAGACAGGTGCAGAATTAGGCCATTCAGCCTATCAAGTTTACGTTGCTATTTAACCATAACTGATTTACTTTCCCACTCAACCTCATCCTCCTGCCTTCTCCCTGTAAACACCAATGTCAATACTAATCAAGAACCTGTCAACCTCCACTTTAAATATACACAATAACTTGGCCTCCACAGCACCTGTAGCAATGAGTTTTACAGATTCACCACCCTCTGGCAAAATAAATTCTTCCTCATCTCCTTCTAGGGCTGTTTCCTCTGGTCCTAGAATCTCCCACTATTTCAATGATTCAATGGTTCAATTTAATATCAGAGAATGTATACAGTATGCAACCTGAAATCCTTACTCTTCGTAGATGTTAATGAAACAGAGGAAAAATCCCAAAGAATGAATGACAGAGAAACGTTAGAACCCCAAAGCCCCCCATCCCCTCCCATGCACAAACAGTAGCAAAACCATCAAACACAACGTGCAAGTAATTGCAAAACCCCCCAGAGATCATAAGCTGAAATATCTTCTCCACATCCACTTCATCGAGGCCTTTCAATATTCGGAATGTTTCACTGAGATCCCCCTTCATTCTTCTGACCTCCACTAAGTACAGGTCCAGAGTCATCAAACGCTTCTTGCATGTTAGCCTTTTCATTTCTAGGACCAATCTCGTAAATCTCCTTTGGACCCTCTCCAAATCCAGCACACCCTTTCTTAGGTGTGAGCCCCAAAACTGACTCACAGTATGTGAAACGCCATCTGACCAATGCCTTTTAAAGCCTCAGCATCACATTCTCGTGCTCATTTTCTAGTCCTCTCAAAATGAACAAACATTGTATTTGACTTTCTTGTTACCAACTCAGCCTGCAAGTTAAGCTTTGCACCTCTGATTTTTGAATTCACTCCCCACTTAGAAAATAGTCTGCACTTCTATTCCTTCTGTCTTTATTCCTTTTCTTGGCCAGACATTTCCCTACACTGCATTCCATCTGCCACTCCTTTGTCCATTTTCCTAATCCTTTGGCAGGCTCCCTACTTCCTCAATGCTACTTGCCCTCCAACTATTTTTGTATCATCCACAAGCTTGGCCATAAAACCATCAATTCCATCATCCAGATCATTAACATAAAACGTAAAAAATAGAGGACCCAACATCAACCCTTGTGGAACTCTATTAGTCACCGGCAGCCAACCAGAAAAATCCCCCTTTATTCCCACTCTTTTCCTTCTGCCAGCTAGCCATGCTAGTGTCTTTTCTATATTACCTTGGGCTCCTATCATTTAGCAGTTCATGTGCGTCATCTTGACAAAGGCCTTCTGAGAATCCAAGTGAACAACATCTAGTGACTCTCCTTTGTCTATCCTGTCTGTTATTTCCTGAAAGAATTCCAACAGATTTGTCAGACTAGATTTCCCCTTAAAGAAAGCATGCTGATTTAAGCCTATTTTATTGTGTGCCTTCACATATCTCTTAAAATAAAATTTGATTCAGCTATCCTATACCCCAATTTAGAAAGTTTTTTTACTGTCTGCATTCATAAAATGCCCTGGCAGGATTTCATTGTTAATCCTGAACTGGAATAAAATGATGGTGAAATGGCATAAATTTGACAAATAAGCTTGTGTGTTTTTGGACAATTTTGCATCCCTCATAAATGCTCATTTTCATTTTCAGATCATCATCCTTTGAGAATATCATCTACCGGTATTTCCAGTTTTAGTCAGATGTGAAAATAACATAATTCTGCAATTTTTTACTATGTTTTTCAATTAGCTTTCCTTTCTGAATTACTGCTGGAGTCTAGTTCTGTTTACATGTAAGCAGTTAACTATTCTTAAGCAACTTAAATTTATCTTCTTACATATCAACTTAATTTAGCTCAAGCTAATAAACTCCTGAAAAATATAAACATTTGAAAGAATCTGATGTTAATTGTTTTGAATTTTTTTTTCCATCTTGGTGTCCGAAAGATAGACTTCTGAGATACTTGACTGGTGTACAGTAGGGAAAGTGCATAAACTGGAATCGTGGTGCCGCTCGATACCAGTCCTGACCCCTTCTTTTTATATATTTAAAATTGGGCTTGGACTCTGATCCTGCGGCCACACTCCAAACTAATGAGCTATAAACCATGAAAAATTTTAGTGGGACAAAAATATGGAAATTGGCTGAATTATTGATAAATCTTGCACATAAAGTGAAGAAAATTAATTTGGAGAAAGAAAATAGAGCCAGAAACATAAAGTAGGGAGAAATTTTTAAAAAATCAATTTGTTACTTTAAAAAAATCTTTAATAACAGTCTATTATGGTTTCAGTTGGTTTCTAGACCGAGAAAAGCTTGGCTTTCCATTAAACATAGATCAGGTAGCACTCCAGTTAGCCTCGACTGGAACATAATGTTCATGTCTTTAACTGCTGCTTTGGTGTGCTGCAGTGCAAAGGTCAGAAAGGTGCTGGAGGTCAGGTGCTGATGTTAGTATTGCCTGACTCATCTTTGAGAACAGCACCAATTTCAGATTGATTGGGTCTGGGGTTATTTAGTTTTGTGCTTTGTGCCAACCACTCCTGGCATATAAATAACACCCTTGATTATTTGAGTAACTTACTGAATATGCTTT
This sequence comes from Hemitrygon akajei, assembly GCF_048418815.1. Lineage (NCBI taxonomy): Eukaryota > Metazoa > Chordata > Chondrichthyes > Myliobatiformes > Dasyatidae > Hemitrygon > Hemitrygon akajei. The sequence continues at coordinate 54,445,562 of NC_133135.1, forward strand.
GTTTATTATTTCTAATTTCACTATATATTGTTTTTAATTTACTGTAGTGAAATGTATTTTAAGCTACATATACAAAATGCTGGTGGAACTCAGCAATGCCAGGCAGCATCTATGGAAAAGAGTACAGCTGACATTTCCATAACACCATAAGACACATGGCCTGTCAAATCTGCTCCGCCATTCAATCTTGACTGATCTGTTATTCCCCTCCTCAGCCCCATTCCCCCCGCCTTCTCCCTATGACCTTTGATGCTGTGTCCAATCAAGAACCTATCAAGCTTTGCCTTAAATATACCCAACAACCTGGCCTCCACAGCTGCCTGTGGTAATAAATTCCACAATTTCACCACCCCCTGGCTAAAGAAATTTCTTCACATCTCTGTTTTAAATGGATGCCCCTCTATCCTGAGGCTGTGCGCTCTTGTCCTAGACTCCCTCACCATGGGAAACATCCTTTCCACATCTACTCTGTCCAGGCCTTTCAACATTCAAAAGATTTCAATGAGATCCCCCCTTATCTTCTAAATTCCAGCGAGGACAGACCCAGAACTATCAAAGTTTCCTTATATAATAACCCTTTCTTTCCCAGAATCATCTTTGTGAGCCTCCTCTGAACTCTCTCTAATGCCAGCACATCTTTTCTTAGATCAGGAGCCTAAACTATTCACAATACTCAAGGTGAGGCCTCACCAGTGCCTTACAAATCCTCTTCATATTAATGCTAACATTGTATTGCCTCCATCACCACCAATTCTACTTGCAAGTTAACCTTTAGGTTGTTCTGCACAAGGACTCCCAAGTCCCTTTGTATCTCAGATTTTTGGATTTTCTCCCTGTTTAGGAAATAGTCTGAACATTTATTTCTACTATTAAAGTGCATGACCATGTACCCTTAGGCCTTTTAGTTTTTTGAGCACCTTCTCCCTTGTGATAGTAACTGCACTCACTTCTCTTCCCTCACACCCTTCAACACCTGGCACACTGCTAGTGTCTTCCACAGTGAAGACTGATGCAAAATACTCATTTAGCTCATCTGTCATCTCCGGCCTCATTTTCTACCGGTCCTATACTCACTCCCATCTCTCTTCTATTTTTTACATATTTGAAAAAGCTTTTACTATCCACTTTGACATTGCTTGCAAACTTGCTTTCATATTTAATCTTTTCCCTCCTAATGATTTTTAGTTGCTCTCTGTAGGGTTTTAAAAGCTCCCCAATCCTCTGTCTCCCCACTAATTTTTGCTTTGTTGTATGCCCACTTTTTTGCTTTAACATTAGCTTTGACTTCACACCATTGCTGCTCTACTGTCATCCCTGCCAGCATCTCCTTCCAATTTACTTCAGCCAGCCCCTCTCTCATACCACTGTAATTTCCTTTACTCCACTGAAATACAGACTTTACCTTCTCCCTATCAAGTTTCAAGTTGAACTCAATCATATTGTTATCACTGTCTCCTAAGGATTCTTTTACCTTAAGCTCCCTAATCACATCCAGTTCATTATGTAACACCCAATCCAGTATAGCTGGACTTCTAATAGGATCAACGACAAGCTACTCTAAAACCCATCTCATAGGCATTCAGCAAACTTACTCTCTTGAGATCCATTTCCAACCTGATTTTCCCAGTCGACCCGCATGTTGAAATCTCCCATGACTCTCATAACATTGCCCTTTTGAATTGCCTTTTCTATTTCCTGTTGGAATCTGTGGTCCACATCACAGACTCTCACATGGTGGATTGGATAGTGGACTACTTGACAGATAGACCTCAGTATGTGCGGTTGGGAGACTGTAGGTCTGACACAGTGGTCAGCAGCACAGGAGCGCCACAGGGAACCGTACTCTCTCCGGTCCTGTTCACCCTGTACACATCTGACTTCCAATATAACTCGGAGTCCTGCCATGTGCAGAAGTTCGCTGATGACACGGCCATAGTGGGGTGTGTCAGGAATGGACAGGAGGAGGAGTATAGGAAACTGATACAGGACTTTGTGATATGGTGCAACTCAAACTACCTGCGTCTCAATGTCACCAAGACCAAGGAGATGGTGGTGGACTTTAGGAGATCTAGGCCTCATATGGAGCCAGTGATCATTAATGGAGAATGTGTGGAGCAGGTTAAGACCTACAAGTATCTGGGAGTACAGTTGGACGAGAAGCTAGACTGGACTGCCAACACAGATGCCTTGTGCAGGAAGGCACAGAGTCGACTGTACTTCCTTAGAAGGTTGGCGTCATTCAATGTCTGCAGTGAGATGCTGAAGATGTTCTATAGGTCAGTTGTTGAGAGCGCCCTCTTCTTTGTGGTGGCGTGTTGGGGAGGAAGCATTAAGAAGAAGGACGCCTCACGTCTTAATAAGCTGATAAGGAAGGCGGGCTCTGTCGTGGGCAAAGTACTGGAGAGTTTAACATCGGTAGCTGAGCGAAGGGCGCTGAGTAGGCTACAGTCAATTATGGAAAACCCTGAACATCCTCTACATAGCACCATCCAGAGACAGAGAAGCAGTTTCAGCGACAGGTTACTGTCGATGCAATGCTCCTCAGACAGGATGAAGAGGTCAATACTCCCCAATGCCATTAGGCTTTACAATTCAACTGCCAGGACTTAAGAACTTTTTTAAAGCTATTATTAATGCTTTTTGAGTTAGTGATTTAGATGCATATCATATTATTACTGAGTTAAGTATTGTATGTAATGAGTTTTTGCTACAACAAGTGTATGGGACATTGGAAAAAATGTTGAATTTCCCCATGGGGATGAATAAAGTATCTATCTATCTATCTATCTATCTATCTATCTACTGTTGGGAGGCCTGTATATAACTGCCGTCAACATCCTTTTACCCTCACAGCTTCTTAACTCAACCAACAAGGATTCAACATCTTCTGATTCTATGTCACATTTTTCTAATGATTTGATGCATTCTTTATCAGCAGAGCTGCACCAACCCCTCTGTCCCTCCGATACAACGTGAAACCTTGGACATTTAGCTCCCAACTACAACCTTCCTGCAGCCACGATTCAGTGATGGCCACAGGGTCATACCTGACAATCTGTAATAGTGCACAAGATTATCCACCTTACTTCTTGTACTCCATGCATTGAGATATAACACTGGGTGTTGTATTTGCTACCCTTTTTGAGTCTCCATCCCTAATACATTGGTACTCACCCTGCTGGCTACAATTATGTCCTATCATCTGCCTGCTCTTCCTGATAGTCTGACTGCATGCTATCTTTGATTTTTTACCATCTGTCCTATCCTGTGACCCTTCACTCCAGTTCCCACCCCTCTACCAAATTAGTTTAAACCCTCCCCAACAGCTCTAATAAACCTGCGCACGAGAATCTTGGTTCCCTCGGGTTCAGGTGCAACCTGTCACTTTTTGGGCTCAGACCTTTCAGCAAGACCGGAGAAAAAAAGATGAGGAGTGGATTTAAAAGGTGGTGGGAGGGGAGGGAGAAAGACAAGGTGATAGGTGAAACTAGGAGGGGGAGAAGTGAAGTAAAGAGCTGGGGAGTTGATTAGTGAAGGAGAGACAGGGCTGGAGAAGGGGAAAACTAATAGGAGAGGACAGAAGGCCAGGGAAAAAGGAAAAGTGAGAGGAGCACCAAAGGGAGGTGAGAAAGGGAAAAGGGGATAGGGAATGGTGAAGGGGGGCATTACCGGAAGTTCAAGAAATTAATATTCATGACATCAGGTTGGAGGCTACCCAGATAGATTATAAGGTGTTGTTCCTCCAACCTGAGAGTGGCCTCATCGTGGCAGTAGAGGAGGCCATGGATAGACATATTGGAATGGGAATGGGAAGTGGAATTAAAATGGGTGGCCACCGGGAGATCTTGCTTCTTCTGGCGGATGGAGCATAGGTGCTCAATGAAGCGGTCTCCTAATCTACATTGGGTCTCTCTGATATACAGGAGGCCACACTGGGAGCACCAGACACAGTACATGACCCCAGCAGACTCACAGGTGAAGTGTTGCCTCACCTGGAAGGTCTGTCTGGGGCCCTGAATGGTGGTGAGGGAGGAGGTGTAGGGGCAGGTGTAGCACTTGTTCCATTTGCAAGGATAAGTGCCAGGAGGGAGATCAGTGGGGAGCGACAAATGGACAAGGGAGTCGAGTAGGAAGTGATCCCTGCAGAAAACAGAAGGTGTGGGGGGGGGGGGGGGTAGGGAAAGATGTGCTTGGCGGTGGGATCCCATTGGAAATATGCTGGACATGGAGGCTGGTGGGGTGGTAGGTGAGGACAAGAGGATCCTTATCCCTGGTAGGGTGGCAGGAGGATGGGGTGAGGGCAGACTTGTGTTAAATGGAAGAAATGCGGTTGAGGACAGCATTGATGGTGGAGGAAGGGAAGACCCTTTCTTTGAAAACGGAGAAATCTCTTTCACTCTGGAATGAAAAGCCTCATCATGAATGCAGATGTGGTGGAGACAGAGGAATTGAGAGAAGTGGATGTATTTTAAGCTAAATATTTATTTTTGCTTTTCATGATTTCTAAAACAATTTTATTTGTTAAATTATTTAATTCACTTTGATCTGTTTTTAATTGCCTTGGTATATCTGAGGCATTTAAAAACAATGAAACATGCTTTTGACTACAGCAGGCTTCCAAAGGCCATCAAGCTGATCTAAGTTTGGGGCCGGGAGAGATCAGTTTCTCAGCTGGAGATCGCATTGATGTTTGCAAAGCTACTCTCCTTTAACGAAGTGTGGAGACACCTTGTCCAAGAACTCCTAGGGACCATGAAAGATAAATATAGCCTGCTGGGAGTTGGACACATGCTCAGGCACAACACAATCTGACACAATAGTCACCTTGAAACATACTTATGTTTTTAATTAGAACATATGAACAGTACAGCACAGAAATAGGCCCTTCAGTCCACAATGTTGTGCTGAACTGAATAACTTAGTCATCAATTGCTGAACTAAACTAATCTCTTCTGCCTCGACAATGTTGATACCTTTCCATGTCTTGCATATTCCTGTGCCTATCTAAAAAACCTCTTGAACACCTCATTTTTCATATGGGGTGGTCTCTAACCTAATGGCATGAACATCAATTTCTCTAACTTCCGGTAATTTCTTTGCCCTCTCACCTCCACCCCCTTCCTCCCAGCTTATTCTACTTCTGCCCATTTCTTTGCTGAGTTGCAGAGCTACTGCCTAACTTGCTGAGTTCCTCCACCATTTTCTGTTTGTTGCAGCACGCTCAAAAGATTAGATTATTAATGGTATTTTTAAGACTGTTCTATTTTTTGCTGAGATCTGGCCCATTCCTTTAATCAGGGCTGTACCCCTCTAAGCGTAAAAAAAATGCTTATCTTGTTGTTATTCCCAAGATATTTCAACCCAGCCATCCGCATTCTTGAAAGCCTCCTGCATCCTCTCCAGTCCAATCACATGTTGTCTATTATGTAGAGACCAGAACTGTGCAAAATATTCCAGCTGTGATCTAATGTTTGATAAATTTGGTCCAAGTTTTCACTTCCTTGTACTCTATGCCCAAGTTAATGAAGTTGAGCATCTGATGCACCATCAATAACTCACGCTGAGACTTAGGAAGTGAGATATCGGCTTTTATTGACTGGAAGAATAAACAGCACTACATCCTGGGGAAAATGAGGGAGAGCAGCAGCCCACAGTCGCCTTTATACAGGGGTCTGTGGGAGGAGCCACAGGAGCAGTCAGCAGGGTCAGTGGGAGGAGCCACAGGAGCAGTCAGACAGGTATATCTAGTTCACCACAGCATCCCATATGCATTCTTCAGCACCCTATCTACATTTGTTGTCACCTTCAACTTGGACACTAAAGTCCCTCTCTTCCTCAATACTCTAGCCCTAAATTCATTGTATATTTCTCTTATTAGACTACCCACCCCCCTAAATTATCACTTCACCCCTGTCAGGATTAAATTCTATCTGCCCTTTCCCAACCAAACTTAGCAACTGATCAATATTATTCTCTAGCCTGACTGCCCTCCCAATACCAACAATACCACAAATTTTTGTGTCATCTGCAAACCTACTTATCATACCTGCTGCATTCAGATTTAAGTTTTTTATGTATATTGATAAACAACAAGGGTCCCAGCTCCTGATCTCTTGGCACACCCCTGGTTGCAGGCTTCTCATCACAATAGCAGCCCTGCATCAAGATGATCTGTCTCGTATTACTGAGCTAGGGTTGAATCCCATTGGTATTCCACTCAATTGGAATAGAGCATTTAGAACTCTTCTATTCATAAAGGGAGGGAGACAGAAAGCAGGGCAGTTAGCATGACATGTTAGCTTACCATGTGTTGCAGGGAAATTGTTAGAAACTATTACTAAAAGTGTTAGAGCAAGGTAGTTGGAAAAATTCAAGGTGAACCAGAAAGGATAATATGTTTTCATGAATGGGAAATTGTGCTTGACCATTTTATTAGAATCAAATTCTATTGCAGAAATGAAATGCTTACACCGCAGTAAGTAACCTATTGGTATGGATGATATTTTGGCTGGGCAACAGGAAAAAGAGCAGAAATAAATGTGTTCTCCTGAGTGGTGTCAGATATTATAATTAATGTGTCGCAGAGACTGGAGCTGGGGTCCCAACATCTTACATATATAATGTACAGTATATGTACTGTATATAAATTACTTGGCTAAAGGCATCAAAGCTATAGTTGCTACAACACTATGGTGACATGAAGGTGGGTAGGAAACTAAGTTGTGAAGATGATATAAGAAAGGAATGTACTGTACATGGGCTGAACAAGGGACCAAATGGAATTTAATATGGTAAAACATGGGATTGTCCATTTTTGCAAATAAAGAAGCAGTCTTATCTCAATCATGAGAGACAGAGAGATCTGGATATCCCACGATATGATTACTGTAACAGCAAGAAGAATCAACATAAATGTTACCGGGGAATTGAATACAGTTATATTTAAGGGTATATATCAATTATATTGAGTGTTAATGAGATGAGATTTAAACTACTGTTCATCATTAGGTTTCTTTATTTAAGGAATGATTTAAGCACTGGAAGCAATTCAGAAATAGTATATCAGATTAATGCCTACAATACATGCATCCTTTAGCGAGGTTTAGGGTGTATTCACTAAGTTTGCAAGAAAGGCAACTTGATTAAAATATAGAAGTTCCTGAGAGGTCTCAACATTGGATGTGGAGAGTTTCTTTCTTCTGAAGGGAATATATAGAATTAGTGACCACCATTTAAAAATAAAATAGGTCACCCAGCATTGTGAATCTTCAGAATGTTTCATAGGATGGCAGAAGCAGTTATCGAAGAGAAAATAAATCCACGATGAGCAAGGAGGTTAACGTTTATTGGAAGTGGGTGAAGTTAATGTTACCCTCAGTTTGGCCAAGATTTATTGAATGCAGAACCACGTCCTGAAGATCTGAGCGGACTGTTGTCTGGTCCAAACTCATATGTTCTTCCTATTGTTGGTAGAGGAGCCTTCAGCTGCCATCATATGATGAAGATCACTGAGCCCCTCACCTCGCCACGCCTCTCCCATTTACAATTCATCACAAAACCCATCCTTTCAATCTTCTTCACGTCTCTTTCCATGGTTTAACATCTGCTCTCTCCTTATCCATTTAAAAAGACCCACGGGCAATGGTTTTAGATGGAAGGTTAATGAAAAATGATGTAGTAAGATTAGTATTATTAATATTATTAAATCTGCAATTCAAGTCACAGAGATTTTTCTTCATTAATGATGTACTATGCCTTCCTTACGTGGTACCTTTAAATAAATAAAGTGCAGTGTGGTTCGAAGTAAATTTAATTTAATTCCTACAGACAGAGATGAGTGAGTACCATGTGGAGCATGGCTATTTCAGTGCTGCTGGAACTAGAAATGTCATGCTAATGAATGCGTTTGATCAATGATATATTATGTTGAATATCAGGGCATTATACAAAGACTTACATCACAGAAATAGGACATTCAGCCCAACCAGTCCATGTTTTATTTGTGTCTAGTCCACCTTTCCTGGCATAGAAATGCAGAAAACCAGGAGAAGGAATAAGCTATTTGTCCTTTCTAGCCTGCTATACCATTCAGTACAATCATGGTCAATCCTCTGTCTCAATATCATATTCCTGCTCCTTCCCCATACTGTCTCCCTGGAAATACAGTATACCTCACCCCTTCTTATATATATATTCAGTGCCTTTGCCTCTACTGATTAATGTATGGAGAGTTCCATAGTTTCACCTTGTGCTGAATAAAAACAAATCTCCATTTTTCATTCCAAAATGCCTTTTCCCTATCATGAACCCTGGTTCTAGATTCCCAGTCAGGGAAAACATCCTCACTGCATCCTGTCTGTCTAGACCTGTCAGAACTTCAAATTGATCAATCTTCATTCTTCTAAGCTCTAATGAATACTGGTCTAATTGACTCAGGTGACTGTTTTCCCATCCTGGGAACAGCAAACCTTCATTTCATTCCATCTGTGGCAATACAATTTTTCTAGGCAGGGACATCAAAGTTGTACACAACACACAAGTTGTAGTCTCACAATAGCATAAGGTACGCTTGCACAGAGACAGTCTATACTCAAAATTTCTTGCAGTAAATACAAACATACATACAATTTGCCTTATTAAACGCATGCTGCTCAGGACTGCTGATTTACAGAGGGACCTTGAGGTGCAGGTTCAGGTCTCCCTGAAAAGTGCACTGTAGGTGGATCAGATAGCGCATAAGCAAATCAGCATGTTTGCTTTCATAGGCATAGAGGCATTGAATATAATAGCTGGGGTGTCATGTTGCAGTTGTGCAAAACATTGGCCAGGACACACTTGGACATTTCTTTACAGTTGTGGCTGCTACACTGCAGGAATGACATGCTAGCAATAATGAGAGTGCAGATGTGATTAACTGTTATATTGTATCTTTTATATTTGGCTCACAGGCTCAATTTGTCTAAATTACCTTAAAGCCTCCTTACATCTTCCTGAGCTCAGCCCTATCCAGTCCCGTGTTGTCAACAAACTTTAAAATGCTGTTTACATTATTTTCATCAGCAAAACCATTGATACATATTATGAAATACAGGGACGCATGTTCTGATCCCTGCAGTATCACCTGCCACTCCAAAAGAAACCCACTTAAACCCACTGTCTGAATTCTGTGATCAATTTTCAATCTTTAAGTTTGTACACTGACTTATTATGTGAGACTTCTGAAAATTCAAACTCATCACATCTGTTGGTTTTCACTTAACAGTTCTACCAGATACATCCTCAGAAAACTCAGGGGGCTTGAAAAATATAATTTCCCATTCGTAAATCTATGTTAAATCAGCCTAATTCTATAAGCACAGGGTAACTTTCCAAGCGATCAGTAAACTGCTCTGGAGTCTATCGAAGCATCTCGGAGTCCCTAATCTGCTGACCATAAAACGATGAGACATAGGAGCAAATTAGGCCATTCAAGACATTGAGTCTGTTCCATCATAATTGATTTATTATCCTTCTCACACCCAGTGCTTTGCAGCAGTTTTTAAAATTTGAACTGTGTCAATCACTGAATGAGATTCATTAAGAAAGGCAAATAAAAATAAGGCAGGGGCATGCAGTGTAGCCATTGTGTGGGTGGGCCTAAGTTAGACTAGGAAGGTTTTGACTTTGGTTCATCAGGCTTGGGCAAGAAAGAGAAATGGGAAGCCAGTACAGAGTAGCCCTGTGGCCATTCTCCTCAATAATAAGTATAGTATTTTGGATCGTGTTACTCTACAGACAGATGGCACAACTGTGGGTAACAAGAGAAGTCAAAACCAACATAAAAGCCAAGGAGAGGGCATGTAATAGAGCAAAAATTAATGGGAAGTTAGAGAATTTGGAAGCTTCTTCACTTGTCGTCTGTTAGGGTAGAGTTAGTGCAGTGAATATGGCTCTAGAGTCTGTGTTGTGTTCTCCAAAGTTAGGTGCACTGAGCTGCAGCTCCTCAGAGAACATGTTTGGGAACGAGAGCTGCAGCTCGATGACCTTCCGCTCATATAAGAGACTGAGGAAGTTATAGATAGCAGCTACAGGGAGGTAATCACCCCTAGGTTGCAGAAGGCAGGTAACTGGGTGATTGTCAGGAGAAGAAAGGGAAATGGACAGCCAGTCCTGTGGCCATTCCCCTCAATAATAAGTACACTAATTTGGATTATGTTACTAAGCAGGCAAGATGACACAACCATGGGTAACAAGAGAAGTTAAAGCCAACATAAAAGCCAAAGATAGAGCATATAGAGCAAAAATCAATGGGGTTGGAGGATTGGAAAGCTTTTAAAAGCCAACAGAAGGCAACTAAAAAAATCATAAAGAGACAAAAGATGGAATATGGAGGTAAGCTAGCCAATAATATTAAGGAGGATACCTAAGCTTCTTCAGATATATAAAGAGTAAAAGAGAAGTGAGAGAAGATACTGGACTGCAGGAAAATGATGCTGGAGAGGCAGTAATAGGAGATAAGGAAATGGCAGATGAACTGAATAAGCATTTTGCACTGGTCTTCACTGTGGAAGACACTGGAAGTATGCTGGAAGTTCAGGAATGTCAGGGTGTACAGTGAGTACAGTTGCTGTTACTAGGGAGAAGCTGCTTTGGAAACTGAAAGGTCTGATGGTAGATAAATCACCTAGTGTACACCCCAGGCTTCTGAAAGAGGTGGCTGAAGAGATGTGGAGGCATTAGTAATGATCTTACAAGAATCACTAGATCCTGGAATGGTTCTGGAAAATTGCAAATATTATTCCAATCCTCAAGAAGGGAAGTTATAGGGCAGTTAGTCTGACCTCAATGGTTAGGAAGACGTTGGAGTTGATTGTCAGGATTTGATTTCAGGGTACTTGGAGGCACGTGATAAAATAAGCTGAAGTCAGTCTGATTTCCTTAAGGGAAAATCTCGCTTGAGAAATCTGTTGTAATTCTTTGAAGAAATAACAAGCAGAACAGACGAAGGAGAATCAGTGAGTGTGGTGTACTTGGATTTTCAGAAGGTCTTTGACGAAGTGCTACACATGAGGCTGCTTATAAAGTTACAGGAAATTACAGGAAAGAGAGTAGCATTGGTGATTGGCAGGAGTGGGAATAAAGGAAGTCTTTTCTGATTGGTTACCAGTGACTAGTAGTGTTCCACAGGGGTCTGTGTTAGGACCACTTCTTTTTACATTATATGCCAGTGATTTGGATGATGGAATTGATGGCTTTGTGGGCGTTTGTGGATAATGCAAAGATAGGTGGAGGTGCAGGTAGTATTGAGGAAGCAGAAGGACTTAGACAGGTTAAGAGAATGGGTAAGGAAGTGGCAGATGGAAGTGTTCGAAAGTATATGGTCATGCACTATGGTAGAAGCAGTAAAAGTGTATACTATTTTCTAAGTGGAGAGAAAATTCAAAATTCAAAGATGCAAAGGGACTTAGGGGTCCTCATGCAGGATTCCCTAAAGGTAATTTGTAGGTTGAGACTGTGGTGAGGAAGTCAAATGCAATGTTAGCATTTACTTTGAAAGGACTAAAGTATAAAAGCAAGAATATAATATTGAGCCTGTCTAAGGCATGGGTGAGGCCTTTCTTGGAGAATTGGCAGCAATTTTGGGCCCCTTATCTAAGAAATGTTGTGCTGACTTTGGAAAAGATTCAAAGGAGGTTCATGAAAATGATTCTGGAATTGAAAGGCTTATCATATGAGGAGTGTTTGATGGCTCTGCCCTGTTCTCACTGGAATTCTGAAGAATGAGTGGCGCTCTTATTGAAACCTATCGAATGTTAAAAGAACCTCACTAGTGTTGATGTGGAGCGGAGGTTTCCTGTGGTAGCAGAGTCTAATACCAGAGGGCATAGCCTCAGAATAGAGGGGACGTCCATTTAGAACACAGATAAGGAGGAATTTCTTTAGCCAGAGAGTGGTAAATCTGTGGAATTCATTGACTTAGACGGCTGTGGAGGGCAAGTCATTGGGTTTATCTAAGGCAGAGTTTGATAAATTCTTGATTAGTCAGAGTTACAGTGAGGAGGCAGGAGATTGGGGCTGAGAGGGAAATGGATCAGATATGATGAAATGGCAGAGCAGACTCTGGGCCAAACAACCTAATTCTACTCCTATATCTCACTTTCTTATGGTCTTGTGGATCTTATGGATACCTGAAGAACAAGGATTGTTCCAAACAGCATATCAAAAGGACATTGAAGTTAAAATCAAGCAGTGATACTATTTTTAATTAATATGTAGTGAACCAAACCTTTCATTATTTCAAACAACGGACCATACCATCACATCATACCTTGAATACAAATTCAGTGGAAATATTCTAGACATAACTACCCTCGCAGTAACCCAAAAGAACTTCTGCAGATGCTGGAAATCTTGACCAACAGATACAAAAATGCTGGAAGAACTCAACAGATTAAGCAGCGTCCATGGAGGGATATAATCAGTCAATGTTCCACTCTCCTCCATCTGACAGAATCAGTTCTTACCCTCAGCAATTTTCTTTATTTTTCTACTCCTCCTGCTTTCTGCAAAATGTAGCCATAGGCACTCAGATGGCCCCCAGCTTTGCTTGTCTTTTTATCAGCTACATGGATCAGTTCATGTTGCAAAGTACACTGGTAATGCTCCCCAACTCTTTCTTCACCATATTGACAACCACATTGATTCTGCATCCTGCACCAATGTTGAGCTTGTCAATTTCATCATTTTCTATTCTCCAGCTTCCACTTGTCCTCAGATTTACTAGATCCATTTCTGACACCTCTGTCACCTTTCTCAATTTCTCTGTCTCCATCTTGGAGACAGACTATCCATTGGCATTCTTTACAAATTCACTGACTCACAATTACTTTGAATATATCTTTTTCCACTCTGTCATTTGTAAAGATGCTATTCCCTTCTCTCAGTTCCTTCATTTCCACCGCATCAATTTTCAGGTTGAGGGCTTCTATTCTAGAACATCTAAGATATCCTCATTTTTCTAAAACTGGGGTTTTAATTCCACTACCATTGATGCTGCCCTCCTCTATTTCCTGTACATCTGTTACCCCTCCTTTGTAACAGGGATAGAGTTCCCCTTGTCATTGCCTACCACACCACAAACCTTCATATCCAGCACACTATTCTCCATAACTTCCAGCATCTTCAACTGGATTCTATCACCCCACTCCCTCCACTTTCTGTAGGTGTCATTCTCTACATGACTCTCTTGTCCACTCGTCCCTCCCCAGTGGTCTACACTTATCTCTGAAGATGTGACAAGTGCTACACCTCCTCCTTCACCACAATTCAGGGCCCCAAACAGTCATTCCAGAGGAGGTGACACTTTACCTGGGAGTCTACCGGAGTTATCCACCACATCCAGTGCTCCCGGAGCAGCTTCCTCTAAATCAGTGAGACTGAAAGCAGATTGGGGGACTACTTTGTTGAGTACCTTTGATCTTTCCAACACAAAAGGCAGGATCTCACAGTGGCTACCCATTTCAGTTCAAATTCCCATTTCAATTCTGACATGCCTGTACATGGCCTCCTCTATAGCCCCAGCGAGGCCAAACTTAGGATGGAAGAGCAACACCTCATATTCCATCTGGGCAGCCTCCAACCTTAGGGTATGAACATCAATTTCTCCAACTTCTGGTAATCACTCTCCTCAATTTCTGACACACCCTCTCGTTCTCTCTTTTTCCATTCCCCATTCTGGTTACCTTCTCATTCTTTTTCATCCTCTGCCCCACGACTTCCCTATCACCTGCCTTTGGTTCCCCACTTCATTCCCTTTATTTCATGGTCCCCTGTCCTTGCCTATTAGATTCCTCCCTCTTCATCAGCCCTTTGCCTCCTCCACCTATCACCTACCAGCTTCTTATATCAATACTCCTCCCCCACCTACCCGTCTTCCCCCTCATCTGGTCTTGCCTATCACCTGCCAGCTTGTACTCCCCCTCCCACCCCACAACACCTTCACATTCTGGTTTCTGCCCTGCCCCCTTCCTTTCCAGTGTCGATGAAGGGTCTGGGCCCGAATTGTCAACTGTTTATTTCCCACCATAGATGCTGCCTGACCCGTTGACTTCCTTCAGCACGTTGTGAGTGGCACCCTTTCAGCAGAGGCATACAGTGGCTTACAAATCTTTAACTTAATTTGTAAATGCTTATGCAGGCTGAGCAAAAAGATGCATAGCCCTTTCATTCTTCCTCCTTCATGTACTTCTCTAACCTCCTTTTAAATCCTTTTACACCACACTCTGTGTGCTGTATTCTTGTGTCTGTATGAGTAAAGAATTTTTCCTTTTTGATTTATTGGTGCCTTCTCAAATATCAGATTAGCTCTTTCTCAGAAGCTAAAGCATCCTACTTTGTCTAATTCCATCAAGACCTTTGATAATTTTAAAGATGACCATTTGGTTATCATTCACAGACTTTTCTGTTCACACTTTGCTGATGGTGTAGGCTTACAACTCAAAGTATGGTCTTTGGAAATCATTTTTAAATGTGACTAGTGTCTCTGAATCAATTTTAAAACATGTTAGCAAGAAAAGAATTCCTGTATAGTGTAACTGAAGTTGAAACATTTAACATGACTTCTCTGTGCTTTAATTATATCCATCTAGGAATAAACCATAGAGCTCTACTTTGTTTTTAATTGCCCTACTAACACAGTTATAATGATTTGTGTAATTGGACTATGGGCCTCCTTTATTTTTCTACCCCATTTAGTTTCCAATTTTCAAGTAATATATGGCAACTTAATTTTTCTTAACAACATTTAATATTTCCCACTGTTCTGTGCAGACATTCATTTGCCAATTATATGGCCATATTGAAAATATATTAGCACCGTATTGTAATTTGTCATGATACTTCTCACTCTTGGCTATCACCACTGATTTTATTTCCACTGTCAATTTAGAAATTATATTTTGTATTCCAGAGTCTAAATCTTTAATATAATTTGCAAACCTTTGTAAATGTTCACATATATGCAAGTATTATCCAGTTTGATCTCACTACTTTCGATCTCAGCCCTTTCTGCATTCTGAATTCTGAACCTGCTTGCATGATGTACAGCACTTAATGACAGAAATCCCCTCCAATTGGATATTAGGGAATAGCAAAACCCTTGTGTTCAATTCTTGTGTTCTTGCAACAACGTCATCCTCCTCAATAGCACCTGTAAGAAACTTATGCAAGTTGTATGCCACAATGTTTTCATATTTCATCCCAAGGTTGTCCTTTTCTACTACCAGCTCTGCTCTACCTTTGAAATCCTCAATTGTAGAAAATACAAATCAGTTTGGCAGAGGGAGAATATTCAGTTCCATCTCTCTGACCTTACAATTCTTTTTGAATGTTTATTCAGACTTGAGATTTGATTGACTATTTCCATGCCTGTTTGATGATGTGAGTTTTATAACCATTCACTGGGTGAACAATACTTTCCAACACAGCTCTGTATCCTCTGCTCTTGGTCACTTGAGTATCTGCAAATGTATTTGCTCCATCATTAGAAGATATGTTTTTTGATATCATGGCTTGAAGCTACATAATTTGTTCTTTAAACCTTCCTATTTCTCTTTACCTAGTTTCTCTTTTAAAACCTGTATCATAGCCAAGCTTTCTGCCTCTCAGTCATCATATCATCTTATGTGGCTCAGTCAAATTTCATTGAGAGGTGATTGAATCCTCAAGTTTCAGGTCAGGACGGGGTTACAAATAGATTCTGAAATTAATTGTAAAGGGGTAGAGATGAGCTGATGATGAATAAGAGGGCTTAGACCAAGGATTAAACGTTGTTTGTCAGGGTTTTGGAGAAGTTGCTGTACTAAGGATTGGTGAGGGAATTGGGCAAATGATGGTTCCAGATTCTTGAACCACCTGAGTCAATAATTTGATCCAGTACGGAAATCGTCAGGAATGCTATCTGGAAAGGGGTAAAATGGAAGTAGTTTCAAATGAGGTTTGAGATGAATTTCAGACTGGGATGTCAGTAAAGGCTATGCAGTAGTTAATGTAGGCAGTGGGAATAGATATATATATACTGTAAATTTAAGAAAAGTTACCTGCAACTTTTGATTCATGCCCCCATTGCATAATATTGGAACATGTCTGAGTAGTTATGTGAAAGCCGACATATAACCCAAAATCCAGAAATGGAGTCAAGTCATCAGGTGTTGCACATTATTGTCCACCACTGCACCAGTCTGCGCTCCCTCTGTGTCTTAGTTGATCACATGCAAAGAGAATGCAAAATGAAAACTGCAGATTTGGTAGTACTTGACTCTATGATTAGTCTTTGTAAGTAAACTTTCAATTAAATAGTACCAGAATCATGGTGGCATGTGATCTAACTTTAAAATATGTAAACACAGAAGTTACACTCTTTACTTGGACATATAACATACTACATTCATTCACACAGACTTCTTTATTCCTTGCACTGGGTGAGATAGGTATCATAAAAAGGGAACAGAGTGGACTTGGAATGACTGGAGTGAATGGATTGAGCTGTGCTGCTGGCCACTTCATGCAGTATTCCGTCTGAGAGATGGGAGTGAGGTGAACTCTGTATTTACAACAAGAAGTTGAACTTTGACAGTTTAAGAGATCTAAGCATATATAGTAACCACATAAAGTGGTTACTCTTTCATTTTGTGTTCGGGAGCAAAAGCCAACTGAGGCTCAGAGGACAGGATTATTGTGCAAGTGTGAGGTTTGCTATCCACAGTGAAGTCTGGGCTATCATTTTCAAGCAATGGTCCCTGTGGTGTCTTTAAGCTGTTCAGGATTGCAGAATATAACCTTCAATAGTCTTGGTTCTAGGAATGTTTTATTTGCCACCGGCATTAATAAATTGTCCAATTTATGTCTCAGATTTGCAGTACATGATGTGTAGTTCCACACTTGATGCACATCAGGAATTTACTACACTACACCTGTATGTCTCAGTGCCTTTATTTAAATGGGGGGGTGTGTGTGTGTTCATGTTCTAGCACATACAGTCACTGTGTAAATGTGTTATTCAGTTCATGCTCATTTCACAAACATACAGCATAACAATCTGTAATCATTTTTGAAAAGTCTAGCTGACAGGTGAAATTTCATTGTGCAGAAAACCTTTAAAATTAGGCTGTGCAGAGGCACAATAAATCTTTACAGCTATATTAAACTAAGTCTGTAGTTAACAGGGTTGCAAAATGTTAGAAGAAGGGAAAAGCAAGGGAAGAAACCAAGAGTACCAGTTCTGAAATCTGCAGTCACACCTCCGTCTCAACAAGGATGTGATGTGCCAGAGAAAGCAGTCAATGGAATAGAGTTCCAGAGGATTGGCAGGTAGGAATGAAAGGAAAATCAGTTGCTCGTCAGTGAGGCTTGGATTCTAGCCTTTCCAAGTAAGTTAGAGAGGAGTTAGTACAACTTGCCCAAACTGTTGTATCAATGTGGTATGAATCATTAGATTAGATTGTGGAGAAAAAATACGCACACATTATCTGTCATATTCTTACCACGCAGCAGACATAGTAATTTGTGATATTACTTCAATATACATGTCACATCCTTGACCTTTAAGAAAACATTGATTGACTTTTTCCTGAATTACAAAGTGCACTTTTGGATTCTAATTACCAATTAAAACCTGTTTAATTAACATATACAAAATTTCTACATTAGACAAAAAGGTCAGATAGCAATATATCCTATTTCCTTTGTCAACTTTATATTTTAGCTTTATTCATATTTCCTGAACTGTTACAGTGATTGATCTATTGTTTGACTTTATCAAAAGCAAGATCGTTGCTCAGTTACCAATTCAAATAACATACCAGAAGAATTTCCTTTACCAGTAATCAAAATGACAAAACAAGATGGAAAGATATTGTTTTACAGTGATGTAGTGATTTTACAAGCAAAGTAGTGATGTAATCAGAATAGGACCCCCGTAGTGTAATAACATTTTTTTATGAAGCAGAGACTAACATTTCAATTAATTCTTTCAGATTGGTAATCAGCATCAGCAATTGCCATAGTATAAAGTGTCTGATTTTGAAACCGATAAAAGTTCAAAGAAATGAATTAAAACATTTCACAGAGAAAAGTGAGAAATCTTCACTTAGTGAAATTTATTTCTGTTTTAAATAACTAGAGGTGACATGTTGAGAAGTCCCAGATTCAGCCTGAAAGCTGTCACTGAACTGTGCTGACATTCAGTGACAATTTACAAAATCTGCCAGCTTTATTGCATCAATGATGTTAATAAAGGTCACTGCTATCCTTAGAGTTTGGAACACAAACATTTCTTAAGTACTCAAGTCAAGCATTCCAGTCTAGAAATTGTGAAGGAAAATCAGCTGTTTCAAACACAAAAGAGCTAAAAATGCAGGCTCTATGATTTCCTTGTTGTAAAGTGAAATTAAAGAATAAGTGCATTCAGGGAAAAGTAACTAATTTTATTCCTGAAAGCATCATATTGGCATAATGACTTGATACATATGTGACGATGCTCTACTTTCACATTATAAACTATAAATTCTGATTAATTGAAAATAACATTACATTTCACAGCTGAGAAATATCTAATAAAAGAAAATACAAGGACATTTAAATTTTTACCAGACCTCCCTGTTAAGCATTACCCCCAAAGCCTGCAGTAGGTGCATACTTCCTGACAGACCACGGAAATCCGTCTGAGGAGCAGCAGTATACGCTGAATCAAAGTGAGAATTAAATTTATTATTACTGATACCTGTCATGTTTTGTGGCAGCAGTACAGTGCAATACATTACACAATTACTATAAGTTACAAGAAGAATTTTTTTAAAAGTGGTGCTAAAAGAGCACTAAAATTGAGGTAGTGTTCATTGGTTCATGAAGTAAGAACACACAGGAATCATTGTGAGGAGAATGAGCAAACTGGTAGTATTTCACCATTTGGACAGAAAGCTGGTGAAGTGACTCACTTAACTGGTGAAAATTATATTCCATCCTATCCCTCACTGTGATCTTTTCTGGAAATGCTCTCTCCAGTGCCAAGGTTAAATGGCATTTTCTCACATAACTAGGATAGCATCAGCCTGGAAATGGATTTGGATCGTCCACCTAACAGACCTTTGCTCTCTGTGAAAGATGTAATGACAGAGTTCCAGACATGAAATCATTCATTATATCCACTGTCAACAGAGCACATGGCAATTGTGAAGGAATATTCTCCATTTTCCTGGATGGGTGCTGCAACTACAATACTCAAGGAACTTGACATCATCCAGGGCACTTGATTGGCACCATAAACATCGAGAGGAATCTTTCTAGCTGGAATCAGTAAATCCAATTTGAGTAAGCGACAAACTTACTCTTTGAAATGCCCATGACCTACTGAATGTCAGTTGGTGTCATATCTGACATGATACCCTGTCTCCAAGGTCCACATGAGTCTCTGCTGGGATTGCTCAGCATTCTGATGGAGAAATGCCACTCAGATCTTTACCAGGTTTGATGTGGAATAGGATCTGAGACCCCACTAGTTTTATTGAGAAGTCTGATCCTCCTGATAATAAGCAGATTAACTGTATTTTTAATTGTTTTCAATCAGTTTTATTAGTTTTCTCATTCATTGCAATTTTAATTGATTTTAAATGCCTCTGAATATCAGGCACATTTAAAAATGTGAACTTGCGACAGTTTTGACAGAGACAAAGTGCCATCCTTCTTCTCTGCTGATGCCAAACAGGAAGTGCTGGGTGCCAACCCTATGCACTATGCCACCTAAGCCTTATACTTTGCCTACATTTGTCACCATATTCAGTGTAGAAGGCCAAGATTAGCCCTTCCTGTCTAGCCAATCAAACAAAGATAGTAACTCCAAGTGGTGGACCAGTTGTGGCAAGACCAAACCGATTCGCTCTCCACACCACCGTTTCTACAAGACATATAAGCTGCAAAATGTATAACAACATCACATCATGAAATATCTATCATAAAGTAAGACTAAAACAGCATATGCAACTTCATCACCTTAAAATAGCTGTCCATTTGAGGCAGTGTCCTCATCTTGATATATAATCATTCCCTGAATATTGCTGATCAGAATTCTGGTACCCTTATCCAGAAGCAATGTAGAAGTACTTAACCATGCCAACTGCCATAATTCAAGAAGGCAACTATTTTGGCATGCCTTTGGAAGTAGGCAATAAAAGCTGACCTTTACAGTTACATCTGCAATCCAGGCATACTGAAAATTCAGAACATGGATCCTATCATTTGAAATAACACACTAGTCAGCATTTTTTTCAAAGACTGCTGGAGACTTTCTCACTAGCTAATGATAGGTGAAGCTGTCGCTTGCACGTCCCTGAATTGACCATGACCAGTCAAAACAATTTGTTCGTAAAATTCTGTCATGCTCAAGTGCCAACTTATGCTTCTTCTGATAAAAGGTTTTAAATATAAGTAGCACGGATGTAAAAAAGAACTTCCTTGCCATAGGTGTAGCCTCATTTTACCACTGCTAAAAAGGACTGAAAGGTTACTCTTCATTTGACCCAAGATAAATGACAGCATGGTGAAGTTGTGTTTAATCTATGAGAATGTTAACAAAAGCAACCATATTCATATGATCATATAATGATTAAATTTATGCACAAGAGCATTAAATTCTGCTCAATGACTTCTGTAAATGTTTATTAGTGTTATAATGAGCAATTAGGCAATATTCATGTTATTTGTGGACTCAATGCAGCTCTGAGCACAATTAGAGTTGGCACTATTCCTATTCTAGCTCTAGTATAGATTTTTCTACATTAGAGCTGGAATAGCAAAGAAGGTGACTGGAATAAAAAAAAAAGCGTCAATGGTATGTTTGTTAAAGTTGCATATGAATAGTACATCAAAAATTATTTTTTTCATTACATTTGAAACAAATGCCATACTTCAAATTTGAACTCAATAGTGCAAAGTTCAGATGAATAAACCTCTTGCTCTGAAATTCAAATATGTATAATTTAGTTGTGGTTATATCAATTTAATGAATCAGTGACACTCACCTTTTTCAGCAAGAATCAGATCCCATCAAAAACATATTATTCATAGAATGAAATAAACCATGTGAAAAATAAGCATGCAGGTTTTCTTGTACTGGGTAGTTTATGATAATCTATACCATTAAGAAAAAAACTGAATTGCTTTCATAATAAAATTGTAATCCTTTCCAACTAAATTATTCTGTCAAAACACAGGAGCTAATGCATTGAAATTACATATTTTTTCTGTGAAACTGCCCTAGTGTTTCACACATCACATAAGGAGTGCTATGTGGGTCATACCCTTGGGCACAATAAATACTGTGTTTATGGTGACCATTCTTTTGGAATCAGATATAATTATTATGTTTAAGGGGCATTAAGAAAGAATCTGATTCTAACAGAAACTTAAATAGACAAGGCAAAGAAGGTAAGTTGAAAGTGCAAGAAAGTGGAATTAAACTAGATGGGCAAACATTTTCAACATGTTTGAGGCAGGCCAAAATGTTCACTTTTGTGCAGTACAACACAATTACTCTTTAGGGAGAATGGTTATCCCTCTCCCCATCTTGATATATTGTATATTCTAATATGTCCTTGCTCCCAGGATACTAGCCTCATCAATTTGGCCCTTAACTATGGAAAATTCTGTTCTTTGCATTTTGAGCTTTTATCAAAATGTTTCTTTACAAGAAACTGTAACAATTAGATCATAAATTAACTTACTAAAAGATCTTTAAAATGAGATCTGCTTAGAGTGGTTAATGACAGTGAAAAGCGATGTGTTATGACTGTAACCACAAGCCATATACTAAGTTAGTCTTTGCTAAATCTAAAAAGGTAATCAGAACAAACCATTGCTCGGAACACAGTCGAAATGCAGAATTTATTGTTCACGTGGAATGACGGAGGTAAAAAGGAAATAAAGTAAGTACAAGAAGGAAAAAAATAGCATATTGATTGGTTGATAATAAGTAAGATTGAGGATGCCTTTGTGAAACATATGCAAAACTTTCAAATATGGAATATCAGAATGAAATTAGAGAATACAAATATGATGTAGATCTGAAATTTCACAGCTGTGTGAATGTCCCAGAACAGGACCAGGATTTCTTTTTTCTTTTTCACCAATAAGCTTCGTATTTTCTTGTTTAATCAGCCTCATCATAAAATCCTTATTATATTAACATCAGCAACATTACCTGTCTTTTATTTTAACCAGAATTCTGAAAATCTGTATCCCGGTCCATTTTTTACTACGTATCTGTAGAATAGAATCTCATCTTTGATTTCCAAAATGATAATGATTGTACTCCCATCCCTCATCATTGAAGCTTTCTGTTCATTGAAGCAAATACAAGGGAAATTGTGGACTTGAGATAAATAGTATAATAGGCAGCTGAAATGAAATACCGCAGCGCATTTACAAACACCAATTTCGATATACCTTTAATTTTCAAACAATGCAAATGAATAGCTGTTGCTCACTCTATCTCCTCTTAATTCCAGTGTCTTTCAACAATAATGATGTGGTGTTTCATTCACTTTACCAATTCGCCTGCATTTAAAATGTTTTAATTTTAAAATATCTTTAAAATAAGAAGAGTGAAGTTAAAAACAAACTGTTAAATAATAAGCAACACACACAAAATGCTGCAGGAATTCAGCAGGTCAGGCAGCATCTATGGAAAAGAGAACAGTCAATATTTCAGGCCGAGACCCTACATCATGACTGGACAAAAAAGATGAGAAGTCAGAGTTAGACATTGGGAGAGGGCAAGTAGAAACACAAGGTGATAGGTGAAACCAGGAGGGGGAAAAGGGTGAAGTAAAGATTGGTGAAAGTGATACAGCGCTGGAGAAGGGGGAATCTGATAGGAGAGGACAGGAGGCCAAGGAAGAAAGAAAAGGGACAGAGCACCAGAGGGAGTTGTTGGGCAGGTAAGGAGATACGATGAGAAGGCAAAAAGGGAATGGGAAATGGTGATGGGGGTTGTGGCATTATCGGAAGTTCGAGAAATCAATATTCGTGCCATCAGGTTGGAGGCTACCCAAACAAAATATAAGATGTTGTTTCTCTAACCTGAGTGTGACCTCATCACGACAGTAGAGGAGCCCATGGACTGACATGTCGGAATGGGAAAAGGAAGTAGAATTTAAATGGATGGCCTCTGGGAGATCCTGCTTTTTCTGGCGGACAGAGCGTAGGTACTCAGCGAAATGGTCTTCCAATCAACATCGGGTCTCATTGATATACAGGAGGCAACACCGGGAGCACTGGATATAGTAGCTGACCCCAACAGACTCACAGGTGAGGTGTCACCTCACCTGGACGGACTGTTTGAATAATAGTAAAGGAGGAGGTGTAGGGACAGGTGCAATACTTGTTCCACTCACAACCACTTGAGGAACTCCAGTTTACTTCTTGCCAGATAAAATATGAATATAATATTAGAGATAATAAAAGAAGAAATATCAGAAATTTCTAGGGCAGTTAAGCGGCTTCTGTGGAAAAAGAAACTAAGTTAACGTTTAAAATCAATGGCCCTTCATCTAATGAAGAGTTTTGATATGATAGAAGATCGTTGATCTAAAATGTTAACATAGTTTTACTTTCCACAGATGTGCCATTTCTGCTCAGTCGTTAGGCATTTTTGTTTTTATTTCAGATTTACCGGTTCTGCAGATTAGTGCTATGTGAAGCAGAGATCTGTGTTAATATTTGGGCCACAATGGGAATGGGTAGTTTTCATTGTTTGTTCATAGGATTTGGATGCCATAATCAATATCCAAGATGGCGGCACGACGCAGCTTGCAGCGGCCACTCCGGAACTGATTATCTGTTATTTGTGAAGTGGGGTGCCGTGCGCAATCATAATCAATTGAAAACGGATGTGGGAGCACGGAGAAACATTGGGAAATTCCAGGAAGACCCTCTTCGTTGCTGCTGCTGCTGTGAGGTTTGGGACTCTGCTGGGAAGAACAGGCCCCCAGTCCTCGGGTCGCATTGCCGATGGCCGTTGGCAGGGCCATCTTAATACGCTCGGCAGAGGATGGTGCTCAGAGAAGCTGTGCCGAAGGGGATGGTCGTCGGCTCGGAGGTTCAACGGACTCAGGTCACTTTCGATGTGTACTGCGTCTGCGAGGCTGGTTTCGACGGAGCTTCCATTGTGTGCTGCGTCTACGAGGCTGAGTCGGGTGGCGCCTTGGAAGTCCATAGCGGGGGTACTCCCTTCTGCCGCCGGCGTGGGATGGCGAGACTGTCGGGACCCTGGGGACTTGTGGAAACTGTGGTGATTTCTTTTGAACTTACAGTCCTTTAACATCTTGGACTATTTTTACTGTGCCCATAGTCTGTTTTTTTTATCAATTATGCTATTGTTTGCACTGTTGTAACTATGTGATTTTGTGCAGGTCTTGTAGCTTTAGTTTTTGGTCTCGTTTTTTTCTGATGGATTTGGAGCTCCTTTCCGGGGAACGCGCTAGACGGTAGCGCGATATTAATATGCAGCAGCCTCTCTGGACTCTGGATTGGGGATTGCCAAACGTTGCATGATTTTTCTAGTGTGGTCTGTTTTGTCATATGCTTTTGTGATATCATTCTGGGGGAACGTTGTCTCATTTTTGAACTGCATTGCATTTGTGGTTTCTAAATGACAATAATCTGAATCTGAATGATCAAGGTCACTATTTATTATTGTCACTGTACTGTTGACTTGATCCGCTATTCTAAGGACAGTTGGGAATCAATTGCATTGCTGTGGACATGGTCATTTAAACTAAATGAAACAAGAAGTAGATTTTCTTTACTGATTAGTGTTAGTGAATCTAACAACTTTTCCAATGACACAGTAACTCCATGGTCACTGCAGCTAATGCTGGATGCAGACAATGACCATAAAATAAATTCTCAACTGCCATTGTAGGGTTCAAATTCATGTCTCCCGATCATCAGTTTAAGCATCTGGATACCAGCCAGGTAACTCTGTGCGACCATATTTAAGGGAAAAACAAATACATATTCTAGGTAGTCCAATCTCTTTTTAATATGACATTAGAGCAAATTTTTTGACAGCCATGTCCCACATAAAGAATTAGTGTGCAAAATTAAAATGCATCACTTTAGGGTTATTTACACATAAGGATTGAAAGATGGCTGATGGTCATGAACTAGACACTAGTGTGATGGATATTCATTGTCCAGGAGCCAGAGCTTTTGCCGAGCTCAGCTTTCTAACACAGCAGGGGACTCTTCCGGGGAGGGTCAAAGAGTTGTTTTTTTTTTGAGTAGGTTAAATCCTCAACTAATATTCATTGCGCAGGAATACATTGCAAGCAATAATCAGTCTGAAGTTAAAAGGACAGCTTTGCAAATAAACAGTACTGTCTATAGAGATCAGACTGCTGGCTCACAGCACTGGGCTGGTTACTCAAGAGATACAGTGTCAGACAATGTGGTCATGTTAACTAGGCCGGCATCAAACTAGACAACACTGGCAAAGTTATTTAGCTCAAGTAAACTTGCAGACCGGACTAATATTGTCACTTAGCATATCAAATAGCTGATCCATCAATAGTTGGGAGATTTATGTGCTCAGAGAGTCAGCTCTCACAGCCTTAATTTTGGGTTTCTGGGGATCTCTGCCCTCAGAAACTTTAAGACCATACATGTGAATTTCCTAACAAAGGTATCTGAAAGAATATCACATGTGTGTGAAGTCACCAAGTAACAAAAAAATAGTATAACTGTTAGAGAGCAGTTGAGGAATAGCAAAGGAATGATAAGAAAAATGACAAAAAGACATGGTGACCAGAATCCATTCTTTCAATTTTTATAATGGCGACCCGTTCATCTGCAAGTTGTTATATAACTTTGTCACAACCAGGTCTCATACTTTTTTAAAATAAAGAAGAGGATTTTTTTCAGTTAGTATGTGGACTGTATTTTCTCAGTGTCATTTCATAAGTATGCAGTGTCCGAGTCACAGAGCCGTACAGCACAGAAATGGGACCTACAGCTCATTTAGTCAATGTCAAAACCATTTAAACTGCTTATTCCCATTGATCTGCATCAGGACTATAGCCCTCCATACCCCTACTGTTCATGCACCTATCCAAAACTTCTCTTAAATGTTAAAATTGAGCTTGCATGTATCAATTGTGCTGGCAACTCATTCCACACTCTCACGGTCCTCTGAATGAAGAGGTTTCCCCGCACGTTCCCCTTAAACCCCACTTTCACTCTTCACCCAGATCCTACAATACAACTTCAAAATAACATACCATCTCCTGCACTAAGTACTTTGATTGATGAGGGCCAGTGGGTCAAAGTCTTTCTATACAACCCTATCTACCTCTGCCAGCACTTTCAATGATTTATGGACCTGTATTCCCAGATCCCTTTGTTCTACCACACTCCTTAGTGCCCTGCCGTTCGTTGTGTAAGACCTACCCTGGCTGGTGCTACCGAAGTGCAAAATCTCACACTTGTCTACATTAGATTCCATTTGCCATTTTTCAGCCTATTTTTCCAGCTGATGCAGTTCCCTCCTCACAGTCCACTACACCCCAATCCTGGTGTCATCCACAACTTTGCTAATCCAGTTAACCACATTATCACCCAGATCATTGAAATAGATTACGAACAGCAAAACAATAAGCACCGATCCCTGCAGTCACAGGCCTCGGAGGGATGAACCACTACGACCACTCTCTGGCTTCTCCCACAAAGCCAATGTCTAATCCAATTTACTACCTCAACCTAGGTGTTGAGCGACTGACCCTTTCTGGCCAGCCTCCCATGCGGCACCTCGTAAAGTGCCTGAAGATCTTTGAGTTCAGAACTTCACAGACAACAAACTGAATACAATCACACTAGAAATAAATGGGACTTTTTCCACAGGCATCATTGCTTGGTTCCCAATCACTCACATGAGAATAGAACTCAAATAATTGGCAGGCACATGAAGAGACGGGGAATGAAGGAAGTATAGAACATGTGCCGTCAAATGGGACTGGTTATGGCATCATGGCCAGCACCAATACTGTGGACCAAGGATCTGTTCCTGTGCTGTATTTTTCAAGTGTTTATCAGTATTGAATTTCATCTGAGAAAATTGTGCTGTCAAGAAAGAATTATCAGTCTTAGAAAGTAATTCTTCGGCTGCATCACTCTCTTACTGTAGCCCACATTTAGCACTGTCTAGAAAATTGATTAATCCAGTGTTTGTTTCAGTCCACTTCTGCATTTGGCATCAGTTACCCACCCTGAACGAGGTTCAGGCTATGAAGTACATTTGCACAATATGATGACAGAACTGATTAATGACTATTAACAATCCACTTTGAAGTACTGTCATTTTTTGTTTTGCTTGCTTGATACTGAATTCTGATAGCACTGATACTGCAGATTGACAGAAACCCAAAAATGCTGGACACACGTAAAGTAGCAAGTTAGGGCTTGATGTCTGTAGAGTTTTAAAATAAAATAAACAAATTAGTACACGTTAATACATTGGATATAGAATGTCATTCAGATGCATTAAGCTTTTGGCTGCAAATGCTGTCAACAGTAATTTGTGAGCACATGAATCCTGGCTAAATTGCTTTCCACTAAATGTGATGTCAAGCTAGAGTCTGGTATGAATGAGGGATGACTGAGGAAGCTGCTTTCAGACACATAACATACCAGCTGCAGGAAAATCTACTTTTCCCTGATTAAATAATGAATTGCAAAACAATGTATTGAATTGTATGAAAAAATGTATTTCGATTGTTAGAGTGGTGAATTAGGAGTAGACTATTCATTGTATCTGTCCCCTTATTACAGTTAATGCCAGTTATTGCAGATGTAAAAACCTTTACAAATTGATGGTCAAATGGTTTTCACATCTCCTGTCTGAGAAGTTTGCCCTTTTCAGTATTTTCATTCTCCAACCCCCACCCTCCGCCCCCAGTTCAACGAAAATAGCATCAAGTTAACATCATTTTTCATCCTACATATCAATCAAATCTGTTGGTGGCTTTCAACTTCTGATTACAAAATCCATTATCCATGTGGGAGGAAATTATATCATTGCAACAGAGCAAGCTGTCCATAATAACATAAGAAATCAGAGCAGAATTAGAACTCCTAGCATTTCAAAGCTCCTCAGTCATTCGACCAGATCACAGTGGATCTTCGACCTCAGCAATTTTCTGCCTGATCTCCATATTCCGTAGTTATCCTGGTTTCAAATATCCATCAGTCACACCCTAGTAGATAACTCCCAATTGCTCACTTGTGCCCTTCAGATTTCTTCAAAAATGCCTCTTGAACTCAGACCACAAAACATAATTTCTCATCCTGAGACTACACCCTCTAGCTCCACACTGTCCAGCCAAGATAAGCAACCTCATGCTACTTCAGAAACTTAAATGGTTTGCAAAGATTACCTCTCATTATTTTAAAACAATCTTATCCCAGGAACCATTTAATAATTCAAGTAATTCAAGGTAATTCAAGATTATTTATTGTTATTGAGCAGTACACAAGTGTAAAAGTGAACAAAATAATTACTAACACAACACACACAAAATGCTGGTGGAACACAGCAGGCCAGGCAGCATCTATAGGGAGAAGCGCTGTCGAAGTTTTGGGCCGAGACCCTTCGTCAGGACTAACTGAAAGGAAAGATAGTAAGAGATTTGAAAGTAGTGGGGGGAGGGGGAAATGCAAAATGATAGGAGAAGACCAGAGGGGGTGGGGTGAAGCTGAGAGCTGGAAAGGTGATTGGCAAAAGGGATACAGAGCTGGAGAAGGGAAAGGATCATGGGACAGGAGGCCTAGGGAGAAAGAAAGGGGGAGGGGAGCACCAGAGGGAGATGGAGAATAGGCAGAGTGATGGGCAGAGAAAGAGAAAAAAAAGAGGAGGGGGAAAAAAACTAAATACATCGGGGATGGGGTAAGAAGGGGAGGAGGTGCATTAATGGAAAATAATTATTACTCCGGATCTGATACAGCACAAAGAAACACAATTAGATGAGGAACACAATAAATATAAATATATGATAAGCTTATATATTTAGATTGATTTAATGTCCATAAAGTGATGCTAGGCACAGGAGTGTCTGTACATAAAATGATTGACAGGCAATGATAAAGTAGTGGTGCTTGGGGGTGTGGAGGGCTGGATTATTGATCAGACTTACTGCTTGGGGAAAGTAGCAGTTTGTAAACATGATGATCCTGATGTGGATGTTGTATAGCCTCCTCCCTGTCGGTAGTGGGACAAACAGTCCATGAGCAGGGTGGGTGGGATCCTTCATGATGTTACTGGCCCCGTTCCCGGCACTTTTCTGTACATACTATATGTGCATGATAGCAGGTAGGCTGTTGCTGTTGATGTGCTGAGCAGTTTTGACTGTATTGTAGAGCCTTCCTGCCTGCCACGGTGCAGCTTCCACGCTATGCAGTGATGCAGCTTGTCAGGGTGCTCTCTACATGAGTTCAGATGTGCATAGTCCAGTTCTCTTCAGCTTCCTTTAGAAAATAAAGGCCTTGGTGAGCTTTCCTGATTATGCATGATGTGCTCTGGGACTATGAGAGGTTGTGTGAGATGTGCACGTCCAGGTATTTGAAACTGCTCACAGTTTTCACTGCTGTGCAAAGAGGGATGTGAGTGCACAAGTTTGCATGAAGTTGATAACTATCTCATTTGTCTTGATGACATCAAGGAAGAGGTTATTTGCGTAGAACCAGGCCTTGAGTTCTTCTACCTCTCTATAGGCTCTCTCATCATTGTTGGTGATGTGCTCCATCACTGTCATGTCATCGGGGAACTTGACAATATGATTGCTCGAAACAGTTGGCCTTGTAGTCATATGTGAGCAGAGTGTACAGCAATGGGCTCAGCACACAGCCTTGGGGGCACTGGTGTTGAGGACGATGGGGAGGAGGAGCATTTGTGCATCTTGAGTATCTGAGATCTGTTGGTTAGGAAGTCTAACACCCCATTGCACAGTGGTTGGTGTATTTAGACCAAAGAATAAGAGTTTGTACACCTGGATTAGTGAGACAGTGGTGTTGAATGCCAAAATGAGACCCAGAAACAGCATTCTGACATATGGTGTCAGGTCCAGGTGCATGATAGATCCTGTGGCATCTATCATGGCATCTGTCATAGAGTAGATCATTCAGTAAATATATTAGTGAGTGTCCAGCATGGCAGGAATGGACCTCAGTCTCTGAGACTGATGTAAGACCATCCGTCAGGAGGGTAAATTCACAAAGACCATCCACCACAGACCTGGTACCGGGCTAAGTACTAAAGACCTGTGCTGTCAACAGGCTGGACTGTTCACCAATATTTTTAACCTCTCACTTCAGCAGTCTGAGTTACCTACCTGCTTCAAGCAGGCTTCAATTATACCAGTGCCCAAGAAGAACGCAGTAACCTGCCTGAATGACATCAACCAGTCGCAATTGTGTCCACTGTGATGAAGTGTATTGAGAAGTTGGTGATGAAACATATCAACTCCTGCCTGAGAAGCGACATGGACATGCTCCAATTTGCCTACTGTCAGAACAGATCAGCAGCAGATTCCATTTCATTGGCTCATCACTCAACTCCAAAACATCTGGATAGTGAAGGTGCATATATCAGGATGCTCCTGATTGATTACAGCTCAGCATTTAATACAATCATCCATTCAAAACTAATCAATAAGCTTCAAGACCTAGGCCTCAATACCTCCCTATACAACTGGATCCTTGACCGCAGGCAGTGCGGATTGGCAACAAAATCTATTCCTGGTTGGCAATTAATTATAAGATGTTCAATTGCCCTCGAACAGTTGCTACTAACTGCAGATGAGGTTGTACACTGACCTTTGTTAATGTACACACAGATTCCACTTCTTTGGAGTTTCTTTCTGCGTGGACCAGAGTAATCCCATCAAGTTGAAACACCAAGTGGGGCATATTGGTACTTAGCCACATTTCGGTGAAAACCAGAATGCAGCAGTTTCACATCTCTTTCTGTGCATTTATTCTCAGTATCGGTGAGTCTTTTTATTTTCAAGCGAGTGGAAAATAATGTACTAATAGTCAGTTTAGTAACTAATGGTCAGTTTAGCTCTCAGCCTAGCTAGTGCCCTGCCTCTCTATCACACTGCCTGCATCTGCCACTTCCTCGGCCAGCCAGGTTGCTGTCATCGGGTCTGGTGCCCACAGAATCCCTAGTCCAAAGAACACCAGTATTAACACTGTTGCAGGCGGATTAAAAGGAATTTTGTTGAAGAGTTCAGCAGCACTGAATTTGCAGAGCTTTGGTTGCCTGAATTCCCTGACTAGAAACTTTGAAACACTATCTTAGAATATAAAACTAGCATTATTATTGGGAGCCGGAGAAGCTGCTGCATTCCTGTGTGCTGCCGTATTAATGATGCAATACCTGCAAGGAATTAATTCTTCATGAACTGCTGTTGCAATATCTGCAAGGGAATTAATTCTTCATGGGTTAAGAGGATCAAACTGTATTCAGTATTTAAGATGTAATCTCATTAAAGCCCTTTACCTGACACCATGACTTATTTATTCTTGTACTCCATACTTTTGAAATAAGTGTCAAAATGTCATTTCCTTCCTAATTGTTTGCTGAACCTGAATACTGATTTTAATAATTGTTCTTTATTTTGTTTTCTGATTTCTGAAGTGAGTAACTCGCATTTGCCTATATTATGCACACTGTGCTTCTCTTAGGATCAAAGATGACTAAATTTTAACTCGAGTTCTATTAATTCTGAGGTGACCGATGAGGCCAATGTGGGAAATCATGCAGGATATGCTTGCTGTCCGGGTCGACAGTTTGAGTTTTGGTGCTTTCCTTCTACTGCTCACAATGGGCTTCTGCATGCACCTAACCAACTGATTCAAGGTTGTCTATGCCATCCTGAATCCCGCTCCAACACCTTGTACAGTGATTTCTGGAAATTAGTAACAACATTACACATTTTTAAAACAGGCTTTGAGAACATCCTAGAATCTTTTACTCCTACCACCTGGCTGTTCTGATGCAGCAAAACTCAGAGCGAGGGCCCGTTTCAATAGTCCAACAGACAGGATATATGACTAGGGCCTCAAAGTTGTGGGTACTTCTCCAGGAGAAATTATTGATGTCAGTTGTTTATATTGCCATGGCTTTAGAGGACTTTGCAGGGATATCATTGGTGACTGGTTTATATCTGTTTAAGTTCTTGATTTTCTAACACTCTTTTCACCTCACGCAGCCAAAGGCTGTGCAGATGCACTGAAAGCAATGGTGAATTTCATCATTGATGCCTTCCTTCACTGAGGTAGCTCCTGAGACATGGGGAATGGTCGTATTTTCCACGTCCTCTTCATGAACAATTATTATTATTAAGGGAAGGCAGGGTTGTACAGAGGAAGTATTTTAATAGAGGATATTTCTTTTGTGGATGGTAAATGTAAGGTGAAACATACCTCTATAAGTAAATTAACAATGACTTGGAATTTGGCCTCAGAGCATGCATACACAAGCATTGTCTGCATTCTGCAGTTCTGTGACTAAAGCTAATGTGACCTTAGATCTGGAATGAAGGGAACATGGTGAACAGTTTCTCAGTGGCCCTATGGGTTGGCTGTACTCCAATATGAAATTTGTAAATTAGTATAAATATTATTGTCACATATACCAAGGTACAGTGAAAAACTTTGTTTTCCATGCTATCCATGTAGGTCATTTTTCCATATCAGTATGTTCAGGTATATCGAGTAGGGTCAGCAGGCCCAGCACATGTCTAATTATGAAGAAAGCATGTCAGTGCCTCTACTTCCTTAGGGTGTGCTAAGTTTTGGCATGACATCTAAAACTTTGACAGACTTCTATAGATATTTGGTGGAGAGTATATTGACTGGCTGCATCTGAACCTGGTATGGAAACACCAATGCCCTTGAATGGAAAATCTTACAAAAAGTAGTGAATGTAGCCCAATCCGTCACATCTACACAGAGCGTTGTTGCAGGAAGGCAGTATTCATCATCATTAGCCCTTAACCATCAAGCTCTTGAACCAAAGGGGATAACTTCACTTGCCCCATCATTGAAATATTTCCACAGAATATAGAGCCACTTTCAAGGATTTTTCATCTCATGTTCCCAATACTTTTTGCTTATTTATTTATTGTTATTATTTTTGTCTTTTTGTATTTGTAGTTTGTTGTTTTTTTTCACACTGGTTGAATGCCCAAGTAAGTGTGGTCTTTCATTGATTCTATTATGGTTATTATTCTATCATGGATTTATTGAGAACTTTTGAACTTTTTTTACAAGGGAGAGGCATTAACAATGCAGAATGAAATCTTACAGTTACTAAGAAAGTGCAGTGTAAGCAGGCAATAAGATACAGGCCATAAAGAGGTAGAGTGTACGGTCAAGTGTCCATCTTAACATACAAGGAGACTGTTCAATAGTCTTATAATAGCAGATAGAAGCTGTTCTTGAGCTTTGTAGCATGTGCTTTCAGCCTTGTGAATCTTCTGCCCGATGGGAAGGGGAGAAGAGAGAATGCCTGTGACAGGTGAGGTCTTCAATCATTTATCACTTTTATTTATTTATTGAGATAAAGCGTAGAATAGGCCTTTCCGGCCCTTCAAGCAATGTGGCTGAACAATCCCCCAATTTAACCCTAGCCTAATCCTGGAACAATTTGAAATGTCCAATTAACTTGCCAACCAGTACGTCTTTGGACTGTGGGAAGAAACCTGAGCACCCGGAGGAAACCCATGCGGTCATGGGGTGAACTTATAAACTCCTTACAGGCAGCGGTAGGATTTGCACCAGTTCACTGGTACTGTCAAGCATTAAGCAAACCATAATGCTACCATTATGAACAAGTTAGGCCTTTATTCTTTGGAGCGTAGAAGGTTGAGGGGGGACTTGATAGAGGTATTTAAAATTATGAGGGGGATAGATAGAGTTGATGTGGATAGGCTTTTTCCATTGAGAGTAGGGGGGATTCAAACAAGGGGACATGAGTTGAGAGTTAGGGGGCAAAAGTTTTGGGGTAACACGAGGGGGAATTTCTTTACTCAGTGAGTGGTAGCTGTGTGGAACGAGTTTCCAGTAGAAGTGGTAGAGGCAGGTTTGATATTGTCATTTAAAGTAAAATTGGATAGGTATATGGACAGGAAAGTAATGGAGGGTTATGGGCTGAGTGCAGGTCGGTGGAACTAGGTAAGAGTAAGCATTTGGCATGGACTAGAATGGCCTGTTTCCGAGCTGTAATTGTTATATGGTTATATATGCCGCCCCATGATGGGTGGTGTCTTTATTGAGGCAGCCGTAAGTGTGGACAGAATCTATGGAAGAGAGGCTAGTAAGGGTTGATAGGGATATAAAAACATAAGAATTAGGAGCAGGATTAGGCCACTCAGCTCATCAACTCTGCTCCGCCATTCTATCATGGCTGATTTTTTATCCCTGTCAACCCCACTCTCCTGCTTTCTCCTTGTAAATTTTGACACCGTGACTAACCAAGAACCTATCAACCTTTGCTTTAAATATACTCAGAGACTTGGCCTCCACAGCCGTCTGTGACAATAAATTCCAGAGATTCACCACCCTCTGGATAAAGAAATTCCTTTTCATCTCTGTTCCTCTATTCTGAGGCTCTGCCCTCTGGTCCTAGACTCACCCACATCAGGAAACATCCTTTCCAAGTCCCTTGGCACCTCCAATTTATGAATTTTCCGTGTAGGCCTTATAATATTTGATAGGTTTCAATGAGATACCCCCTCGTTCTTCTGCATTTCAGTGAATGCAGGCCCAGAATCATGAAATGCTCCTCATATGTTAACCCTCTCATTGCCGGAATCATTATTGCGAACCTCCTCTGGACCCTCTCCAATGGCAGCATGTTTTCTTAGAACACTTTGGAATACTCCAAATGCAGTCGGTCCAATGCCTTATAAAACTTCAGCATCACATCCTTGCTTTTATATTCTAGTCCTCTCGAAATGAATCCTAACATTACATTTGCCTTCCTTACCACCAACTCAAACTGCAAGTCAATCTTTAAGGATTCCTGCACAAGGACTCTCAAGTCCCTTGCACCTCTAATTTTTGAATTTTCTCCATGTTCAGACAATAGTCCACACCATTATTCCTTCTAACATAGTGCATAACCATACACTTCCCTGCACTATACTCCATCTGTCACTTCTTTGCCCATTTTCCCAATCTGTCTAAGTCCTTCTGCAGAATCCTTGCTTCCTCAGTACTACCTACCCCTCCGTCTATCTTTGTATCATCTGCAAACTTGGCCACAAAGCATCAATTCTGTCATCCAAATCATTGACATATAACATGAAAGGAAGCGGTCCCAATACTGACCCCTACATAACACCACTTGCCCCCCACCATTCCAATTCTTTGCTTCCTGCCAATTAACAATTCTTCTACCTGTGCTAATATCTTTCCTGTAATACCATGAGCTCTGAAGACCATAAAACATAGGAGCAAAATTAGGCCATCTGGCCCATCAAGTCTGCTCCACCATTCAATCATGGCTGATCCTTTTTTTTTCTCGACCTCAACCCCAGTTCCCAGCCTTCTCCTTGTAACCTTTGATGTCACATCCAATCAAGAACCTATCAATCTCTGTCTTAAATACACCCAGTGACATGGTCTCCAAAGCTGCATGTGGCAATAAATTCACAACTTCACCACCTTTTGGCTAAAGAAATTTCTCCACATCTCTGTTTTGAAAGGGTGCTCTTCTATCCTGAGGCTGTGCCCTCTTGTCCTAGCCTCTCTCACCAGAATAAACATCCTTTCAACATCTACTCTGTCTAGGCTTTCAACGTTCGAAAGGTTTCAATAAGATCCCCCCTCATCCTTCTAGATTCCAGCGAGAACAGACCCAGAGCCATCAAATATTCCTTGTATGATAACCCTTTCATTCCTAGAATCATCCTCTGGACCCTCTCCAATGCCAGCACAACTTTTTAAAATGAGGGACCAAAAACTGTTCACAATACTCAAGGTAAGGCTTCACCAGTGCCTTATAAAGCCTCAGCATCACATTCTTGCTCTTGTATTCTACACTTCTTGAAATGAATGCTAACGTGGCATTTGTCTTCCTCACCACCAACTCAACCTGCAATTTAACCTTGCGGGTGTTCTCCACAAAGACTCCCAAGTCCCTTTGCATCTCAGATTTTGGATTTTCTCCCCATTTGGAAAACAGTCCACACATAGTCCACACTACCAAGTGCATGACCATGCATTTTCCAACATTGTGTTTCAATTGCCACTTTCTTGCCCATTCTCCTAATCTGTCCAAATCCTTCTGCATTCTACCTGTTTCCTCAACACTACCTGCCCCTCCACCAATCTTCATATCATCTGCAGACTTGGCAACAAAGCCATTTACTCCATCATCTAAATCATTCATTTATATACAGCATAAAAAGAAGTGGTCCCAACACCGACCCCTACAGAACACCAATAGTCACTGGCAGCCAACCAGAAAAGGATCCTTTCATTCCTACTCGCTGCCTCCTACCAATCAGCCAATGACCTAACCAGGTTAGTAACTTTTCTGTAACACCATGGGCTCTTAGCTTGGTAAGCAGCCTCATGTGTGGTAACTTGTCAATGGCCTTCTGGAAGTCCAAATATACAACACCCACTGCATCCCTTTATCTATCCTACTTGTAAATTCTTCAAAGAATTCCAACAGGTTTGGCAGGCAGGATTTTCCCTGAAGGAAACCAAGCTGACTTTGTACTATCATGTCCTGTGTCACCAAGTACTCCATAACCTCATCCTTAACAATTGACTCTAACATCTTCCCAACCACTGAAGTCAGGCTAACTGGTCTATAATTTCCTTTCTGCTGCCTTCCTCCTTTCTTAAAGAGTGGAGTGACGTTTGCAATTTTCCAGACCTCTGGCACCATGCCAGAGTCCAATGATTTTTGAAAGATCATTCCTAATGCCACCACAACCTCTAATGCTACCTCTTTCAGAACCCTGAGGTGCAGCACATCTGGTCTGGTTGACTTATGTATCTTTAGGTCTTTCAGCTTTTTGAGCACATATTCTCTTATTATAGTAACTGCACTCAGCTCTCTTCCTTCACACACTTCAACATCAGGCATAAAGGTTGATGCAAAATACTCGTTTAGTTCATCAGCCATCTCCTTGACCGCTGTTATTATTTCTCCTGCCTTGTTTTCTAGCAGTTCTATATCCATTCTCATTTCTCTTTTATTTTTAACATACATGAAAAAACTTTTACTACCCACTTTGACATTATTTGCTAGCTTGCTTTCATATTTCATCTTTTACCTTCTAATAATTTTTTAGGTGCTCTATGTAGATTTTTAAAAACTTCCCAATCCTCTATCTTCCCACTAATGTTTGCTTTGTTGTGTGCCCTTTCTTTTGCTTTTACAATAGCTTTGACTTCCCTTGTCAGCCATGGTTGTATTATTTTACCATTTGAGTATTTCTTCACTTCTGGAATACATATGTCCAGCACCTTCCTTATTTTTCCCAGAAACTCACGCCATTGCTGCTCTGCTGACATCCCTGCCAGCAGCTCCTTCCAATTTACTTTGGCCAACTCCTCTCTCATACCGCTGTAATTTCCCTTACTCCACTGAAATACCGCTACATCAGACTTTACTTTCTCCCTGTCAAATTTCAAGTTGAACTCAGTCATATTGTGATCTCTGCTTCCTAAGGGTTCTTTTACCTAAAGGTCCCTAATCGCCTCCGTTTCATTACATAACACCCAATCCAGAATAGCTGGTCCCTAGTTGGCTCAATGACAAACTGCTCTAAAAACCCATGGGTTCTTAACTTGTTAAGCACTGATGTATGGCATCTTGTCAAGGGCCTTCTGAAAGTCGTCAAAGAATTCCAACAGATTTGGCAGGCAAGATTTCATCTTAAGGAAACCATACTGACTTTGACCTAGTATATCAATTGCCTCCAAGTACCTCAAAACTTGGTCCTATTAATGGACTCCAACATCATTCCAACCACTGAAGTCAGGCTAACAGGCCCATAATTTCCTTTCTTCTGCCTCCTTCTGTTCTTAAAGAGTGGAGTAACACCTGCAAATTTCCATTCCTCTGGAACCATTCCAGAATCCAGTGATTCCAGAACGATCATTACTAATGTCTCCACAATCTCATCAATGATCCTTTTCAGAACCCTGGGGCGTAGTCCATCAGGTCCAGGTACCTTCTCCACAGTATAAGCAACTACACTCACTTCTGCCCCCTGACACTCTAGAATTTCAGGCATACTGCTCGCGTCCTCCACAATGAAGACTGAGCAAAATACTTATGAAGATCCTCCTCCATTTCTTTGCCATTGTACCTCTCAAGTGACATTTTACAGCTATGCTGGATTACTTTAGTCTCCTGAGGAAATAGAGGAGGTAATCCACTTCCTTGCCCATGATGACTATGTGACTGAACCAGAACAGGCTATTGGTGATGTTTGTTCCTAGGAACTTGAAGCTCTCAGCCTTCTTGACCTTGCCAGCTATCTGAAGTCAATGACCAACTCTTTAGTTTTGCTGACATTGAGGGAAAGGCTGTCGTCATCTCTGGGATGTAGCGTTATGGGGAAGAAAGCAGGAAAAATAAGTATCAGGATAATGTTCTAGTTTGCTTAACACCAGCTGCTCTGAGGTAGGGCTCATTTAGTGGATGCCACGGTCAGGATCCTGGCTTACATGCCATCCTGCAACAAATGTTTCAGTCCCTCTGCCATTGTATCTAATCACATAAACTTTTGATATCCATCCTCCTCAAAACTTAACTTTTCCACCAGGTTTGATATTATCACAATACTTGGTTAGCTGAAATTTGAATTGTGCACAATGGCAGTTTCAATAAAAATGCAAAGGAAAATTGCAGATAGTATGAGTTCTGTAACGTTTGCATCTTCCATGCACGAACTCCATTTCTGCATCTAGGCAAAATCACTCAAATGTGAGCACGGCATCCAAAACACGCAAAGATGTTGTTTCCGTAACTTAGTTGGCACATGTGTGGTCTGCTCTTTAGAAATGTAGCTCCTACAAAGCCTGCCAATTCTTTACTTGAAAGGACAGCACCAATTCATGCAGAGTACAGTCTGGAAAGGATATTCTCCTCGGGTATGTCCTCTTTAAATTTAAAACCTTGTCTTTCTGACAGTTCTCCCTTGGCCTCAAACTTCTTCCCAGTCACAACCCTTCTCTCCCAGCCTACACTGAGCCTCTAACCTACTTACAGCCAATTGTCAGTCTTAACTCTTCAATCCACCACCCCTTCCATCACCTGCCAATTATTACTCTTTCCCTTATAAAGCTACCCAAAATCAAAGTGCAGCGCACCCCACCCACCCTCCACTGCCAATTGTCCATACTATCCTCCCCACAGTTTTCTCCTTGTCAAGCTCCACATGACCAAGGCAATCTAATTTCCATTGCAGCAGCAACGTGCATGAAGAAAGGGTTTTTTATGTGTGGAAGACTAATTCTGACTTGGGCCTTGAACACTGCAGAATTTTGTTTTGCTGGCTTTTCCCTGTAAAATATTGCCTCATAAATACACGTTCAGAGACATTATTCATTCTCCAGGCAGTTACAGTTTGTTCTTGTATCAAAGTCAGTAATGCAAATCATGAAAAACCATTGTGCAGGCACTGGGCCTAGCAACCCCCGAGCAGTGAAAGCCTACTGATCTAGCTCATAGGTCCCAACTCTGTTTTCTGCCCAAAAGTCAATACTCTATTTGCAATTATATTGTCCCCAAACATAGAACCCGCTACGTTATGTGATGCCCTTGTATATGCCACCATATCAAATGCTATTATTAATCCACTGCTTCTCTTTAGCCAGCCTACTAGTTATATTTTCAAAACACTTTTATAAATCTGTCAACATAATTTTCTTTTCAGTAAACCATGCAGTGGTGCTAGAAAGTTTGTGAACCCTTTACTTCTGCATAAATATGACCTAAAATGTGATCAGATCTTCAAGTAAGTACTAAAACTAGATAAAGAGAACACAATTAAATAAATGACACAAGAAGCATTATACTTGTTCATTTATTTATTGAGGAAAAGGTATATGAACCTTTTCTTTCAGTAGCTGGCGTGACCTTCTTGTACAGCAATAACTTCAACCAAACTGTTGATCAGTCCTGCACACCAGCTTGGAGGAATTTTTAGCAATTCCTCCTTAAAAAATTGCTTCAACTCTGGGATTTTGGTGGGCTTCCCTGCATGAACTGCTTACTTCAGGTCCTTCCACAATATTTCTATAGGATTAAGGTCAGGACTTTGACTCGGCCATTCCAAAACAAGAATTTTCTTCTTTTTAAACCATCCTGTTGTTGATTTACTCTTGTCGTTCAGATCATTGTCTTATTGGATTATCCATCTTCTATTATGCTTCTAGTGACAGACTGCTACCCTGACAGTCTCCTGTAAAATGTCTTGATACAATTTTGAATTCATTGTTCTCTCAATGATTGCAAGCTGCCCAGGCCATGAGGCAGCAAAACAGCCCCAAACCATGATGCTCCTTCCATAATGCTTCACAGTAGGGATGAGGTTTTGATGTTGGTGTGCAGTGGCTCTTTTCCCTTCATACATAGTAGTGTACATTTCTACCAAAAAGTTCAACTTTTGTCTCATCTGCCACAGAACATTGTCCCTGAAGCATTGTAGGACATCTCAGTGGTCTTTTGCAAACTTGAGATATGCAGCAATGCTTTATTTATATAGAGAACAGTGGTTTCGTCTGTGGTGTCCTTCCATGAACACCATTCCTGTTCAGTGTTTTTCTTATTGCGGACACATGTACAGGGACTTTAGCAAGTCCTAGAGATTTTTGCAGGCCTTTGGCTGTTATCCTTGGGTTCTATTTCACTTCCTTCAGATCTTTGCAGGATGCCCACTCCCACGGAGAGCAGCAAAAATACTGAGTTTCCTCCATTTGTGAACAATTCCACAAATTAGCCGATGGCCCAATTAATCTGGATCCACTGTAGTTGTCTTATTTTTGGAATGATTATGGTTCCATTCTCACCTGTAATAAATGGAAGGCTGGCATGCACGTGCATCAGGTAAAGGTGGGAGAATGTGCATTACCAACCTACTCATTTGAAGCCCATATTCCTTCACGTAAGTGAATAGTTGGAGGGGCACCCAAAGGAACCAGATATTGGGTCCAAGCCAGAAGTCCTGCAGCAAACGATGACAAATTGCTCATTTAATAGTTCTTCTCTTTCCCCCAAAAGGACTGTTGGCACTGGGTCTCTTGCTGTTCTCTCAGTCAGTTGTTATAAATGCATGTGGAGACCAGTGATGTCTGCACTGCATTTTAATTTCTCCTGCCTGTTTCAGGAACCACATCATAGAGAAAGAGAGTCTGCTGGGATTGGTTGTTGGTCATATCAAAGATATAGGACAGGGAATAGAAGCAGTCCCCTGCATTGTTCAGCCCAGGACTGAGGCACACAGTGGCAACAATAAAATATCTTTGTAGTTCCACAATTCATTCCATTACACAACAGCTATGGCTCATGAAGCAAGTATAGGCCTGGAAATTTGATGCTATTATAGCTATCTTTCAAATACACAACAGGCACCCAAGCAGCCACTGTATTGCACATTTGTCATGTGTGGTATCGGACTTATTGCATCTCAAATACAGGAGTCAACGGCAGTTTAAAGACCACTTTATCAAATTAGGCTGCCCCAACAGAAGTGATCTGAATGAACCTGAATTAAAGCTACACTTTAATAAACTTTGCTGAATATGAAGCCTCATATTGCTCGGGTGCTTCATGCCAAAGGTCATTGCTGGCCCCAGGTCCTTCCACTCCTCTGTTCAGTCTCTAGTTACCAATCGCTTCCACATTCTCCTAATCTCTTCTCCCTTCCGAATATTTTCCCATTCTCCAGTTTTCAACCACCCCAATGCCTTTTGCATTGCACCTCTTCCTGCAATGGACATGATCAGAAAAGAAGAATAGTAATCTTCCTTTCTTGATCACATTTGCTCCTCTGCCTAGCCTTTTTTTTTGTGAGCTATTGCCTGAAATTGCCTTTCAACAGCAACCTGCATGAGCATGCCTAGCAGGAGTCTGCAGTACAGTAGGCTCCTGTGAGTGGGTTCTGAGGCTCTGATTTTGATGAGGCTCAGAATACTTGT
Organism: Hemitrygon akajei; assembly: GCF_048418815.1. Taxonomy (NCBI): domain Eukaryota; kingdom Metazoa; phylum Chordata; class Chondrichthyes; order Myliobatiformes; family Dasyatidae; genus Hemitrygon; species Hemitrygon akajei. Next base: position 54,487,817 of record NC_133135.1, read on the forward strand.
GCTGATGAATGGTGGCACAACACAATATTACGGTAACTGGGGGATTTTATTACTTACAAAAATTCGTAGCTGCGTTAGTGAAAGTGAAAGAAATGTTTCAGCATGGCAACTTTCTGCAATTATCCTTCAGAAAGCTCATGACATTTTCTTCAGGAACAAAATTATCTTTCATTCTTCTCACATACAAGTAAAATAATTCAGAGCTGTAACCTCCAAGCTAAGCATTAACTCTGCTGCATTGGCCCAGTGAGGTACTCCACTCTAACGTACTAATCCAGTTCAATTTTAAAATCACCGAGTTGATTACACTCAATTCAGAAAAGCTTGAATATTGTTTCCTTTGACTCGGGAACAAGTACTGTTGCCATGGTGATGAGTCCGCAAGACTACTATTCCTCTACTTCAGAGCGTGAAAGTTAGTCAAGCAATTACTGAGATCATGCTGAAGGACCAGATCATCTAGTCTAACTCTAGGAGACTGGCAGAAATGGAGGAGTTTCTTTATTATTACTATGATTTTAAATGAACTGGGGAAACAGCATTTTTAAAGTAAAAGCATCTATTAACATTATTATTTCCAATCAAGTACAACATCGTTTCAATAGCTAAAGGATATTACAAAGTGGTCAGTCCTTTGTTCTGTAGGAAACATATGTTCTGTCAAAAATAAAACAGAAAAAAAAACTGGGCACATTGAGGAAGCTGGGTGTGTTCAACAAAGAGAGAAACAGCAATAATGTTTCAGGTCATTTGGAGAAACATCACAATAACTTTGCTATTGGTGTTCAAAGGGGCTTCTGAGTATCAAAAATCCAGTAATCTGATCTTGTAGTGTATGCTTAGTACTGTTGACATGTACCCTGGGGAATGCTAATGGCCCACAACCTTCTTTTAGGATGACTGTCAAGAATTTTGGAGTTCAGGTCACTGGTAAACCATTTGAATAGCTTCTTAAAATTTATTTGAGGCAAGGTGAGTGTGTACAGTAGAATCTCATTTTGTTCACGGATGTGGCAGAGTTAACCTAAACCAGCCACAAATGCAACATAATACAGTCAATGACAACCTGAAGTCTGCTAACTTTTTTGTTCACTATGTCTGTCAGGAGAGGGAGTGAAGATAATATACTTAGAGAGAGCACCAGGGTCTTCGCTAATATAGTGGAGGATGACAAACTGAGAGATTTTGTAAATACATTTACCAACAGCCTGAAAGGCTGTAGACAAGTATATATCCATGAGTACCTTTACAGACACTGACAGTGTCATCTTAGCCCTGCTTTGATGTTGGGGTTATAGATACGGAAGTTGGTAGATTACAATTGCATTATCTACTGTAGTGAAGACCAGATGCTTCAAGCATTTTTTTTGCTCAAATTAAAAGATAATAACTTCTGCCTGAACCCCTACTTTCTACCTCCTTCCCTTCTTCCCTCCTCTTCCTGCAGCTTATTTTGCTCTGCATGCACCCTGCAGGTGTGGCATTGTCAGATGATATACAGTATACCCAAGCGAGAGAACAACTGGTTTGTGAAGATCCCTTGAAGTCAACAGAAAAAACCTTCATTAATTTCACTCATTCCAGAAGTTTGAGAATAAGGCAACTAAAGTATACACCAAAAATGTAATGTTGCAGATTCACAGAGTTAAACTGCACTCAGGCACTTGGGCCGAACTTGTCCCTTGACTACCTGAGCTCGTCCCATTTGCCTGCATTTGGTCCATATCCTTCTCAACCTATCCTATCCATGTACCTGTCCAAATGTATTTTGAATGTAATTTTACCACTTCTTCTGCTAGTTTGTTCCATGTGACAAACTTGCCTTCTCAAGTCCCCTTTAAATTGTAGCAATATAGCCAGACCAAATAAACAAACATCTAATCAGTAAGTATTTAATGAACTCATTAAGTAGTATCATTGGGAGCCTTCACCTCACTTAATATTATGTTCAGCTCTGGAGCACTGATATCCAGAACAGCAGTATTAACACTAAATCAACTGCATCTGCTGCTCAGCATACTTCCCAATACACCTTACGTGAGTATGCAGTAACTCCTTCATACCAGAAGTGTGCATGGTATTCAGCGAGCACAATATTAGAACTCTAAGAGGCATCATGATGTCAAAGAAAGGGCAGTATCAGACCCAATTTCCCCCTCTATTGCATGGAATTTATTTGCCTGAGGTTAATGAATCAGTACTGATACACTAATCTCAGATACATTTTTCAGAGTAACTTGGAATTTTTCTCTTTGTACTCAAAGATGAGATCTATCAGAATCTTTTCACTATCTTGAAATATTCTGTCCTTCACAAACCTAATTGTGAGGTTGCATCTGTAATATACAATAAAGCTCTCTGTGGCAATTCAAAGAGAAAAGTCTCTGAAGGCTGCAATAGTTGCAGGCCATTCATCTTTGTCAGTATAAATGCCAAAGTCCCCACAGAATTCCTGACAATGTAGATGCAAGCTTTGCCCATTTTCATCCAGTCATTTATTTCTTCTGTTGCTCTTTAATGCATCTTTTAAAATTGGAATAAAATCTTTTATTCCTGTAGATGCCTTTTTAATTCTTATCATCTCTGGGCTAGCATTTTCACGATTTTTCTTAACCCCTTCTCTCCGTTGCATTTTCTACCATATTTGACATTTGCTACAAATGTAAAAGACAGTTGGGCAAGTACATGAATAGGAAAGCTTTAGAAAGATATGGACAAATGGGACTAGCTTTTGGTTGTCACTGAAGTGCCTGTTTCTGTGTTGTGTGACTTTATTACTGTATTTTAATAAAAAATAACATTAAAATAATTTTAACTAATTTTGCTTTGCAAGACACCAATCCTAATTTGTTGAGATTTCCTTATCTAATGACCTGTAAAATTGGAAGTTCATTCCAACAGTGTTTTACTGCTGAAGTGCTTTGGATGACCAATGGAGCCATAGGTAAAATTATGATCCATTTAAATATAGCTAAGCAGCTCAGCCTTTAAACCAGTAAGCTGTTGACACTGAAGTCTCACAAGAATGCAGGTTGCAGGCTGTGTGGAGAAACAGCCAAATTAAATGAGGCAAATATATTTGAGTATATTGTTTTGTTCCACACCATGATAACTGGAAGGCTATATAGCTTGGAGTACACTCAATATTTATTTGTATTTCTTTAAACTGATAGTTTGTTCTCTTTAAGTGTTACAGCAATCTGTGTTCATTTATCTGAAGTTCCTTCACTATAATATGTGTTTGTTTGGAAATTAGATCTAGAGCCTGTTGAAAGCATTTGACTAACACCCATTAACAAAACAAAACAGGCAAGTTCAAGTTATCTTCATGCACCAGAGTGTCTTGTTCATCTTCAAAAGAAATACTCATTTTAGATTGCCTGTGTTTAAACATTATAAGATTCAAGGATTCAAAGTACATTTATTATCAAAGGAAGTATAAATTATACACCCTTGAGATTTGCTTGCTTGCAGGTAGGCACAAAGTAAGAAACCCGAAAGAGCCCAATTAAAGAAAAAAAATAAAAATAAAGGGCTAGCACCCGATGTGCAAAGAAAGGGGAAAAACAATATAACAAGAATATGCTGCATGCAGAAACAAAACCGAGAATTGTATGTATAAAAAGTAACTGATATCTCTTGAAATTTATAAAACAAAATAGTTCCAAGTCACAGGAAACTTGGGATTTCTCCAAGGATTCCCTAAATCTGCTCTCAGTTGCTTTTCAGAATACTCTCCAACAATAGATTCCTCAACAAGGCAGCAAGAAGACAACATGACAGCCTTCAATGTACTTGAACCCAGAGTCACCATTGCTGGCGTAAGATCAGTCTCTTTGGGGGCTGAACTGGCTCAGATGGTATCCTTAGATCATGTGCAAAGCAGCTGGCAGAAGTATCTGCAGACATGTTTAATATCTCCCTGCTTCAATCTGTGGTTCCCATCTGCTTTAAGAAGACTAGCATCATCCTGGTACCTAAGAAAAACAAAGTACTGTGCCTTAATGATTAGTGCCAGGTGGCACTTACATCCATCATCATGAAATGCTTCAGGAGGCTGGTCATGGCCCACATTAACTCCAACCTTCCAGACAACCTCGACCCACTATAGTTCAGCTGGTGTCACACCAAGTTTATAGTGAATGCTATCTCCCTGGCTCTGCACTCGTCTTTGGAACATCTGGACAGGAAAGACATTTACGTTCAGCTACTGTTTATTGCCACAGCTCCTCCTTAAATACTATAGTTTCAAGCAAGCTCATCTCCAGACTCCTAAACCTGGGACTCAATACTTCCCTTTGCAACTGGACCTTGACTTCCTGACCAACAGACTGCAATCAGTGAGGAATGGCTGATACCATTCACCATGATACCAGCACCATGATCATTCTCGACACTGGTGCCACACGAGGCTGCGTCCTCGGCACCCTGCACTACTCCCTGGACACTCATGACTGCGTAGACATGCTCTGCTCTAACTCCATCTACAAGTTTACAGATGAGGCCAAACGTCAAGTAATGCTCAGTCAGAGTGCAAGAAGGAGATAGAGAAACTAGTGGCTCGGCATCATGACAACAACCTTTCCCTCTATGTCAGAAAAACAAAAGAGCTGGTCATTTATTTCAGAATGAGGGCAGTGCCTATGGTCCCTTTTACATCAAAGGAGCTGAGGTTGAGAGGATTCCTAGGAATCCTCACTGGAATTTAGAAGATTGAGGGGGGATCTTATTGAAACGTATAACATTCTAAAGGGATTGGACAGGCTAGATGCAGGAAGATTGTTTCCGATGTTGGGGAAGTCCAAAACGAGGGGTCACAGTTTAAGGATAAAGGGGAAGCCTTTTAGGACCGAGATGAGGAAAAACTTCTTCACACAGAGAGTGGTGAATCTGTGGAATTCTCTGCCACAGGAAACAGTTGAGGCCGGTTCATTGGTTATATTTAAGAGGAAGTTAGATATGGCCCTTGTGGCTAAAGGGATCAGGGGGTCTGGAGAGAAAGCAGGTACAGGGTTCTCAGCCATGATCATACTGAATGGCGGTGCAGGCTCGAAGGGCCGAATAGCCTACTCCTGCACCTATTTCCTATGTTTCTATGTTTCTAGGGATCCCCAGTGGACTGTCCTGGTCCAACCACATTGATGTCACAACCGAGAAAGCTCACCAGCACCTTTACTTCCTCCGGAGGCTAAAAAGATTTAGCATGCCCTCTTTGATCTCACCACTATGGAAAGCACGCTATCCGAATGGTAACTGCACTGACTACATGAAATTGCAGAAAGTTGTGGACACAACTCAGCACATCACGGAAACCCTTCCATGGTACTGTCTCAGTAAAGCAGCCAGTATGATTAAATGTACCAAACAACATGGACATTCCCTCTTCTCCTTCCCACTGGGCAGAAGATAAACCAGCTTGAGAGTTTGTAATACCAGACTCAAGGACAGCTTCTATCCCGCTGCTACAGGACTATTGAATGGTTCCCTCTTGACCTTATAATCTTCCTCAGTGTGACCTTGCATCTTACTGTCTACCTGCATTGCATTTCCTCTGTACTGTTACAGTCCTTTCTGCACTCTGTTACCCTTTGACCTTGTACCGCCTCGATGCACCATTGAAATTAATTGATCTGTATGCAAGACAGGTTCACCACTATTCCTCAGTACATTCAACAATAATAAAGTAATCCACCAATTTATCAATACAAGAAGTTCTGAAATTCCTTTCTACTTTTAGTGGGTAATTCACTTAAACAATTTGACACAGTTTAGTCCAAGTCTCTGTGCAGTTCTTGTACTGATCATCAAGAATCCCCACCATCCAGGCCATGCTCTTTACTCACTGCTGACATCAAGAAGGAGAAGCCTTAGGAACCACACTATCAGGTTCAGGATACCCTTCACCTAGTCTTGAACTAATATGTATAACTTCATTCACCACAACACTGAACTGATTCCACAACCTATGGACTCATTTTCAAAAACTCTATAACTAATGTTCTCAGGGTTATTTACTTACTTGTTCTTATTATTTGGGTTTTTTGTATTTGCACTATTTGTCTTTTTTTGCACATTGGTTGATTGTCAGTCTTTGTCACAACACACACAAAATGCTGGTGGAACGCAGCAGGCCAGGCAGCATCTATAGGGAGAAGCACAGCACTTCTCCCTATAGATGCTACCTGGCCTGCTGCTTTGCACCAGCATTTTGTGTGTTGCTTGAATTTCCAGCATCTGCAGATTTCCTCATGTTTGTCAATCTTTGTCTATAGTTTTTCATTGTTTCTATTGTATTTCTTTGTTCTACTGTGAATGCCTGCAAGAAAATAAATCTCAGGGTAGTATATAGTGACATATATGTACTTTGATAATGAATTTACTTTGAATTTTGAACGTTGATTTTGGTGTTGGTAATTTTAGAATTTATTTTAATTCTTTAATTAGAGGTTTTAAGTGTATTTAATATTTTTCATACTTTTAATGTGTATTTTTACTCAATGTTTCTGACATCGAAAACAAAAATATCGAAGGAAGCCATATAACCTGAGGAAATTCTACCTTATTGGATGAACCATTAAGCAGAGGTGATCAGAGAATTTGTGAAGGTGTGGAAGATTTGGTTGTACCCAGAAGTTCCAGTCACTTTCCAGGATTTCACAAGAAATCCAACTGTTTCATTCTGAACTGAGTCAGTGCTGCATCAACAGAGTTTTTTTTGTCAAATGATAATTAAACAACTCATTATCTGTATGTTGAATCAGAATCAGAGTCAGGTTTATTATCACCGGCATGTGACGAGAAATTTGTTAACATGGTCATTGTTCTAAGAACTAGTCATCACTGACATTTACCCCTCCCTCATACAATTAAAATGATTTATCTGACCATTCATCTAATTGCTGCTTGAGATCTTGCTGCATACAATTTGACTTCTTCAATTCATGGAATACAAAGGTCACTGCACCCAAAAAATAACAGTGAAGTGCACATCATGAGGATGTAGTAAGCTGTAATCAAATGTAAGTGCCTTTTTGCTTAAGGAAGTAAGAGAGGAACAGTTATTCTGCGGGCTTGATAACACTAGATCTGGGCTACTGCCTGTTTGTAGCAGTTTGTTCCAGATGTAGAAGGCTGCCTGAGTTGACCCTGCATATTTGAGAGGCATACGTGATAGTGTAGTGATTAGAGCAACACTTTACAGCGCCAGCTGTAAGATCAAGGTTTGATTCCGGACAGTGTATGTAAGGAGTTTGTACATTCTCCCTGTGACTGTGTGACTTTCCTCTGGGTATTCTGGTTTCCTCCCACATTCCAGAGACGTCCATTTAGGATTAGTGATATGTGAATCACACTAGGTTCGTGCCAGAGGCATGGGACATGTGCACAATCTGTGCTGATTTGATTTGACGCAAATGTTGCATTTCACTGTATGTTTTGATATACAATATATGTGACAAATAAAGCTAATCTTTAATCTTTGTATCTGAAATACACCTGAGGTATATTATCTTCCATTAGCTCCCAAATGCCTTGACATAAATAATCAAAAAATTAAAGATCAGTAACAAAATAAAAATCAATCTTTAAACCCTTCAAAGTTAAGTAGATTATTTTAAAATTATTTAATATAAATCAAAATAAATTAGCCACTTGTCAATACTTACCATAGTTCTCTTTACAAGAATGGTGGTATTATTTGTTCTTTAGTCAGCAAGCTCTATGGGGCTGGGTATGATTGGATCACAATCACCTCATGCATCAGCGTTTAACCATTGGGCCCAGTAATGAGTCCAGCCGCAGAACTGGAAGTCAGCTGCGTGTATAGCATACAACAGTTGCTGAGAGACAGATTACAGATGCTCAGAAGGACTGTTGGCTAAAGATTAAACTGGATATGGGACATTGAAGGAGGACTGTGAAAAGACATAGTATTTAATTTTCCTGTGTAATATTGGGAGCAATATGATGCAAAGTTGCCAAATGTTACATGAAAGCAAAGACATCTGATTTATATTTTAACTATAGTACATAACACCAGGCATGAATGATCTGTAGATCTTTGTAGATACAAAACTGATCAATCGAACTATACAATCTGCTTATGCTTTTATATGCTGTTTCTGAGCGGTATTCTAATGCTTATATTTTATTGTCTGTTCTAGACCCTCCAGCAATAAAGGAAATTAAGAGTCCTGGGATGGTCCTTGGTAAAGTTGGGCTATTGAGATGTGAGGCTTTTGCAGTTCCTGCAGCAGCTTTTGAATGGTACAAGGGAGACAAAAGGTAAATACACACATGAACAAAAATCTGAGTACTGCTATTTATCACATTGCTTTTTCTGTTCTCACAAAATATGAAACAACATCATCAAGGGTTTGGTGATTAATTCAACCTTTCTTCAGAGTGACCACAAAGTAATGCCCAATTCTAAAAACTAAGCTGATAATGAATATAAAAGATCATTTCTCAACAGCAACAAAAATATTAGCTCAAATTATAAAGACAAGAGTTACCGTTATAGGGTTGATCAGCAGTTAACTAGCCAAGTTTAGGCATATAACTTGAAGATGCCTGGAATCAGATTTTATGGTGCCAGCAAGGGCAAGTGAAGAAGGGGGGGGCGGGAGGCATGGGTATGATGACTTGGTAACAATTTTATCATCTTTAAAACATTGGACATAATGATTAGTCCAATACAAATGAAAATTCAGATGGAATAGGTAGGCAAACATTTTTCAAAGTCATTGAGAAAGAAGGTGGTTAGTCTGGCATGGGTCAAGTTGAAAATAAAATATGCGTATGATAGTAGAAATGAACTGTATATTCAGTATTTCATTTTTCATCTTATTATAGTTTTCTCTTTTTCATCTGGTTAACCTACATGATTTCCTTTAGCAAAATTAGTTCTTTGCATTTATTTTTCATTATTCATACCCTGTTTTCTGATAATAACCACTGTGATCCTTGGTCTGGCGTGAAATGGTTGGTCTCATATTATTTGTGTTTCAAAATGACATACTGTCTGTCCAACTAATGTATCCCACAAAAGGAGTAAAATTACCTGTCCTTCTGTATCTCTGTACTCTAGCTGCCAACATTATCACACATCACATTGATATGCAGGAATAGACAACTGAAGCAATTATCTCCGTTCTCAGGATAGCCACTACAACATTAAAAGTTTGATAAGATAACATTAAGGTGCTGTGGTGGCAGAGCTGATATGTAAATTGAGGCTGACTTTCATTTCCTACACAGATTGAGCAAGCGATCAATGGAATGTCACTAGTCTCCCAGGGATTTTGGCAGGAGAACCAGTCGGCTTTCACAGTTGGATCTGATTTAAATATGAGTGGCAATCTGCCAATCTAATTTCTGATGCCAAAATAAAACAAACTACTGGAGGAGCTCAGTTGGTCAGGCAGCATCTGTGGAGTAGAGGGACGGACAACATTTTGGGTCCAGACCTAAATCAGGACCTAAATTTAAAAGGAGAGAGTTTTTTCTTCAGCGGTTTGATCAAGGCACAACTGCTCAGGCACGCAGATGTCAGCGAGTTAGACCAGCGGGAAGATTTTCAGCAGAAGTCAGCTTTATAGAGCATGCGCTTGAGGAGCGGGCGACAGAGTAGAGGGAGTCAGAGTAGGAGGGCTTCGGCGATAATGAGTGAAGGTGAGGTAAGTTACTTGTGAAGAATAGGAATAGGAAGTATGTCTGTGAGGCCGGTGTTCTGTACTGGGTGTCAGATGTAGGAAGTCCAAGAGACTCCCAGCTTCCCAGGCAGCCACATCTGTGCCAGGTGCGTCAAGTTGCAGCTCCTTAGGGACTATGTTAGTGAACTGGAATTGCAGCTCGATGAACTTCAGCTGGTCAGGGAAAGTGAGGAGGTGACAGAGAGGAGCTATAGGCAAGTAGTCACACCAAGGCCTCGGGAGACATAAGTGGGTAACAGTTAGGAGAGGGAAGGGCAAGAGTCAGATGCTAGAGAGTACCCCAATGGCTGTCCTCCTCAACAGTAAGTACTCCTGTTTGAGTACTGGGGAGGGAGGGGAAGGCCTACCCAGGGAAGCAAGGTGGCTGCACCTCTGGCACAGGGTCCTCTTGAGCACCCTGGCTCAAGGATAGGGAAAGGAAGAGGATGGCAGCAGTGATAGGGGACTCTATAGTTAGGAGAGCAAACAGGCAATTCTGTGGACGCAGGAAAGAAACACAGATGATAGTTTACCTCTCAGATGCCAGGGTCCAGGATGTTTCTGATCACATCCATGATATCCTGAAGTGGGAAGGAGAACAGCCAGAAGTCATGGTACATATTGGTACCAATGACATAGATAGGAAAAGAGAGGAGGTTCTGAAAACAGACTACAGAGAGTGAGGAAAGAAGCTGAGAAGCAGGACCTCAAAGGTAGCAATCTCGGGATTACTGCCTGTGCCACACAACAGTGAGTATAGGAATAGAGGGAGGTGGAGGATAAATGCGTGGCTGAGGGATTGAAGCAGAGGGAAGGGATTCAGATTTCTAGATCATTGGGACCTCTTTTGGAGCAGGTGTGACCTGTACAAAAAGGACGGATTGCACTTGAATCTGAGGGGGACCAATATCCTGGCGGGGAGGTTTGCTAAAACTCTCGGGGAGAGTTTCAACTAGAATTGCTGGGGGGTGGAAACTGAACTGAAGAGACAGAGTAAGGGGCAATTGGCTCACAAATAGAGAAAGTTTTTAGGCAGTGTGTGAGGGAGGATAGGCAGAAGATAGAGAAGGGATGTGCTCAGACTGATGGTTTGAGATGTGTCTACTTTAACGCAAGGAGTATCGTGAATAAAGCGGATGAGTTTAGAGCATGAATCAGTACTTGGAACTATGATGCTGTGGCCATTACAGAGACTTGGAAGGCTCAGGGGCAGGAATGGTTATCATAGATCCATAGAACCATAGAACCATAGAACACTACAGCACAGTACAGGCCCTTCAGACCTCCATGTTGTGCCAACCCATATAATCCTTAAAAAAAAGTACTAAGCCCACACTACCCCATAACCTTACATTTTTCTTTCATCCATGTGCCTGTCCAAGAGGCTCATAAATACCCCTAATGTTTTAGCCTCCACCACCATCCCTGGCAAGTCATTCCAGGCACTCACAACCCTCTGTGTAAAAAACTTACCCCTGATGTCTCCCCTAAACTTCCCTCCCTTAATTTTGTACATGTGCCCTCTGGTGTTTGTTATTGGTGCCCTGGGAAACAGGGACTGACTATCCACCCTATCTATGCCTCTCATAATCTTGTAGCCCTCTATCAAGTCTCCTCTCATTCTTCTACGCTCCAAAGAGAAAAGTCCCAGCTCTGCTAACCTTGCTTCATATGACTTGTTCTCCAATCCAGGCAACATCCTGGTAAATCTCCTCTGCACCCCCTCCACATCCTTCCTATAATGAGGTGACCAGAATTGAACACAATACTCTAAGTGCAGTCTCACCAGAGATTTGTAGAGTTGCAACATGACCTCTCTACTCTTGAACTCAATCCCCCTGCTAATGAAGCCTAGCATCCCACAGGCCTTCTTAACTACCCTATCAACCTGTGCAGCGACCTTGAGGGATATATGGATTTGAACCCCAAGGTCCCTTTGTTCATCCACACTCTTAAGTAACTGACCATTAATCCTGTACTCAGTCTTCTGGTTTGTTCTTCCAAAATGCATCACCTCACACTTATCCAGATTGAACTCCATCTGCCATTTTTCTGCCCAACTCTGCAGCCTGTCTATATCCTCTTGTAACCTTCAACCACCTACAGCTCCATCCACAACTCCTCCAATCTTCGTGTCATCCGCAAACTGACTCACCCATCCTTCCGCCTCTACATCCAGGTCATTTATAAAAATCACAAATAACAGGGGTCCCAGGACAGATCCCTGTGGCACTCCACTAGTCACTGACCTCCAGGCAGAATACTTTCCTTCCACAACTACCCTCTGCTTTCTTCCTTTAAGCCAATTTTTTATCCAAACAGCAAGGTTCCACTTATCCCATGCCTCATGACTTTCTGGATGAGTCTCTCATAAGGGACCTTGTCAAATGTTTTGCTAAAGTCCATGTAGACCACATCCACTGCCCTACCCTCATCAATTTCTTTTGTTACCTCTTCAAAAAAACTCAATCAGGCTCGTGAGGCACGATCTTCCCTTCACAAAGCCATGTTGACTATCCATGAGTAGACTGTACTTCTCCAAATGCTCGTAGATCCTATCCTTAAGAATCCTTTCCAGTAGTTTGCATACCACTGACGTAAGACTCACCGGTCTATAGTTCCCAGGTTTCTCCCTATTACCTTTTTTAAACAAGGGAACTACATTTGCCATTCTCCAGTCCTCTGGCACTTCCCCTGCAGCCAAAGAGGATTCAAAGATCATGGCTAACGCTCCTGCGAGTTGCTTACTTACAGTGTGAGTTGCACTGCAAGTTGCTTACTTTGAGTGCCAGGCTTTAGGTGTTTCAGAAAGGACAGGGAGGGAGGCAAAAGAAGTGGGGGTTTGGCACCGTTGATCAGAGATAGTGTCACAGCCATAGAATAGAAGGAAGACATCGAGGGGTTTTCTACAGAGTCTCTGTGGAGGAAGTTAGAAACAGGAAGATGTCAATAATGCTACTGAGTGTTTTTTTAAAGACCACCCAATAGTAACAGGGAGACAGATTCTGGAACGGTACAGTAATAACAGGGTTGTCATGATGGGGGATTTTAATTTCCCCGATATTGATTGGCATCTCCCTGGAATGAGGGGTTGAGATGAAGTTTGTTAGGTGTGTTCAGGAAGGTGTCCTGACACCGTATATAGATAAGCCTACAAGAGGAGAGGCTGTACTTGATCTGGTATTGGGAAATGAACCTGGTCTGGTGTCAGGTCTCTCAGTGGGAGAGCATTTTGGAGATAGTGATCACAATACTATCTCCTTTACCATAGCATTGGAGATGGATAGGAACAGACAAGTTAGAAAATTGTTTAATTGTAGTAAGGTGAAATATGAAGCTATCAGGCAAGAACATGGAAGCATAAATTGGGAACAGATATTCTCAGGGAAATGTACAGCAGAAATGTGGCAAATGTTTAGAGGATATTTGCGTGGCGTTCTGCACAGGTACATTCCAATTAGACAGGGAAAGGATGGTAGGGTACAGGAACTGTGGTGTACAAAGTCAGTTGAAAATCTAGTCAAGGCGAAAAGAAAAGCTTACGAAAGGTTCAAAAAACTAGGTAATGAAAATTTTAAGGCTAGCAGGTTAGGAGCTTAAGAATGAAATTAGGAAAGCCAGAAGGGGCCATGAGAAGGCCTTGGTGAGCAGGATTAAGGAAAACCCCAAGGCATTCTACAAGTATGTGAAGAGCAAGAGGATAAGACATGAAAGAATAGGACCTATCAAGTGTGACAGTGGAAAAGTTTGTTTGGAACTGGAGGAGATAGCAAAGGTACTTAATGAATACTTCGCTTCAGTATTCACTGCAGAAAGGGACCTTGGCGACTGTAGGGATGACTTACAGCGGACTGAAAAGCTTGAGCATATAGACATTAGGGAAAAGGTTGTGCTGGAGCTTTTGGAAAGCATCAAGTTGGATAAGTCACCAGGACCGGATGAGATGTACCCCAGGCTACTGTGGGAGGCAAGGGAGGAGATTTCTGAGCCTCTGGCAATGATCTATGCATCATAAATGGGGACAGGAGAGGTTCTCGAGGATTGGAGGGTTGCAAATGTTATTCCCTTATTCATGAAAGGGAGTAGAGATAGCCCAGGAAATTATAGACCAGTCAACCTTACTTCAGTGGTTGGTAAGTTGATGGAGAAGATCCTGAGAGGCAGGATTTATGAACATTTGAGGAGGCATAATATGATTAGGAATAGTCAACATGGGTTTGTCAAAGGCAGGTCGTGCCGTACAAGCCTGACTAAATTTTCTGAGATGTGACTGAACTCATTGATGAAGGTAGAGCCGTAAACATAGTGTATATGGATTTTAACAAGGCATTTGATAAGGTACCCCATGCAAGGCTTATTGAGAAAGTAAGGAGGCATGGGATCCAAGAGGACCTTTCTTTGTGGATCCAGAACTGGCTTGCACACAGAAAGCAAAGAGTGGTTGTAGATGGGTCATATTCTTCATGGAGGTCGGTAACCAGTGGTGTGCCTCAGGGATCTGTTCTGGGACCCCTACTCTTTGTAGTTTTTATAAATGACCTGGAAGAGGAAGTGGAGGGATGGGTTAGTAAATTTGCTGATGACACAAAGGCTTGAGGTGTTGTGGATAGTGTGGAGGGCTGTCAGAGGTTACACCAAAACATCGATAGGGTGCAAAACTGGGCTGAGAAGTGGGAATTGGCATTCAACCCAGATAAGTGTGAGGTAGTTCATTTTGGTAGGTCAAATATGATGGCAGATATATTATTAATGGTAAGACTCTTGGCAGTGTGGAGAATCAGAGGGATCATGGGGTCTGAGTCCATAGGATACTCAAAGCTGCTGCGCAGATTGACTCTATGGTTAAGAAGGCGTACAGTGTATTGGCCTTCATCAATCGTAGGATTGAGTTCAAGAGCCGAAAGGTAATGTTACAGCTATATAGGACCTTGGTCAGACCCCACTTGGAATACTGTGCTCAATTCTGGTCACCTCATTACAGGAAGGATGTGGAAAGTATAGAAAGGGTGCAGAGGAGATTTACAAGGATGTTGCCTGGATTGGCGAGCATACCTTATGAGAACAGGCTGAGTGAACTTGGAGTGACGGAGGATGAGTGGTGACATGATGAAGGTGTATAAGATGATGAAAGGCGTTGATCATATGGATAGTCAGAGGCTTTTTCCCAGGGCTGAAATGACTAACACAAGAGGACACAGTTTTAAGGTGCTTGGAAGTAGGCACAGAGGAGATGTCAGAGGTAAGTTTTTTACACATAGAGTGGTGAGTGCGTGGAACGGGCTGCCAGCGATGGTGGTGGAGGCGGATACGATAGGGTCTTTTGAGAGACTCCTGGATAGGTACATGGAGCTTAGAAAAATAGAGGGCTATGGGTAACCCTAGGTAATTTCTAAAGTAAGTGTATGTTTGGCACAGCATTATGGGCCGAAGGGCCTGTATTGTGTAGTAGGATTTTCTATATTTCTAAGATAAAATGGGCTGTCCAAGCTCTGTGGGTGGAAGGGAAGGTGGAGGTAGAGAGAAAGCCTAGAAGGTAACCCGTGATGCTGCAGATGCTGAAATCTGATTAGTAACATGTTCAGTGGAACCACATAAGAGAAAGCTGATGGGCAGATGGAATCAGGTAGGGAGGAGAATGAATCTAGGTAACAGGGTACAGTGGAGGGTTTAAAAGGGAGGTTGGGAGAATCTGAGTGGATCGGAGAAAAGAGAAATGAACACAGACGTGTAGGTTACCTGAAATTGGAAAAGTAAATGTTCCTAACATTGAGATAGAATGTAGAACTGTACCTCACAGAACAGGCCCTTTGGCCCACTCAGTCCGTGCCAACCATGATACCAATCCAAACTAATCCCTTCTGTCTGTACATAGCCTACACTCCACCATCCCCTTCGTGTTCATTTGCCTGTCTAAACATCAGTCAAACATTGTTATTGTATCTGCTTCCACAACTTCCCCTGGCAGTGAATTCCAGGCACCTACCATTTGCTACGTAAGGAAAATGCCTCAAATCTCCAGTTTTCACCCAGTATATATCAGTCTATAATTTCCTGGTTTGTCTCTATTCCATTCTTAAATAGAGGAACAACTTTGGCTATTCTCCAGTCCTCTAGGACCTCACCTGTGATTAAAGAAGATACATTGATTTCTATCAAACCCCTGACAATCTCTTCCCTTTCCTCTTTCAGTAAGCTGGGATAGGTCCCATCAGGCTCAGGGGCTTATCCACCTTAATGTTTCCAAGAACCCTAATAGCTTCCCATTTTATATCAACCTTCCCTAGTGAATCAGTATACGAATCTTACTATCCTCCATGCCAAGTATTCATTTAGTACCTCATTCACTGACTTTGGTCCAGGCATAAATTCCCTCCTTTATCCTTAAGTGGTCCTGCTCTCTCCCTAGCTACCTTCTTACTTTTAATATAGGTATGAATTGGTTTAGGCTTTTATTAGAAGCCAAGGACTTTTTATGGCCCTTTGAGCTCTCTTTATTTCCAGTTTCAGTTCTCTCCTGGTCCCTTTATTCCCCTTGAAAGCCAGGTCTGATCTCAGCTTTCAAAGATGGAGATGACCCAGGCAGAATATGAAATATAATTCTATTAGTTTGTTTTTGACCTCAACCTGGCAGAGGACAGACAGGGCAATCTGAGAATGGGAAGAGGGTTGACATGGCCTTCTTCCAGGAACTCAAAATGGCCACTGCAAACCGAGTGCTGCTGCTCTGCAGGATGGTCACACAGTCTGTGCATGGCCTTGCTGACTTAATGAATACCAAATGTAGTAAATGAGATTGGAAGAGATGCAGGAATTGTTCTCACCCAGAACAACTTCTCTTTTGATTCATCTCACTTTAATAAATCAGGGATGGAGCCAAGGTCACACACGTGTGTGCCTGGCTTTCTATTGGCTATGTGGAACTGTCCTTGTTCTAAACCTTCTCTAGCACCACTCCCCAGCACTTCCTCCATTATGTCAACAACTGCATTGGTGCTGCTCTGAAAATTTAATCACTTTCACTACCAATTTCCACCTTGCCCTCAAGTTCTCTTGGACTAACTCCAACACCTCTTACAATAATCTCATACTCAATATCAGCAAAACCAAAGAGATGATTATCAACTACAGGAAGAAGAAGCTGGAGGCTCATTAGAGGACAGAGATGTCACTAGCTTTAAATTCCTTGGTATCCACTATCAGAAAATGTGTCCTGGGACCAGCACATAAGTGTCATCACAGCAGCACTTCTACTTTCTTAGAAGTTTGAGTAGATTTGGCATGTCACTAAAAACTTTGGCAAAGCTATCTATGCACAGTGGAGGGTAGCATAAATGGTTGATCCAGGACCAGATATGGAAACCACCAATAGTCAGGAACAGTAATGCTACAGAAAATGGTGGATACAGCCCAGTCTGTCACAGGTGAAGCCCTCCCCAACATTGAGTACATTTGCATGGTGAGTTGCCACAGGAAAACAGCATTGATCATCAAGGTCCCCACTCAGGAACATTTATCACCCTACACCATAACATTCCTGACCAGCATGGATAATTTCACTCTGAACTGATTCTATGATCTATAGACTCACTTTCAAGGACTCTTTTCTACTAATGTTTTCAGAATTACTTTTATTTGCTCAGTTTGTCTTCTTTTGCACATTGGTGTTTGCCATTCTTTGTCATTTATACATAGTTTTTCATAAAACCTATTGTATTTTCATCTGTAAGTGGCTGCAGGAAAATAAATCTTATAAATAGTAACATATGTGCTTTGAAAATGACTTTAATTTGAACTTTGAACTCTGTCTCCTTTGCAGGAGACAAACTATCCACAGACATTCACTATAAACCTATTGATTCTCAAAGTTATCTTGGCCACACTTCCTCCCTCCTATTCATTTGTAGGGATGCTATCCCTTTCTCTGATCTCTGCTGCATCTGTTTTCATGATGGGTTTTCTATTCCAAGACATCTGATATGCCCTCTCTTTAGGAAAGGGGCCTTTTCTTCCACCATGGTTGATGAAATCTTTAATCACATAGCCCAGACTTCTAATCTCACTCCCAACACCACAACAGGAAATGAGGCAGATTTCCTTGGTTTTCACCTTTCACCCTCCACCTTTCATCACTTCTGCCTGAAGCAACATAATCCCACCGCCAGTCATATCTTCCCTTGCCTCTCTCTTTCCACTTTCCACAGGTACTGCTCTCTGTCTGCTTAACCCTCCCCACTCAGCTCCCTCTATCCCCAGCACTTTGCACTGCAACTACACGAGTTGCAACACCTGTCCCTACACCCATCGTTCAGCACCGTCCAGGGACCTAACTGGCTCTGTCAATGGTTTGGCAAAATTATTCTTTCCTAAATTATTTCATGTCTGAGGATATATATGCAGGAAGATGCTAGTGAAGGATCCCACCCACCCTGCTCTCGGACTGTTAGTCCCACCACCATCAGGGAGGAGGATATGTAGTATCCACACCAGGACCGTCAGACTCAAAAAACAGTTACTTCCCCAAGCAGTAAGGCTGATTAACACCTATACCCACCAACTCACCCCTCTACACCCCAACCACCACTACTTTCGTCATTTTCTGTCAGTCACCTTATGCACAGACAGTCCTGTGCCTAACCTTGCTTGATGGACATACAATCAATCTATGCATATAAGTTGTCTTACATATTTATATTTATTGTTTTTATTATTATTTTGTTCTTTATCTTATTGTGTTTCTTTCTCATGTTGCTTTGGATACAGAGTGACAATTATTTCATTACACTTGTACTGGAAATGACTTTAAACAATCTTGAATCTTGACTAATACCATTGTTTCTTGAGATGGTTGCCTTGATGTTTACATTGTAGTTGAACAAATTGTTGGTATTTGTATGAAAAGCAACTTGTGGATCATAAGGTCAATTGCTGATGCTGCAAGGAGCAACAGGGCAACATTTATTGAGAAATACTTTCATCTGTTTGACAGTCTCTTTTTCTTGGCATTGCACTTTCTCTCTCTAAAATTCCTGTCCTTGCTACAAAAGATTTCCAGCAATCTCTCTTTGCAATGCTATCACAGTATTGTTTTTTGCTTGATTGATTAAAACAATCCACACTCTATTCACATGAGTGTAGCTAAAGGATCCCATTGTAGTACTGTAGTGTTTCATTAAGTGTCCTGGCCAACATTTGTCTTTCAATTGATGCCTAAAAATAAATTATCAGGTTACTATCACAATCTGTTTCTAAAACTCCTTTTCATATTGGTTCCAGAGTTTACAATGGTAGTTACACCTCAACATTACTTTATTCTCCTTCACATACTTTATTGACGTCATGTCCCTAAGGCCAAGCGAGATCCCATAAATTCTAGCTTTGGCCAATACAGCACTCAAGGGCACGCTTCTAGACAGGCTTCAGTGGAAAAATTACACTAACTCATTGATTCCGTATTCTTGTTTTCTATGTGCATCATCTAGTCTCATATCCTCACTTACACTGTTTACATCCCCAGCTGAAATTTTCTCACTTGTTGCCTGGGAGGTGAAAAAGCAAGTGTGGCTGGAGTACTTTAAGAACAGTTTGAATCAGACAAATATGGGACAGTCACAAATCCCAAAAAGTATTTTGTTGATCTGTCATCATCATCATCATCATCATATAGAAAGAAATATTTTTTTTCTCATGCTTATTATTCACCCTTTCATTCTCTTCATCTACCGTGTCCTCATTGTTGTGATGTAACTAGACAGGATAAAGAGTTCAGCTGAATTTTGGTGAGCATATCTCTTTGATTAATAAGTAGAGAAATTTGATGACTGCCTGCCTGCTGACACAGTGGCTGAATCAGACACCAGCAATGGTCATGCATTAGTTACATTACTGAACTAGTAATTCAGACAATTCAAGTGTATATCTCATCCTAGTGTGTTGAGAATTTGAATTCATTAAAAAAAACAATTCTAAAGCATAAAAAAAGAAAATATCTATTGTAAAAGTCAACTCAATTTGTAGAAAATATATGATGAAACAAAATTGGATAGGAAATCCAGAAATAAAAACACATGGCTAAGCAAAGTAAATACAAATTTTCAAACTGCCATTGAGCCCACCAATGTACGAACCATTTTTCAATAAAAGTTGTGCTTCATGCTTTCGGTGAACTCACTGAATATACTGGACTGGATTATCCTGGATCTGGCCCACTGTCCAAAATTTCCTAACCATTTACATTTCACTTTTCCCAGACAGGGAGGACTGGCCATTTCTGAGCAGGGCAAACAACACACTTGAAGCAGGGGTAAGGCTTGAAACATCACATCCCGAGGTCCATCATCAGGACCAATTAATGGCCTTTGAAAGCTTATTGATGCCAAAGACCTTTGCAATTTTTAAAAATTTCCTCTGATAAAGGTTTATAAAAACAGGAAAAACCAAGAATTTAAAACAAATGATATATATTTATTTGACTATTTTAATGCCACAATAAGCGCACTAAAATAAAATCAAGTATATTACATACTTGACTCTTGAGTGCTGTGCCACCAACCCCTTTTGAATGAATGAAAGATGGAAATTGCATGTTAGTCCCTCGCCACAGTACATTAATGCTTCAGTGTTGAACTCTCTGCTGAGTCCACTGTCAAGGAGGAGGTCTGACCTAAAGCTCTTTGGAGACTTCCATCTTTCAGCAGACAGGCATAGGTGCAGAAACTATATGAACAATGAGAAGGTGATAGCAGGTTGTTCCTATATAATTCTGCAAACAAAAGGTAAGTGCTATCAGCTCATTATTGATGCTAATTATAATTGCATCATTTCACTTGTCTCGTTGTATATGGCTTTCCCCTCACACTGTTGAAACAATTTTTGTCTGCAGAAATAATGAGTATTTAATTCCAAATACCACAATTTAAGGAAGAAAGAGTATGATTTCCATCACCCATTGAATATCATTGTTTTCTAATCATCTTGTTTTTGTCAATCCATTAGGTTGGCCTCCGGCAGGCAAGGAATTCATATCAAGAACTTCAACACCAGATCTATCCTCACTGTTACTAACATTACAGAGGATCACTATGGCAACTACACATGCGTGGCTGCCAATAAGCTAGGGACAAGTAGTGCCAGTCATTTTCTACACAGTAAGTCCTGTGAAAGATTCCTGCATTCATTATATTTCAAAATGAACACTGTGATGGTGAAATGGATTTAAGAGTGCTGGATTTATAAACTTAAATATTTATTGAATCATGTCATTATATTTTGCTATATCATCAAGTCCTAGTTATGTTATTCCAGTTAAGAGTTCTTAACAATTAAATTATCATGCTTCCCTTTAGGATTAATGAATAAGCATGTAATGAGTTGTAATGCTTCTTGCAGTTGAATGTTCACCAATAACATCCTCAGCACATGAGAAGTGGCTGTCTGAGCCAAGTGCTCTAAGATATCTCCTCATTTTCCTACTTCTCACCCATTCCATCATATCCTGCCATGTCAATGATTACAGAAAGGAAGCAAGTAAATCTAGGAAAATAAAATTAAAACCTCATTGTCCCTGTTCCAAAGAATATGTAGCACTGGGTGTAATATGATGACAAGGATCAAGAATCAACTTTACTCATCATATACATTTACACTTACTAGGAATTTGCTGTGGTGTTGGACAGGGTGTGACATGCAACGAAAGAGCTATTATAAAGAGTGAGGAATTATATAAAAAAATAAAGTTTGAGGTTAAAGTGCACAGAATTGGGATAAAAAGTACATAATTACATTAATACCAGCATCAATTTACAATGTAATTTCCAATTTACAACTATCTCATGTGGAAATTTTTTTCAAGTTCCTAAGATAGCAGATGAAGATAACCATCTCCATAGGGATCCCACCACCAAGCTCATCTTTCCCTCCTGCCCCCCACTTTCTGCTTCCTGCAGGGATCACTCCCTACCCAACTCCCCTGTCCATCCGTCCCTTCCCACTGATCTCCCTCCTGAGACTTATCCTTGCAAGCTACACCTACCTCCTCCCTCACTACCATTCAGGGCCCCAAACAGTCCTTCCAGGTGAGGCGACACTTCACCTGTGAGTCTGTTGGGGTCATCCAAGTGTGAGCGCTTGTATATCAGAAAGGCCTAACTTAGATTGGGAGAGCGCTTTTGCCAAGCACCTATGCTCTGTTTGCCAGAAAAAGCAGGATCTCCCAGTGGCCACCCATTTTAATTCCACTTCCCATTCCCATTCTGACATGTCAGTCCATGTCTTCCCCTGCTATTGCAATGAGGCTGCACTCATGTTGGAGGAGAAACACCTCATATATTCCATCTGGGTAATCTCCAGCCAGATGACATGAACGTAAATTTCTTGAACTTCCAGAAATCCCCTTCCCTTCAACATTCTCCATTCTCTTTTCCCTCTCTCACCTTATCGCCTTACCTGCCCATCACCTCCCTCTGATGCTCCTCCCCTTTTCTTTCTTCCACGGCCTTCTGTCCTTTCCTATTAAATTCCCCCTTCTGCAACCCTGTATCGCTCTCTCACCAATCAACTTCCCAGCTCTTTACTTCACCTCTCCCCCACTCTACTTTGCTTGGGATAAAAATAACAGTTTGCTTGGTCAAAGGAATTTCTGTTCTTGTTGTAGCTTCTAGTTACTTAAAGATGGGCGCAAAGTGAATGCTGGTCCCAGCATAATGCTCTGCTTATAGAATTTCACTACTCTGTTCTAAATGTGGCACCATTAAGCTTCACTGTTTCAGTAACATAATTAGTGTTAAATCTGAAAGATGGATGAAGGAAAGAGAAATGCTTAATCTAATACAAAGGCTCATTTTTGGTAGAAATCAAATTCCTCCTTGATACCGTGATATCCACTCTGCACGCTATATACCTCAGAGTTGTTCCATCTCTCAATTCTGTCTCAGCTCTCTACAATCTTCTGAAAAGCACTCACTGCCTGACTGCCTCCAGGTTTCATGCATCTCCATTTCATTTTAAAAATCTAATTCCAATAGAAGCTTTTCAATAGAAATGTATAACCGAGGAATTTAACCTAATAGTACTGTTTGGCACAGCCTCCAAGTTCAATAAGCAGTCCTGTTGCTCGAATATCAAGTAGTCTTTCCCTGCCTCTCAACACCCTATCTAAAATCAATTCCTTGTTTCAAAAATTATATGATATAAGTATATAATCCAAAACATTGATGTCAGCACCTTCCATCACAGGTCACATTTCTTACAATTACATTGTTAGCATAACGTTAAATGCAGAGCAGGGTCGAAAGGTTCAATGGTCCTGATGAAAGGCCCTGGCCCAAAACAACAATGCTGTCTGAACAGCTGAGTCCCTTCAGCATTTAGTGTGTGTTACTCTGGATTTCCTGGGAATAGCAAAGGAATCTAATTGTTTTATTTCCAAAAATACACCTTAAACATAACTATATCCAGTAAATCCTATTGGAGCATGTCTTTACAATCAACTGGCCTATCAGTTTGTGCTTCCCCCTTAAACAATGCTCAACATTAACATTTGACAGCCTGGTACACAGGGCCCATTCACTCTGTTTTCAATGGTGGCAGGACACTAGATTGTGTTTCTACACCTCAGTGTTACTGCAATGGCCACACTGAGCTTCAGTGCATCTTTCAAAACATATTCCCGTGTCTTTGAATGTGCCAGTTGGAAGCCTTACAGGTTTGGGGCAGACCAAAGTGTATCTTTTATCCAGTTGATTATCTTCCAGCAGTGGTCAATAATCACCTCGACAGGTATCATCCCTGGGAAGAGCTGTACGGATGCTAGGGATGTGTACCTCAAAATAGACCACTGCATCATTTTTCAGGCTTTCTTGGCAAATACATAGTACACGATGAGGTCACCAATCATTTCCTCCACCTCACAGCCACCTTGAGGACAGCATGAGGTGGGATTGAGACTCCAGCTAGACATGAAGGATTTAATGAAAGGATCCCTCTCTCTGCAAGCCAAGCAAGGTCTTCATGGAGACACAAGAGAGGGCAGCTGCTGAAACCCAGAGCTAAAAACAAGCTGCTAGAAGACCTCAGTGGGTCAAGCAGCCTCTGTGGAGGAAGAAAGCTGTTAAACGTTTTGGATCGAGACACTGCATCAGGATTGGGAGTAAAGAGGAAATAGTAAATAGAAAGAGATAAGGGGAAGGGGTGAGGGTGGAACATGGCAAATGGTAGGTAGGTCCATTAGTAGAGGGACTGATGGGCAGGTAGACCCAGATGAACAAGGGAAGGGTGGAGATAGCAACAGTTTCTGTGTGGTGATTAGTGGAGACAACAAGGGTTGCAGAGGAGGAGAATGAAGCAAGGTTATAGAGGGCTGGTGAGCATTTTGAAAAGAATGTTGTAAGTAAGAGGACCTTGGTAGATCAGAAAGAGAGAAAGAAACAAGTGAGATACAGGTTATATGAAATTGTAGAACTAAACATTCTTGTCATTGAGTTTTAGACTATCCAACCAGAACAGGAGGTGCTATTCTCTAGTTTGTGTTTGACTTCACCTAGCAGTGGAGAAGGCTGAGGACACACAGGGCAGTGATAGAATGGTAAAGAAGTTAAAATGGCTTGCAGCTGGGAGTTCAAGATGGCTGCTATGTACAGAGTGCAGATGCTCAACAAAATGGTCAGCAAGTCTGTGCCTGGTCCCACTAATGAAGAGGAAACCACATTGGGAGTATCAAATGCAGTAAAGGAGATTGGAGGAGGTGTACATGAATCTGTGTCTCACCTGGAAGTGTTGCTTAGGTCTACGGATGGTGATGGGAGTGGAGATGAAAGGATAGGTGTAGCACCTCCTATACTTATGGGGAAAACTCCAGGAAATAGGGCAGAATGGGTGGCAAGGGAAGAGTGAACCAGCAAGTTGTGGAAAGAGTAGTCTCTGTGGAATGCAGAAAGGATTGGTAAGTGTGATCATGCAGAACCCAGTGGTAATGATGAAGAATGATGTGCTGAATGTGGAGTCTGGTAGGACAAAAGGAAAGGACCAAGGGAACTCCATCTCTGTTCTATCTGGAAAATAGTGGGGTGACATCAGAGGTGTGGGAAATAAGGAGATGTATATGAGGGCTCCATCAATTACTGTAGAGGAGAAGTAATGTTTTCTGAAGAGGAGGACATTTCAGATGTTCTGGAGTGAAAAGACCATCTTGAGCACAGGTGCAGCACAAGCAGAGAAACTGAGAGAATGGGATGGCGTCATTACAAGAGACGGGGTAGAAGGAGACGGCATAGACAGCTGTGGGAATCAGTGTCCCAAGTCGTCACCTTTCACGATACTAGCCTCTGAAACATCCTTCATCATTTCTATTACCTATACTTTGCTGCCTTCCACTGAAACTCCCTGGTCTGCTCATCCCTTCCCACCCAACCCTGCCTGACCCCTAGCACTTTCTACTGATTCAGAGAACTATCCGCTTGCTGCTCCTGTTTCCATCTACCTACCACCACACATTTCATACACCAAATCTCCTTCCCCATCTGGTTCCAACTGCCCTTCATATCTCCCCTAATATTTCCCATTACTACCTTCTTACCTATATCAGTAGCCTCTGTGTTCCTGATTATCACCCTCCTTGCTGTCTCCACCTTCACCTGGCTCCATCGACTTGCCCATCTATTTGGCCCCCCTCAGTCCAACAATCACCTACTGGCCTCCCTCGCATCCCTTCGCCTGCTCCTCTTTATTCTGGCTACAGTCCCTTTGGATACAGGTCCCAAAGTATGGACAATATCTTTCCATCCATGGATGCTGCCCAATCCACTGAGTTCCTCACCAGACTGTTTGTTGATAAATGTAACCCTGCAAATGTATTTCATTTTTCAGCAATATTCTAGACTGCCTTGTATAATGAGTCTGTGGGATAAATATTCTGTCTGATGATGTCAATACAATCAGCCGTTCTTTAGCCTACATTCTTATGCAGATGACGATAGTTGCCAGGCTCATCAAGTTGTTCAATATGTGGGTGGAAGATCTGCCAATGTTACTTCCATTTGAAGTAAGCATCGCTATTAATGAGGTAAACTGAACTGTATGTTTCAAAAACAACACATTTTTGGAAATTCACAGTCATGAGTCAGTATCTTTGAACAGAAAACAACTAATGTTTCAGATCAATGACATGCTCACGCCCAGTGTTACATCATCCATAAAAGACATTGAATGAACCAAGGGTAACCTTGTCATTTTGTGCAAGGATCACCTGGGCAATGCAGTTTGAAAGAAATGATGGAAGTGATTAGAGCCTCTCATTGATTTTGAGTATCTTGGACCTCTGGTAGCTGATTTACAGACAAACTCAAAAGATAAAATACTAGCAAGTCCTCCAACCTGTGACAAATTGGTCTTAATTATTCCTATATTGGCCCACCATCCATCCTCTGGCTCATATTAACTTTGATTGGATACATGGGTCCAATTCTCCTGGGCCTCACAATTCCAGAGTCAGGAGTGAAACATACACTCAGTGGTCATTTTATTAGATACACCTGTATGCCTGCTTGATAATGCAAATATCTAGCTAGCCAATAGTGTGACTGTTGACTTTGACTCAATGCATTAAAGCATGCAGACATGCACAAGATGTTCAGACCAAGTAGCAGAATGGGGAAGAAATTGTGATCTAAGTGACTTTGACTGTTGGTGCCAGATGGGGGTGAAGCTGGTCTCCTGGTTCATGCACAACAGTCTACGAGTTTACAGGGAATGCTGAGAGAAAAAAAAAATCCAGTGAGCAACAGTTTTGTGGGTGAAAATTGCCTTGTTAATGAGAGAGGTTAGAGGATACAGGAAACGAAAGGAACAGTAACTCAAAAAGCCACAGTGGTGTGCGGAAGAGAATCTCTGAAAACACAATGCATTGAAATGTGAAGTGGATGGGCTATAACAGCAGAAGACAAACATAGACTCAGTGGCCACCTTATTCGGTAGAGGAGGTACCTTATAACATGGCCACTGAGGTGTATAGTGTTCTCAGTGGAAGTTCCTCTCCCCAGGATGCCTGATGGCCTTTGAGAAGAGGTAAGACTGGGAATAGAGTCCCTGACCTGTCAAAACTTATGGGTTTACAAAACACATTTTAAATATTTCATATATTGAAAGGTGGTGGAACCGGGAAACAGAAATAACTCCTTGAGGAAATGGAAAAGTGGATGCATTCTCTGAAACTGTACACAAATGGAAAAAGCAGTTCTATCTAGGCTGCAAAGAGGTAATCAGAAAGCTTAACTAAAATATTTAGTAATTTCATAAACTAGAGCTGGGAACATCTGGATGATTAGCCATGTGACATAACTACAACTCAGCCAGTCTCTCAGACACATCATGGCAATGTAAGTGAACACAAAGTTTTGTTTAGATACGACTTCAACATAATTGGGTTAAACCTTGAAAGTAAAAACAGAGGTTGGCAGCTTAAAAAAAAAATGAAGAGTTTCACAATATAGATTTTTAAAAATAAGGATTCTATGAAATATCTCCCCACACCTTATATTTTGCCAATTCGAGATGCACCATGCGTTCACCTGGAAGCAGTCAAGCCCTGTGTATTGTGACTGTGATCGAAGTCACTGGAGAGACACTGAAACTGGTGATTTATTCATCACAACAAGCAGGACTTCTCATGGAGGCATTCAGTGGAGGCTCACAAACCCAAAGGTACATCACATTTCATACCTTTAAGATCAAAGGTAACAGTAGGTGATTCAATACAATTTCAATTGTTACACTGACATTGTTTACTTCAATACTTTGGATTGACAAATGGTTCCTTTGAGATACATAGTGCAAGCACATTATAATTGATAAGATACTTCTTGAAGGCCCAAGCACTTTTGGGAGAAACTAATTAACACAAATATTCCAAAACCTTTTGACGACAGAGAGCCAGACACCCATTATTAATGTGGTCAGGGCTGTCTTTTAATACGCAGCTACCATAAATACACAAATACTATTGATTGCCTATATCTGTGACCATGTTTGATATGTCAAGAGACAACATCTGTCTGGTCTGCCAGCTTGCACGCAAATCCCAATGGTGCAAATAACTTGTTTGATGCAAGTCAATTCACACAACCCCATTGCCTTAACATTTGGCTCTTGCATTTGCAATCACTGTGAAGCAGCCTGTGCTTTTAACTTCAATTTATTGCTTGCAATTTATAAAAAAAAACTGAAGGGTAAATACAAGCTTTGTAAATTTATTTACATTTACAATAAGCATGGAACCCTAGTGCTTGTTTGAATTAATATCTGCTATATTCATATAACTCCAGAATACTCCCTAACTCTGTGCTCTATGATAAGTTTCTCCAAACCCAACACAGAACTTATGCCTATCACTATATTTTCTGCTTTGATACAAGCCAAAAGACATGAGAGGCAGAATTATTTGCCAAGGTGCCATCAGTCATATCTGAAGGTCACCAGCTTGACCAGCACTGGTCCCAGGAAGTTGACAATACAGGATCTCAGTCAGCTTTTTCTGATGTGTCGACTGGCCTCAGCCGAACTCACAGTAGTGTTAGCATTGTCAGCAATGCTTAAGGTCACTGACATAATAAGTTTGTTAGATTCCTGAGGCCTTCCAGTGTAGAATTAGAAACAGCTGTAATCCATAGATGTTACAGATCATGTTACTGCCAATGTTAGAGAGGCTTCAGTGTGCGAAGGCAGTGTGCAGTCGCACAGCAAGTGGTTATCCTGGTTGCTTTTCTTGTGATCGCAAGACCCTGTTGGACATTGTTAAAGTGGAATGCTGCTACTTTGATTCCCTGATTTGTTGGCGAATGGCAGGGGTTGAAGATGGGGGAGATGCATGGCCTTGGCTGTAGCGAGGACTAGGTTTCCACCCATGGTTTTGCTAGTTTGCGACCGCCTGGGAGAAGGTGTTGGAGTCAGTGTACTCCACCGTTGTTTGCTCGGCAGAAGACGAGCTGTATTGTGTTCAAATGCAGACTGCAACATTCATGGACTTAGGGACTTACATTTTTTGTGTAACTGTATTTGACTGCTGTCCTGTATGTGTTATACGTGCCTCATGCTGTGTGTAACTGTTGGTATTTTGTTTTTGCACCTTGGCCCCGGAGTAATGCTGTTTCATTTGGCTGTATTAATGGATATTTGTGTATGGTTGCAAAACAGTTAAACTTGAACTTAAATTGAACTGCAAGATTCTCTAACATGTTACTCGC
The DNA here is from genome assembly GCF_048418815.1 of Hemitrygon akajei. Classification (NCBI taxonomy): domain Eukaryota; kingdom Metazoa; phylum Chordata; class Chondrichthyes; order Myliobatiformes; family Dasyatidae; genus Hemitrygon; species Hemitrygon akajei. The sequence continues at coordinate 54,516,738 of NC_133135.1, forward strand.
AGACAGCAGAAGTAACTATCTGAGGTAATGGACCACATAACCCATTTCTGAATGACTAAGGTCAATACAGACTTGGCCCATGATACCATCTGACCACATTTCCCAAGCTAAGGTGAGCCCTTGCAGTCAGTAAATTCCTTTACCTCAATCATTGAACTTCTTTTCTTGTGACTTACTTTGGGCTCTTTCCTCACCTGTCCTGTGTTCCTTTGAGTCTGTTTAATTATGCTGATAGTAATGGGGGTTGTTTATAAACACATGAAATATATGCTGGGTGTTTTCTTAATCTGTTATTCCAGCTCCATAGTATTGAAGTAATAACAAATATTGGGTTGAATAACAATTGATTTGGCTATCACCTGACTATCCTTCTTCCTCTAAACTCCCTCTGCCACAATCAGGCTCCCCTAGCATCCATAGTTACCCCATTGCATGTATGGAGATCCTTGGTCTCCTGATCCCAGAGTCAAGGAGTAGTAAGGCCTCAGCAGTAGCAAGGCTTCACCTAATGTATAAACGTAAGAGATTCTGCAGATGCTATAAATCCAGAGGGGAATAAACAGTCAATGATTTGAGCCAAGACCCTTCATCAAGACTGGAAAGGAAGGGGGAAAACGCCAGAATAAGGACATGAGGGAAGGGTAGGAGTTGACAGATGATGGGTAAAACCAGGTGAGGGTGAAGGTGGGTGGGTGGGGGTGTGAGAAAATGGGAGGCAATAGACAGAACAGGTAAAGGATTGAAGCAGAAGGAATCTGACAGGAGAAGAGAGTGGACACAGTGGACATAGCATACATTAATCTAATATATATATAATGTCCCCACCCCAGAACACTCTGACAGTCTCTAATATGATGCAAGGTGGGGATAAGACTCACTGCCTGAAAACATTGTCAAGGCTTTCAAAGAGATTTTAATGATTTACTCCATAGTCAGTTAACGTGGCCAAATACATTGCATGTCCCAAAAGAAAACTTAAAATGCAGAATGTTTACAACATAAATACTTTAAGCTATTCATTTGGTTATATATGTCCATTTCCATTAGTAATGAAGCCAAAATATAGTCTAGCTGAAGCCTTTTCTTTATATAAAAAAGTAAAGCATGTGAAGAAGATGAATGCAATGTTAGCATTCATTTCTAGAGGTATAGAATACAAGAGCAGGGATGTGATGTTGAGGCTCTATAAGGCACTCATGAGACTACACTTGAAGTATTGTGTGCAGGTTTGGGCTCCTCACTTTTGAAGGGATATACTGACATTGAAGAGGGTTCAGAGAAGATTCAGGAGAATGATTCCAGGAATGAAGGAGTTACTGTATGAGGAACGTCTGGCAACTCTTGGGTTGTATTCCCTGGAGTTCAGGGGAATGAGGGGGGATCTCATGAAAACATTCCAAATGTTAAAAGGCCTGAACAGATTAGATATAGCAAAGGTACCTCCCATGGTAGGGGAACCTAGGACAAGAGGGCATGACTTCAATATTGAAGTACGTCCATTTAAAACAGATGCGGTAAACTTACTTTATAGACAATAGACAATAGGTGCAGAAGTAGACCATTCGGCCCTTCGAGCCTGCACTGCCATTTTGAGATCATGGCTGATCAACTACTATCAATACCCGGTTCCTGCCTTGTCCCCATATCCCTTGATTCCCCTATCCATAAGATACCTATCTAGCTCCTTCTTGAAAGCATCCAGAGAATTGGCCTCCACTGCCTTCTGAGGCAGTGCATTCCAGACCCCCACAACTCTCTGGGAGAAGAAGTTTTTCCTTAACTCTGTCCTAAATGACCTACCCCTTATTCTCAAACCATGCCCTCTGGTACTGGACTCTCCCAGCATCTGGAACATATTTCCTGCCTCTATCTTGTCCAATCCCTTAATGATCTTATATGTTTCAATCAGATCCCCTCTCAATCTCCTTAATTCCAGCGTGTACAAGCCCAGTCTCTCTAACCTCTGCGTAAGACAGTCCAGACATCCCAGGAATTAACCTCGTGAATCTACTTTTGTCAGAGGATGGTAAATCTATGGAATTTTTTGCCACGAGCAGCTGTGGAGGCCCAGTAATTAGGTGTATTTAAGGCAGAGATAAACAGGTTCTTGATTAGCCAGGGCATCAAAGGGTATGGGGAGAAGGCAGGGGAGTGGGGATGACTGAAAGAATTGGATCAGCACATGATTGAATGGCGAAGCAGACTCAATGGGCCGAATGGCCTTCTGTTGCTATACCTTATGGTCTTATGGTCTAAATTATGAGCCATGCATGTATAGTAAATTGTAATGAAGCAGTGTGCTGTTCTTTGAAAATATGAGTTTGTGAAGTTTTTCTAAAGATATAAATGTAATGCAAGTTCTCTTGCTTACAGTTGTTTAGCCACAAAAGGAGTTGCATGGTTGGATGTAAGCTCACTATGAGACAATAGTAAAAGTCTAACATAGTGTTCAACAAATACTTTTGTTTCATATAGAGTGTGGAAATATTTGCATCAGTCCAAATTTCTTTCTGTGCCCTTTACAGTACAGAAATTCAAGGCTCTAATTTATTGATATGTCATTTGAAAGGTCTTTCTGTTTCCTATTATCAAAAAGTTGGGCTTTCTTTCATCTTAGTCTTTGTTTCCTTCCACATATTGCAAATATTTGAAGCAATGACTGCTAAAGCAGCTTTTGTTCATTTATATCTTTGTTCTCTGTTTTACTCTTGACGGTGCATTTGAATTAGATTTTGCAATTCAGTAAGTACATCACCGGAAGACCACAGTCTGTGTGGATTGAAAATAACATCTCCACCTCGCTGGTAATCAACATTGGCACACCTGAAGAATGTGTGCTCAAATTCCATCTATAAATTTGCCAATGACACAGCGATTGTTGGCAGAATTTCAGATTGAAATGAAAAAGCGTACAGGAGCGAGATAGATCAGCTGGTTGAGAGGTGTTGCAGCAACAACCTTGTACTCAACATCAGTAAGACCAAAGAATTAATTGTGGACTTCAGAAAGGGTAAGACGAGGGCACAAACACAAATCCTCATTGAGGGATCAGAAGAGGAAAGGGTGAACAATTTCAAGTTCTTGGGTGTCAGTATCTCTGATGATCTGCCCTGGACCCAACATATCAATACACAATAAAGGCTATATTTCAGTAGGAGTTTGAGGAAATTTGGTATGTCACCAAATTTGGTATGGCACAGGATTGAAATAAGCTGCAGAAAGTTGTGAACACCATCAGTTCAGATGGGCAATAGTCCCCCCAGCATCCAGGACATCCTCAAGGATTGATGCTTCAAAAAGGCAGTATCCATCATTAAGGACCCAATCACCCAGGACATGCCCTCTTCTCATTGCTGCCAGCAGAAAGGAGGTACAGGAGCCTGAAGGCACACACTCAATAATCAGTTTTCTGAATGGGGGTTGAACTCATGAACACTACCAAAACTAGTTTTTTCCTCATTTTGCACTATTATTTAATTTAACCATTTTAATATACTGTATTTATGTGTGTGTGAGAGTGAGAGTGTGTGTGTGTGTGTGTGTGTGTGTGTGTGTGTGTATATATATATATATATAGGTGGTAATATACAGTTTTTTTTATTTTATGTATTGCAACATACTGCTGCTGCATAGCAACAAATTTCATGACATATACCAGTGGTATTAAACCTGATTCCGATTCTGAACTCCAGAAGTTAGAAATTAATAGAAGTTTTAACTTTTAATGCCTTTTTAGAGCATCTATTTGCTGACATTTTCACAATTCTGACAATATTATTTGCTCATTATCTCATTTTACCAGCTTCAGAGCTGTATAATAGGCTGCATCACCATTTGGATTCCACGGTATGCTTTTGATAAAAGCTCACGAAGAGGTTACTGATTAACAGAAAAATGCTTGTTAGCAGGCAAAACTTTTGCAAAATTTATGATATGTGTTTTTGAGCAAATAATCAAGTGAGAATTTGTTCTTTTGAAGGAGGTGTTTTTATGAAGATCTAATTAGCAAATATAGTTCAGTTAAGCATTGAAGTTTCTTGTAATCTTTAATTGTGGCATGGTGCAGAAAATAGTATTTTGCTGTTTTTCGCAAGCTCCAGGTGAGAGGCTGCAACTTACTGGACTACCTGGGAATAGAACAAATGTTCTATTTGATGAAATATGCATAGTGTTGGTTAAGTGATAAAGTGATATCATACTTAAATTTTCAACAATGCATTGTAACTGTTCTTACCCTTACCAATTTCTGGTCAAAACTGAAACCAAAGAAAAGGCATTTGAGACATTTTATAGATTGCATTTGTTTTATTATTGTTGGCTGATCTTAAGGTTATTTGCTAGTTTATAGCAAGATGAATAGAGGGCAGAAAATCCTGAAATCTGAGTCCAGGGAGTCTAATTTAAAAGTCTAGAGTTAACATATCATGCATTGCTCTCAAATACCCACTTCCATTTGAAAAAATCGAAACAAAAAGTAGATAGTTTAGGCCTGAAGGATTATGAATCTTTTCCATGTGTAGGATGATAAATCTAATCACACTTTAGACATTTGAAAGGAGGCTCATGAATAAAGAAAACCAGAGTAGTATCTGTGTGCATACCATTTATAGATTCAAGTGGAACTGGAATTGCCAGGGAGGAATAGCACTGAAATAATCTGATTACATTTCTATTTGTAGTCTTTGAATATGCAGTTTATTCCTCATTGCTGATTTACCAAAGAAAAATGAAGTTAAGGATTTTGTTTATCAGCACAAGTAAAACACTACCTAGCTTCTTAACTGAAAGCTTGGATGGTGATAAATGATCATTCCCCAGGGTACCAGTGATAAAATAATGTGAATCCATTTAGCGCAATGTTGATATTTCAGATCAAAGACATTTGTCTCCTTTGCTTCAGTTCTTCATGCTTCTATGATGGAGTGATCGTTGAGGCAAGTCAGAAAGATTGCCAAGTTCAGTGGCCAGATGATGCCTACAGCTCCGTAGTAACAATGAACATAACAACGATGCTTCCATTTGTACAGCACCTTTAAAGTGGCCACAACATTTCTCAGCACTTTTAGCAAATAGGAGTTCCTTATTGATTAGTTTGTGGTATACGACTCTTCAGTTTGTAAGCGTGTCTCCGAGCTTCCAAGATCAGACCTGATGTCTTACAAAGAACTTCTGTGGGTGTTGGAAATCTGGAACAAAAATGGCAAATGCTAAAATAAAAAGAGACAGAAAATGCTGGAGAGAGAGAGAGAAGCAGGGTTAAAGTTTCTTCAAAAGTGGATGTGAGAAAAAAAATGTGCGCTTTAAGTTAACAGGGGAAGGAAGAAAGAGGTCAAAATGAGTGTCAGATTTCTAGCAATTGCTGTGATCCACATCTCACAACTCCAGCATGCTCAGGCTGTTATTTTCCCCTCTCACCAGCTCCCCTCTTTTATCTCCCTTTGATCACATTTCTCCAGGGAAGTCAGCAGTGATTTGCTAGATGCAGTGTGTCAGCTGGACAACACATTGGTCCCAGACATTCCCTTTCTCTCTGCACCTTTCCTCTTCAACATACAACAGGCTGTTGTCTCATTTTTTTTCCAGTTCTGATGATGGCTGTTGACTTGAAATATTAACATTGCTTTTCTTCCTTCAGATATAGTTTGACCAGCTGAGTATCAACTGCATTTTCTGTTTTTATGTCAGTTTTACTGTTGCAGTAGGTTTCACTATTTGAATGCTGGAAATAGTCTGGCAATTGGATAATTTCTATGAAGAGGTAAACATTGTTAACATTTCAGGACTTAACTTCAAAGCACTCATGTTCCAATGTGGAACAACAGCCTCCCTTTCAATGAGGCACATGGCAGCATTTCACTTGTCAGGGGCCTATAATTTTCAAAATGAAAACAAAAAAAAAATGATGCTGGAAATCACAAATAAAAGCAGAATATGTTAGATATTCAGCAGGCAAGCCAGCATGAAGGGATAACTTGTTGCCATTTATGTCAGTGATTCTTCAACAGAATTTTTGGATAATGATTCTGCTCCTCAATTTATACCTCTTCCAGAAGAAAAAAATATTTCTTGGTCCATTAAATCTCACTGACTTGAATGAAACATTAATTGACCTACTGGAAATTCCACCATCCAAGATAATTTGCTATTTCCTTTAGTTTCACAGTATCCAGCTGCCCATTCCTCTAATCATGCCATGTAAGGAACCTGTTTTCACGTAAACTAGACATTGAGCAAATGCACGCTTTAAAATAACTCAGAGCTTTGTGGTTAATTCCACAATTGGATGCAGTTTCAACAATACTCTCAACAGTCAGCAGTGTGAAACACTACTCAATACCATGTTAATCTTTTTCCAAGCTCTGGGTGCTGAAAGTAATTTAGTTGCCTTTACTTATCATTTATTCAGATAACTTATTCATCATTGCCAAAGCCAACATTAATCACCCACCTGTAATTGCCATGGGTGTGGGTTTCTTAACCCACTGAAGTTGTGTGGTGAGAAGGTTCCCAAAGTTCTTCAAGGGAGAAGCTTACAGGATTTTTATCCAGTAACTATATAGGGACAGTGCAGCCCAAGTTATAGACTGTTACTTTGCGGCAAGTTAATATGCATTGCCGGGGAGCCTGTCCTTTTCAGTCGTGGATTATAGTACCATTGCCGTAGCCTGACAAAGTTGGCTCAGCGTGGAGTAAGATTATTACAGAGATTGGTACATTTGAGGAGACATTTTCTTTTCCACAAGGCTAAAGGCAGAATCTTACTCTTTTAATCAAAACAGACCTACATAATTTTGAGTCTCAGAACAATGGATTTGTTCAGCACTTTTATTAGTTAGAGAATAATTTCTTTTCCAGCAAAAGAGTGTATTGAAGAGTAAATGTTTTGCCATCTTGTGGTTAAGAGAATGTGTTTGCATCTTTTAAAGAAAGATTAGATGCATATTTGAAGTTGAAGAAGATCCAAGATTATGGATAGAGGGAATTAGTAACGGATGGTTTTCACATAGCTGGCAAAAGTTTTATAGGCTGAAATGATTACTTTCTGCCTTGCGGAAATTACGGTATTCATTGTTGACACTATCAAAATGTTGCATTCTTTACCATACTCAATTTTTCCTTTGTCATTTTATCTTTCTGTACCCCAAGTCAAGCAATATTTTTCTGAGATGACATTCTTGCCAGCTTTTTTATGTCTTCAAAATGTCCTCTGTTATGAGTCATAATCCTTTAGCAAATTTCTGATTTTTAGTTTTAAAATTAATATGTAACTGGGATCCTTATCAAGCTGTTTTATTAGTGAGCACTTTGAAGTGTCAACCTGTATCTGTCTGTTGAGGCTTGAGGACAGTGCATAACTTTCCACTCTCATTCATCATTTGTGCTGAATGTTAAGGACTAGAACTGGATTTAAGTTGCTTGTTTGTCTGCACTGTTGAAAGGATTGACAACATATTCTCTCACTGTTTTCACTCTTGAGGAGAAATGTGGAAATGGACAGTCTGTTATACTGGCGTCAGTTTTCAGTAAGTAATGGAAGTACAGCATTTGCTACACACCTGATGTATAGCTGCCCTCAGACAGTCTGAGGGCTTGTCAGCAAAAATCTCTTCTCCTTTTATGCCATCAGCTTTAATGTGGCAGCCTCAGTAGGGACTCTGTGAGGTTTATGAGCAAGGAAGTGACATTTTGCAATGTTCAATCAATCAAGTACAAGATTCCTCTTTAAAACATGCAGAAAACAGTAAAAAGATATAAGGAACATTTGATTCATTATACAGGGAGAAAAAATAAAATTGGTCCAGGCATATGAAATTAAGGAAAAGAAGTAGAAGAGCAAAATGGGAAGTCCATAAAAATGAATATTTTTATTCCTTAAAACCTATGATCATGTTTGAGATACCTATGTACACCAAGCTAAAAAACACTGAGTCTTACACTTAGTACAACTCATTATTGAGTGTTATGGAAGTGGTAGGGAAGCTATTGCAAAATTCAGATGTTTATGGTTAATCTACACCATGTAAGGGCAGGAATCGTTCACGGTTAGTCAGCGCAGCTTTGGTGGCAGGAGATCCAATATGACAAATTTGATTAAGTTTTTTAAAGAAGCAGCAAAATATATTGATATGGGCAGTGCTTTTGCATCTATGGAAAGAAATGGACTATTGAGGTTTTAGGCTGTGGCTCTTCATTAGGACTCTCCGTTTTTCTCTATTGATGCTGGCTGGCCTGCGAGGTTCCTCCACCATTTTGTCTCTGTTCCTCTCATAATCTTATATGCTTCCATTAGATCTCCCCTCAGCCTTTGATGCTGCAGACAAAACAGCCCAACTTTTTCTCCCATCTCTCTTGTATCTATTACTCCCTAATCCAGAAAATATCATGTGGAATTTCTCTGCACCCTCTCCAAAGCCTTCACATTTTTCCTGTTCTTCAGCAGCCAGATCTGTACACAGTAGCATAGAGCTGAAACTTGGCTTCCCATTTTTTATACTTAGCATCCTGACTGATGAAAGCCTTCTTTACCACCCTATCTATATCCTGCTGAATCCTTTAACAACCTTCCTCACTATCCATAGCTCTGCAAAGTTTTGTACTAATCAGTCCATCTACATTTTCATTCAAATATTATATATCACAAACAGAGGTCCCAGCATGATCCTTATGGAACAGCACAGGTCACAGACAACCTTTGGACACCCCTCCATCACTACCCTCTGTCTTATATGGCCAAGCCAATTTTGAATGTTATCCAACTCTGACTCCAGCCTGGTCCTTGACCAACAGCACCTCCAGGCTGGGACTTTACACGCTGCTGCTGGAACCCATTCTCCACTTTCCCCACCACCACTCTGCAATCCCGTGTCTCAGATTCCACCTTCAGCTCTTCAGAATCCTCGGAGACTTCATCTTACCCCACCTCACCTTTCCTGAAAAACCCAACCCTCCCCTCTCCTCAGACACTACCAACCCGCTTCCCTCTCTGATCCCAGCTCTCATCCTTGCCAGGTCTTAACAATTCCCTCTGAACACTCTGTCCTCAATAAGGGCCTCGGCTTTGCCCCGCTGCATCTACACCAAAGTGAGTTCCACACCCACCATGATGCTGAGTTCTTCTTTTGCTGACTCTGTCTCTGTGCCTACTTCTTTGGCAGGGCCTCTTCAGCCCACACCAATGACCCCTTCTCCCATCATCAACATCCCTCCTCTTCCTGGACAACCCGCTCTGATTTTCTGCCTGCTCTGGATCTTTTTATTGCTAACTGCCAATAAGACATCAACTATCTCAACTTTATCACTCCTCCCTCCAATTCTAACATCACTCATTCCGAACGCATTGCTCTCCAATCTCTCCACACTAATCCTAACTTCCACTCTGCCCTCAAATTTACCAGATTCATTTCCAAAACATCCCACCCCTTTCTCAATCTCTCTGCCTCTATCTCTGGAGACAGTTTATCTACTGATATCATTTATAAACCTACTGTTTCTCACAGCTACCTTGACTATACTTCTTCTTACCCTGGCACTTGTAAAATTGCTATCCCCTTCTCTCAGTTCCTCCATTTCCACCACATCTGCTGTCAGGATGAGGCTTTTCATTCCTGAACTAACGAGCTGTCCTCCTCCTTCAAAGAAAGGGGCTTTCCTTCCTCCACCATCAACACTTCCCTCAGCCGCATCTCTTCCAGTTCACACATGTCTGCCCTCACCCCCATCCTCCAGCCACCCCACCAGGGATAGGGTTCCTCTTGTCCTCACCTACCACCACAGTCACCTCCCCATCCAGCACACAATTCTCCGTAACCTCCACCATCTCCAATGGGATCCTACCACCAAGCACATCTTTCTCTCTCCCCCATTTTTTGCTTTCCACAGGGAGCACCCCCTATGTGACTCCCATGTCCATTCATCCCTCCCCACTGATTTTCCTCCTGGTATTTACCCTTGTAACTGGGCCATGCCATACCTGCCCCTCCATCTCCTCCCTCTCTACCACTCAGGACCCCAAACAGTCCTTCCAGGTGAGGTGACAGTTCCCTGGTGGGTCATTTAGGATCATCTCATGTATCTGGTGCTCCTGGTGTGGCCTCCTGTATATTGGTGAGACCCAACATAGATTGGGAGACAGCTTCGCTGAACACCTACGTTCTGTCTGTCAAGAAAAGCGGGATCTCCGATGGCCACCCATTTTAATTCCACTTCCTATTCCCATTCCGACATGTCAGTCCATGGCCTCCTCTACAGTCGCGATGAGGCCACACTCAGGTTGGAGGAACAACACCTTATATTCCATCTGTGTAGCCTCCAACCTGATGGCACGAACATCGATTTCTCGAACATCTGGTAATTGCTCCCCACTTCATAATTCCCATTCACGCTTCCAGCTCTCACCTTATCTCCTTCCTGCCCATCACCTCTCTCTGGTTCTCTTCCCCCTTCCTTTTCTTCCATGGTCTTCTGCCCTCTCATATCAGATTCCCCTTTCTCCAGCCCTTTATCTCTTTCACCTATCAACTTCCCAGCTCTTTACCTCACTAAACACAAAGTACACTGCAGATGCTGTGGTCAAAGCAACACGTACAACAAGCTGGAAACTACGAATGCTGCCCGACCTGCTGAGTTCCTTTATTTCACTCCCTCCCCCTCTCCTGGTTTCCCCTATCACCTTCACCTTGCTCTAACTTCTCAACTTTTTTCCCATTTCTGATGAAGGGCCGAGGCCCAAAACATCAACTGTTTACTGTTTGCCATAGGTGCTGCCTGGCCTGCTGAGTTCCTCCAGGTTTTTTTGTGTGCTGTTTGAATTTTATCCACCAATTTTCCATGGATTCATGTGTATTAAGTCTTCTGAATCAGCCTACCATCAGGGACCCTGTTGAAAGCTTTACTAAACATTTATTGCCCCATCCCCACCAATCATCTTCATCACCTACTTCAGAGGGGATCTGATAGAGAAAGAAAATTACCTGGTGCAGTTGCAGCTTGGAATGCATTCCTGAGAAGATGGTGGTGAGAAATACTCCAGCACGGTCTCTGAGTGAGCAATTGAATCATCAAGCATAGTAAGGTGACAGACTAAGTGCTGGAAAATGGATTCAATGTAGAAACTTCTTGACAGGTGGAGATGCTGGGCTGAAGTGCCTGTTTCAGTGCTGTATAGCTCCATAATTTCTTTCTCAAGGAGTGAAGGTTCACACTCATAAAATAAAATTCTCAGAGCCAGTGGCATATCCTTTATTACATTATTAACAATGTCTACCCTCAAAACCTCTACCGTTTCAGCGTGTCTCTCAATTAAGAATAGTGAGCAATTAGCCAATAATGTTTATTTCCCTGCACCTTCTGTCACCAGAAACTGCAACAGGGGAGCCGATGGAGGGACAAATTCTTTCACATTCTTGGTCTCAAACAAACAAGTACAGACACCAAGAACTGTTTTGAGCTAATAGTGCTGCAACATTTGAGGCGTGCATGAATATACAAATTGGCTTATCAAATCCAGTTAGCTCCATTGTTAGCATCTCACACTGATGCACATTGAGAAATATAAGGTAGTAACCTAAGGACTTCATGAAGTTGTACTGGTAATGTATGATTTGTCCAGGAAAAATGTGACACATGAGATAAAAATCTTGATTAAGTCTAATCATTTACTAGTAGGCAGACTTTTTACATAGAATTGTAGTTTCAGGCTTAAATTTTCTTGTTTTCATATATTAATCTAATTAAGCAATTTGAACAAGAAATTGCTTTAACTTCAAAAATTTAGTTATTTTTCCTTACAGTAAATATGGCTTAAAATAATAATGTGGAAAACTTATCAGTAATATACATGGAAGAATCGGTGAAAGTGACGTTTGGCATATGTCGTGGTTTTAATATTGTATCATTTTATGAGGAAAGGAAAATTATATTACCATCTACTATATGAGTGGACTATATTAACTAAATGGATTAGACCAAGTACAATGTAAATAATTCTGACATGTTTCTGGTTAATAGAGCACTTACAGGATATTGTAAGGAATTTATTCAATAGTTTGTCTGATACATCATGGGAAATGGTCATAAGAAGTTTGAATAGGGTTGCTAATTTGCATTGGTGGTCATCAGCTGTGATTTATAGCACAAAGCTACATATTCTTGTTTCTCAGGGACTTTCGTCCTTTGCTATTCTAACATTACCAATTTTATTTCACCTTTGCCCAATATCACCACTGCATCATGTCATCTCTTACATGTTAGCACAATCCTGCATGATATTTTCCCTGCTGTTTTTCAGTCGTGACTAATTTTGGGCTTCCATCTCCTTTGTGTAGCTTCTTCTCACTTCCCTCTCCAAATGCGTGCTGTGCCCTAGTTTATTTTGCTACCAGAGTGCAACATAACCTGGCTGCTTTCTTCATTGATATTCACACCATTTAATAAATGGCTCATTTTGAAGTTGTCTGTCACTGGTGCATTACAAAAATAAAATTCAGTTCTCCTTCAGTGGAGACACCAAATCACCAAAGAATATTTGTATAAATCTTTTAATGTCAAATTTAAACTGTGCAGATGTATAACAAAATATTTTGTACCAGTGATACACTGTAAATTAAGGCTTCTAACAACACCTTTTGTCTTAACAAAAGAAGAGCCATTCAATTGAACAAACCCTTTCTTGCCAATATATTCACTATCAATTCTACTTAATATATTTCTTGAGGTCAAATTTTCTTCATCCTAAAACTGAGTTAAGATCAAAGTTTGAATTCCTGACATCTTCTATCTAGGCTTAGCAAGATGGTGACCTTTTTGTTAGATTTTCAGATGAATAGCCTGTATGTCTGTTTCTCCAAGTTTTCTCTATGCTAAATCATCATTTAATTAGTTAATACACTAATTAAAATGATACACAAAATCCTGTGATATTGGTATTTGAAAATTTATATGCAAAGATTAATTCTGATTTGACATCCAACACCTGTGTCATTGTTGCAGTCCTGTATCTTTAGTGTTAAGTTGATGTGTTTGGAAATAGTCAAGGAACAGATCCCAGCAATAAGATTAATTTTTCCAATGCAGATTTTGTTGAAGCGCAATGCAATGGATATGTACTACTGAAAATTGCTGGAGGAACTCAGCAGGTTAGGCAGCATCAATGAAAAAGACTCTTCACGACCTGAAACTGTTTGCTCTTTTCTATTGATGCTGCCTGGCCTGCTGAGTTCCAACAGCATTTTGTGTTTGTTGCTTGGATTTCCAGCATCTATAGATTTTCTCATGTATGTGGATGGTACAACAGCAAACTCAGGATGATGCATGTTTTTTTCGGTGCTTTGGTATCATCAAGAACTGTTGGAACTGCTGTTGTAAGTTCAACGAAACGTAGTAAATGTGCAGTACTTGAGCCTTAAAGGTATCTGTGATATTTTGGGAAAATTGAACATCAGACAAAGAAAATATTCAGTATTCTGCTGGGAGACTACACAACTTCATTGGATTCTACTGTAAGTTAGACAGACAGTGGGGCCTTCTGATTGTTTCTGATATTGGACACCTCAGAACCAGCCAATGTCTTGCACTCTGTCTGTTCTAATAATATCTGTTCTTATCCTGGATGTGATACTAGTTCCTTTATCACTTGTGTTATCTATAAAAGCTTCCATGGCATTTAACAATTGCGTAGTAGGAAATGTATTACTTGCTTTTAGAATCTTATTATATGTACAAAAAACAAACAGCAGAAGTTACAAAGTGACGTTGATAGTGTCCTTAGAAAAGCTTAAGATTAATTACCAGATACATCCAAAGCCGAGCTTAATTTCAATATTAATAGTAAGCTGAAGGAGCAATTGCAGGTTGATGGCTGTCTTTGTGTTTTCAAAAGCTTTGGAAAGGTTGTTGAGGTGAACCAATTGATGGCAGTGCTTTATTGTGATAGCACCACATACAAATGCTAAGATGGCATATTACAATGCAAGTTGCATAAATTGCACAGTATTTTTCCTGAATATCATTGATATATTTCCCACCATATGTTTATACAGATCTCAGTGCAGATAAAAAAACCATTTGTACAAGCCACCTTGACTTTTCATTTTTTGCAGGCAGTTTATTTCATGGTGCTATTGTACAATATGTGAATACTTTGAAGGACACTACTCCTTTTATGTTGCCACCCAGTACTGGTGTTCGTCTGTTATCATCTGTCTGTCAGTAATTGTTTGCTGCATTATCTTTCCTAACCTGATGAAAGATATATGTCATTTCTGTTTTTCTTCCTCTCCCCTTTTTGTAGAACTAATTGAGCCAACTAGTTTTACTAGTCAACCTAGTCCTCCCCTAACTACAGGTCAGTATACCCGCATGCATTTAGCCAGATTCTTTTAATACTTTTATTTTATAAACTGAGAGAAAAGTGGGAACATTAATTACATTTGTTGTATGTTACTGTTTTTGGCTTAATTTTTGAAGAGTAATATTCCATTTTCAGATTCAGTCATCTGTTGCATTTAAAAACAAGTAGGAAGGAAAATTTAATCAACAGGTTCATGAAATTCTGAAGCTTGCTTACAATCTGTTGTTTCTCTAATCATCTTCTTTGCTGCCTAATTAATTCTGACTATTATCTGCAAATTATGCACCTGCTTACCACAGTGCCTACTTCATGATCACTTCATTTGAACACTCACATTCATATTGCAGCTTGCTAGTGAATTAGAGATTGTTATTCCAGAGTAGTGACCTGCATTCCCAATTAAAAGCTCAATATGTCCAAAAGATCAAAGAGTATTTAAGTAGCATTAATATGCTTTGGGAAGTTTAAATAGTGAACAAGTGTTGTTTCCCTATTAAATATCAAGAAAACAGTGAAATTTGATTTTATGCTTCTTTAATGTAACTCTAAGGATATCACACATTAATAATTTATTTTATATAATGCACAACAAACCTCTTTTTAATGTAATAATTTTTGAAACTGAGACTTACTGAAGCTCTACATTTATTGGATGGAAAACTGAATATGGGCTGCAAGTGCAATTTCAGGAAATATACCCCAGAAATATCCTTTATTCTAATAACAGAATAACAGCTGGTGTAGAGTTCAAAGCACAGTTTTGTTGATTTCTACAGTTAATTTTCCTTTCCCCTTTGTTTAAAGTGCTTAGAATTTGCTTTTGCTTTATTTTAACACCATCATCTTGACTGATGTTTCACCCATCTCGCTAATTGTTTTATGATGGACTTTTACTTTATTATTAGGTACATATCCAGCAAATAGCTACTTGTGTGCTGAAGGTCATCTCGCCCCATCTGTAAAACTGTAATCTTGCATAAGCAACCACCTTTGAGGATGACAAAACACATTGATAGTGACCTGGAAATTATGTTTTTGTTTCACATTTCAAAATGGTTAGAAATGTCACTTGACATAATGTACCTACTTCCATTTGGTTTTCTGTTGGGGTGAGGGTGAACAAAGAGAAATTAATGGGTCTGGGTCAGCAATTTAACATTTCTACAGAATCATGGGTTTAGTGAGTTGAACGTTATTTCTTTGTCCCAAGAATTGTATACGGAATTCATCTGTAGCAATAAAGGCATTGCTACCTGCAACACCAATGATTGCTTTGGTTGTGGATGTAACACTGAAACTTCAACAGCACTGTTAATAAATGTGATGTGTGTTTATTGTGTAGCCTCCTGGTAAGCCTCAGGCTAACTCAGCTCTCTTCCATCTGGGGGAGCAGCCTTCGGCCCTGCCAAACTGGGTAATCAGCTTGTGTAGATGCTGCGTGATGTCCCCACCATGCCAAATAACAGACAGTACACCATATGCGATTAAATGATAACACTTTATAAATCTTACTAGAACTGTGATTAATGGCGATATATGAAAGAAAAGGCGCCAGAACTTATCAAAGTCCAACCACTTTGTGCACAACCCGTTGGAGCTCAGTTAACGAAGTCTTCTTGCCACCATTCAATATCCTCCAACTTCCTCGACCCGCCGCCTGGGACCAACAATGGTGGTCAACCAGACGCTCCACATGAATCTGTCCTTGTCTGCTCTTCTCGCTGAAAACCCTGAGCCTCGGACCCCCACCCAGCTTACAACATTGCATCTTCTCCCTCTAACCCCCTTGCGCTGTCTCCCCAAATGTCCGCGAAACCTCAGCTCACAGACCCACAAGATGGAATAACATCTATCCCAATTGGTTAACAAATGAATATAATTCCCATTATCATCAATCATAACCCAAGCAAGCTTCGAGAGAAAGCACTCTCTCACCAGTTAGCAGAACAAAGAAGCATTTTTACTTTTAACCAACAAAGAAACCATTTTGATCAACACACGCAGTAACATAAAGAAAGAAGAAATCCCCTTACAATTGTAATTTGGTGATGGATGTTTACCATGGACCAGGTGGTGTGAAGAGTCTGTTTCCATGTTAAATCTCTCTGTAACCCTATGACTCCATGCTATCTATCGCTACTCAAAGACCCTAAACACTCAGTTTCATATGCTATGCTAGACCGTGCAAAGAAAAATACAAGTTATGTGTATCATTGACTCTGTTTCCTGAGATGATGGTTGGAGGGGAGGGAACCCCAAGGGTTAGGGCACAAGCAGTGGAGCAGAGCCTAGAGGAGTTGAAAGCAGTTTGTATTTCAGGACTTGAAAAAGTTGAGATGTCTATGGTTGGTATCTGTAAGTGGTGTTAGCCTCAGTGAATGACTAGGGAGAGTATGGTCAAGAGAATGTTCAGTGGGAGGTGCACTAGGAGTTATGCACCTGGTGCTGTGTTTGGATGAGGACCAGAAAATGGGGTTAAGAGCTCAAAGAGATGTGCATAAATAATTAAATTAAAATGAATTTACTTACTTTAGGTTCCCAGGAGAAAGCTGGGGCCTCCTTGAGAACTTGCATTTTATGTTTTAGCAGCGTACTTGAAAGCTATTTGTTCAAGGTGGGTCCAATGAATCGCCAACCACCAGAAAAAGGTTCCTCAATAATGTCGGTGGAAGATGTGGAAATGTATTGTTTTTGATAAAGTGATTCACAACAAGAAGTGGCAGGTTGAATTGCCAGAGTGAAGCAATTGAATTTAGAAGTTATTTTATCTGCATCTCAGTTAAGGAGAAATCTACTACACATCTGAATTTCAAGACTTTCTTGTCCTTAAGCATCATACTTGCACAGCGAAAAGATGCACTTCACTTTAATTTATAAATACTCATCATTTTAGCATACTATGTATTGAAAAGTTAATAGCTTGGTCAAAGTAACAAAATTAAAACAAGACATACCAGGAGTTAAACATGAGACCTACCTTAATTGATTTTGGGATAGTCACCAGGATGTTGCTCTGATGAATTTCAGAAGCACTTAGACATTATCTTATTACGTAAAATCACATTAATTTTGTGCTATAGAGTTCTTGTTGTTTTCTTGTGTTGCTGAATGGCATAAATACTTTAAAGCAAAAAAAACCATTAAATTACTTATATCTTTCATTGCCCCTTTTTTTTGATTCCAACTAAATTATGCTGTTCTTTGAGAATCTCTTATCATGGGAAACTTGAATGACCCAAATAAGTAACTTAAATTCTATCTATTCTGGATTATTTTTGACAAATGAGATATTGGGAATGCATAAATATTTAACAGCTAGTGAAATTTGACAGCCTGTAATCCCAAAAAAATTTAACTGAATTCAAATGGTTGCCTTGTGACAGGTGAACACCAAACTACTTATATTCCTTTCCCAATATGCATCAAAACATCTGTGAAATCCATTTTTTTTGCATTGTTCACTTTAAAGATCTGTCCTGTTGATTTGCTCCACAAGCTTGTTAGTCTTTGTGTGAAAATCTTCCTTCTGACTCTTCTTTCTTCTTCCTTTCTCATTTTAAGCTTCATTTATTGTCTCAAACCATCATCATTGGAGCAATTTTTCAGTTACACTTTGTTAATAGTTTCAAGAAACAACCTCAGGAAATTGTTACTAGAGTTATTATTCATTTACCTACAGACATTTATATGTTCTATTTAGTAATAATTTTATGTATTTCCATCTTTGAAAAAGAGTTTTTGCACTATTTTACAATTAACTGTTCAGTCAGAGAGTAACACATCAGAATATTTATGTGCCATTGAGAGTCTGTTAAAATACAGTGTAAACTCTAAGAAATTTTGTTTGATTCTGTCCATTGGCTCAATCTGGTATTTTGATTTACGTCACCTTATCGAAGATGGTAATGAATTTTGTCGATGTGGGTCAAAGACAGCTGAGGTATCGAGTCCACCTCAGGAAACAGACTTGCCACTGACATCTTAAATAAACACACTGACCCTCATATTTACCTCAACTATACCTCCTCCCACCTTGCCTCTTGTAAGAGTGCCATTGCTTGACTGTCTAATACGTGGCTTCCCCATTGCCATCCATATACACATCTCCTCATTTCTGGCACGTCTGTGCTGACTGCTTGCCCCTCCCCAACCTCTCCTCTGACAAAACAGCAATAGAGTTCCATTGGTCATCATATTTCACTGCCAGCCTAAGCATCCAACACACCTACCATATCTCTGCCATTTCTACCAGCTCCAATGTAATCACACCACCAGTCACATTTTACCCTTTCCCTCTTCCTACTTTGTACCGAGTCACTCTCTTTGTGACTCAGTGATCCTCTCTTCTATCCCCATAACCTGGCAGTGGCTGCCACACTGTCCCTTCACTTCCACCTTTGCCACAATCTAGGGATCTGCACTGCACTTCCACGTGAGGCAGACTTTCACCTGGACCTCTTCCACCTAGTCTACAGGATTCTATTCTCTTGTATGGCCTCCTCAACGCTGATGA
This sequence comes from Hemitrygon akajei, assembly GCF_048418815.1. Taxonomy (NCBI): domain Eukaryota; kingdom Metazoa; phylum Chordata; class Chondrichthyes; order Myliobatiformes; family Dasyatidae; genus Hemitrygon; species Hemitrygon akajei. The sequence goes on from NC_133135.1 coordinate 54,535,598, forward strand.
ACCCAAGAGTTGAAAAGGCAACTGTTCTGAGGAATGACTGCACCGGCTATCTTGAGCTTCCACTTGTATGTTATTTTACCTCTCTTCCTACTCTCATGCTGACCTTCATTGCTATGGAGAGGCCAAACATAAATTGGAAGTACACCATCTCATATTCTGATAGGTTAGCTTACAACCTAATAATATGAAGAAGACAATTTCTACATTCAGGTAGCCCACATAAATAACTGTTCTCTCTTTCTCACACACTCACCCATCCACTCAGTTTTCTTCTCCACTTGTAAACCTTTTCCATCCTCCTTCCTCCTCCCCCACTTTATTTCATCTACCCATTATTCCCTCCTGATCCGTTTCTGTCCCACCTTCCACCAACCCAGCCCTTTTCCTGTTATATACTGTACTCACAATATTTCTTCTTCCCTCTCATTCCTGATACAGTTATGTGACCCAAAATGTTGTGAAAGGTCTCATGCCTAAATATCAACTGCTTATTCCTGTCCATACGTGCTGCCTGACTCCAGCATTTTGTGTGTGAGTGTGTGTGTGTGTCTGCAGAATCTCTTGTGTTTATGACTTGCACCTTTTGCCTCCAGAGATGTTTGAACTGAGTTCATCTATCATCATTCTGCCTTTTGTTAAGATATGGCAGGATATCCATTAATGTTAACTTTGGAATAATACCTTCCTTTAGTATCTCTAAATATACGAATATCAGCTAAGAGCAATACTGGGCTTGACTGTGAGTACTGAATTTGAAAAGTCCAGCAACTTTTACTGCCTAGGCTCACGTATAAGTACTGGTGTATGAAATAGTTATGGAGGCAGAGTGGAGTGTCTGGAGGTAATTCCACAGGGCTGCCAATACCAAAGTATGATTATTTTATTCCAGCTAGAATCCTAAAAGTCACTATTGTTCTAAAACATGAAAATCTGTACCTAGTCCTAAATCTGCATTTTCTTGATTATTGAGCATCATTTGATTACAAATTTAGCCTCACCTGAAGACTGATGTAACTGGCAGTCCAATAGCTGCTGTGAAGAAGCAGGACCTTAATTAATTGCTTGTGATAAGAAGATGTGAGTAAGGCATGATTTCTCTTATTTTCACAGTGCCATCCAAAGAAAAACATGGAATCCCTGGTGGTGCTGAAGTTATTTTATCCTGGTGGTACCTGGTGATGGGACTATCCTTCCTGGTCAGCACATACTAGCAGAGGGGAAACTTGCCAGCCACAATGAACGTGAGTGGGAAAGCATGAAGAAGTTCAAGAATCACTTCCAAGTGCTGGGAACTGGAAACAATCTGGTACAGTTCATTCACAGAAAGTGTGAGAATCAATCAGCAGTACAAACACAGGGATGTGAAACTTTCCTAGAATTACTGATCATGTAAATGTCTAAATTATATTCTTTACAGGTCTTCATCAAGATTTAACATTGAACTCATTGTCCTCAATCAAGCTTTGTAGGCTGTGGAGTTACTTTTTGAGAACATAATATTGTATTATCTTGCATAAAAGCTGAAATGCTTCACAATTCACATTAGCCGCCCCTCCTCTCTGCATTAAGGTGCTGGTTACATGCAAGAAAAATTATGGCACGCATGAGATATTATAGCCTATAATATGATTTTGTATGCATAATTTCATCATAACTCTACTGGGCATTCAATGGAAACAGGCCTTGTGTATATAATGTTCCAAAGTTTTAACAAGTTTATCCAAATATATAAATCAGGAAAAACACATTTTTGCAACAGAACAGACTGGTATAAGAGAGGAATCCATTTCAATTAATTAGTCATTTTTCTGTAAATTTAACATATTCCAGATTTCCTCTAAAATACCTTATAGTTAAAGAACACTTGAATTCAAGAAAATGAGAAAGAATAAGGATATTGCAGTTGTGCAATAGTAGTGAGCTGCTTCACAGCTCCTGTGATCTGATTTCAGTCCTGACCTCTGCACTGTCTATGCTCACTTTCTCCCGATCATTGCATGGATCTCCCTTCAGTGCTCTGGTTTCCTCCCACATCACAAAGACAAGTGGGTAGATTAGCTTGGTGCTGTAAACTGCACCCAGTGTAAGTGTAGAGGGGGAATTTTCTGGGTACATGAGGGAAAATAGATTACAGGAAAAGTTAAGTGGGAGAATGGGACTAATGGAAATCCTTGGAGAGCCAGCATAGACTTGATGGGCCAAATGGTCTTCAACATGGGAAGGAAAATGCAGGGAATATGGGAATAGATCAGTCATCTATTGTAATTTACCCCCTTCCATTTTCCCTTCGTATTGACATTTTTCATTGTTCTTGTTGGGTCCAGTCCCATAATGATTTTAGAATATTTCATATTTCCCTACAACAGAGAAGGAGGCGATCTGGTCCAATAAGTCAGTGCTGGCCCTCAGAGCCATCTCATCAATTCCATTCTGCAGCGTCCCTGTAATTTATTCTCCTTCATGCACTTACACACTCATTAACTGCTGTCTAATTCTCAAACCACCTTGGCAAGGCTAGGGGTCATTCATGGGGCAGTTAAATACCAGCTAGCATGTCTTGGGATGTGGGGCAGCATAAAAACTTGAAAATGCTAGAAATAGGAAATTATAACACTTTTGGGTATAAGTAGCAACAGAACGAGATCATCTCTATTTGAAAGGAGACTTGGGCCAGAATCACAACTGATCTCTATATGAGAGTGAGAACCTCGATCAGATCTAATTCTAATCTGATAGAGAATCCCAACCAAAATATTAGACTTCATTTATTTTCCAGCTAATGATAACCATTTACTATTTTCTTTTCATTGTAGAATAATTGAGATTTTTTTTTCATTCATATTTTGCATTTAAGATTTAACTCTGTATATACTCCCAGTTTATACTGTAGATGGGCTGATCATACTGAATGAATTTGTGGCTTAAGTACCAATTGCGTGGACTGTCTCTATAACAGCATTTACATTTACAAGTTGTGATCTGTGTGAAGTTGCAGCACATAAAATCAACATGTATTAGTTTGTGAAAGTTAACAAATACTACTGCCTTTTCAAAGTTTCAGCTCATTCTAGAGGTAGAAAATGTAAAAGTCAAAGTTTGCCGCTATATGTTAACAAGAATTCTGCCATTCAATTATGTATTTCACCAAGTGATTACAAGTCCAGTTGGAACAAAGCAAAGTCTTAAATCCAGGCTTCATGACGTCAGAGAAAAGAATCTGCAAAATTCTAAGGCTTTTATTTGTTCATGACATAACTCAAAAAGTAACAGAGCCCTGAAGAGAATCTGTTTTCCAATAATGTCTTCTTCACTGAACCAGGCAATGTTTTAATTAACTGTTGCTCCATTCAAAAAAACAGCTGGAATATCAAATGTTTCCTTCATTGAAGAACAAAAATAACTAGTAAAACAAATCTGAATATTTGAAAGATTGAGATGAATGTGAGTTAGAAAAGCAAAATAGTATTCAATGGGGGAACTATGATAAATATTCTTCCTTTATCATTTTAATTTATTAAAGTGGAACTAACTTTATCCACATACTTAAAGCTTATATAATTTGATTCCTTTGGCATTTGTGGTTAGCCAGATGACCATGGAGCATCATTTGTTTCCAGTGACATCATAAAGAATATGTTTTCTATTGCCCAGCTGCCAACCTAAATCCTCATTTGATGATCAATTTTGCATCTTTATGAATGAGCATTTGGATAGCTTTAATTACAGTACTCATGGAAGGTGGAAGTGAAGCCAAATAGTTGTAAAACATTTACAAGCGTGATAACCTCAATGGAAGAAGTGATACAGTTAGTCACCTTTTTAATCATTTTATCTTTTGCAACAAATCTTTGTTTCAAGAAGATTACATTCACTTTATTGTATTGAACAACTGTAATAATGCAAAATGATGAAACTATTTATAAAGTGCCCTATAATAAAGGTGTAGAGTGGATCAAACAGATCTATTGGCTGCAGATACAAATCTCTAATCATCTGGTGTATGGTGACTATTTCAAAATTCAGAACAGTTATTCTCAATATTGAAACCAGAATGTGTTGCATTCATTTCAGGTTGTGGAAATTATATAATATTTTCTTATTTGTTTCGGATACACATATCACAGGGAAGGCTAGAATTTATGGACCATCCCTAATTGGCCTTATGAAGGTGCTGGTGAGCCTGCTTTTAAAGTGTCATAGTCCTTCTGATGCAAACACTTGCACAGCGTGCTTGTGTGAGTAGTTTCATGTGTTAGACCTTGCACCAAAATGGAACAGTGCTATATCTCTGATACAGACTGGGGCATGGCCTAGAGGCAAACTGCTGGTGGTGATGTTCCCCATCATCTAATACACTTGTCCTTGTTGGTAGTAGAGGTCAACGGTTCAGAAAGTGCTATTTGCATTTTATACCCACTGTAACAATAGCAATGTCAATGATGGAAGGAACTAATATTTAGAGTAGTCAATGGGGTGCTTATCAGGTAGGCTACATTGTACTGGAATAATACAGAGCTTCTTGTGTGTTACTGGAGTTGCACTTTCCTAGAAAAAAAAAGAATTTTCAATCATGACCCTGCCGCATGATTTGTAGATGCTGAGGGGGGCAGTGGATGAGTCACTGCATAAATGCTCCTTAAATTAACTGAAATATGGTTTGAAATAAAGCAAAAATAGATCAAACGGTAAAGCATTTAAAGTTTTATCTATATTGCTTAGCTACTAAAAACAACATTTCTGACACTAAAATTTGCTGCTGAATCAAATTACAGCCAGAGACTAATTGTCCTGAATTGTTTCCACCAAATTACACACATTTGTAACCATTAATACTGCACCTTAATGTGGAATAGCACAAAATGCTCTGTTAAGACTATCCAAAATTTAGGAACAGATATAGATTATTACTACTTGTGTTTTTAGTTTGAGTATGATATCAATACTTTATAAATCAAAAATACTAATTCATTGATATTATAGAGACATTGGTTAGCATCTATGAAGTCTGGACCACTTGATGACTCCTTCAGACAAAGTTGTCTTTTTTTAAGTATTAAGAACATAGCATACATAATAGTACAGCACATTACTGGCCCTTTGGCCCCTGATGCTGTGCTGACATTTTAACTGACTCCAAGATCAATCTAACCGTTCCCTCCCACATAACCCTCCATTTTTCTTTTATTCATGTGCCTATCTAAGAGTCTCTAAAAATGTCTCTAATGCATCTGCCTCTACCACCACTCCTGGAAGCACATTCCACACTCTGTGTAAAAAAAAAACTCTGTATAGTGTAGGGACTATCTAACAATGCCTTGAACTCTTCTGCCTGCCTGAGCTGCCTAATGTGATTTGTGATGTGGAAAGTAGCATTTACAACAATAAGGCAGTTTTTTACCTTTTTTAATGAAATTTCAACAGAGCTATCAAATCTCTTCCTTCACATCAAATTCCGCAGTCACAATCCATCCACTTTAATACGTGAAGTGCTTTCATAAAATATTGTTAGTGTGCTATGCATCAAAAAATTGGACAACTGGGAAGTTAATATATGTAAGAAAATGGTCAGTAAAATTCTTGATTAAAGCAATGAATCTGCTTTAACAATAAATTTCATCTTTAATATTTATTGCAGCACATTTTTACCAAAAATTATGTTCAAATAGTTTTAACTTTTCATTCAACGATAGAGTATTATAGAAGATACAGTAAAAATTACCGAGCTGCGGTCAAATCCTCAATAATAGCTGTAGATACTTGGTCCATTGTGATTTGTAGTTTGATCCTCAGAGTAATGATCTTGGTCTGGGCAATAATATCTGTTACGGTTGGTTTCTAAATTTTTGAGAAAGGCAAGGGAATCAGCTGCCAAGAATCATGATTGCTTTGTCATCACAGTAGACATGTACTGATATTGGATGAAAACAAGTAAACCTTTTGATGTCCTCTCATTGAGCCTATTAATGCTGTTTGAATCTGTGTAAAATTTGGTAACTCAGTGAGGGTCATGACAGCACTGCTGAAGTCGCAACTCATTGTGAGATACATCTTAACATGTGATAGATGAAAGTGGCAATATTCTGTGGACAAGCAGTTTCACATTACCCCTATTTTGCCCTCACCCATTTTATTCTGTCACGCAGCATCACTGTTCATCACAGTAAGTCAGTGCCTTTTGTGGAGAAGTAAGGGATGTTGGAGAAGGAGAGAATATACAGTATAGCTGTATATATTATGTCTACAGTATACTTTGATTATTTAGCTGAAAGATTCTCACTATAATGAGCACTATATTTGATTAGTTTTGGTAAAACCTTTTTTATATAACTCATTAACAGAATTTTTATTACAGGACTATTGCTTTTAGTGTTCAGACACATTTGAATTTGTACACAAGTTCCAGTAGTATGGAAGAAAATCAGGAACAGTATTTACAGAATAGAATTATTTCAGGAGTGCTATTTGGAATTTATCATTTTAACAATGGAAAAGAAATGCCATTCCCCTATCCTATTGGTAAAATCTCTCATGCTAGACCAATTCACTGGGCATTTGAGAGACAATAAGATTTTCTCAGCACTGTGCTAGACTGAGATGCCTGCCAGGTAAATTAATAACTTATTTACAAAATTTCCCTATTCCTTGCACTACACCAATCTCAACCTGACCAGTTTCACTACTGCCCAATTCCCAGGTCCAATTCTGTCAATCCTCCATCCCAAGACCCCACCTGAGAAACAGACCCTGACCTTCATGAGTGGAACACTTCCCACATTCTACCATCTAAACATTGTCAGTCTCCTCCCACCCATCAAAGCATCTCACCATCAATATCATCACCATTATTCCATCAACAGTCTCCTGAGTAACCATCAACTCTCCATTGCACCCTCGTCTTGGACACAGCAGAGGCTCATTTAGGCATCCAGGCACAGGAGTGGGTGGCACTCCTTCAAGAGCAAGATCTTGGGTACAACTGACTCCATCAGGAGACAAAACCCTGAACAGCCATTTGCTGCAGTGGGCATCGTCATACCTATCAGGGTGCACAGGTTTTCTAGGTATGATTGTCTCTGTAATTCACCGTCTTTCTAGAAATGACCCCAAGGCGGGGATCTTGTTCTGATAAATGTGTAAGAATACCAAATACCAAGTGTATGGACTCTAAAATCGCCAATGACAGGGAGGTAAGTTTGAAGGCAACAGATAACCTAAGCGAGCAAAGGTTCAGGATTGTTTAATGTCATTTCCAGTACACAAGTGTAAAGGAGAACAAAATAATTGCTACTCCAGATGTGATGCAGTGCAAAATAAACAAGATAAAGAACACAATAATAATAATAATAAAAAAACACAATAAATATAAATACATAAGATAGCTTATATAAATGGATTAATTGTATGTCCATTAAGTGATACTAGGCACAGGGGTGTCTGTACATAAGGTGACTGACAGGAAATGATAAAGGTATTTGGGGCGTGGAGGGGTGGGTTAGTGGCTGGAGGTGTTGATCAGTAAGTAACGGTTTTTCAGTCTGGTGGTCCTGGTGCGGATAGTACATAGCCTCCTCTCAGACAGGAGTGGGACAAACAGTCCATGAGCACAATGGGAGATATCTTTCATGATGTTACAGGCCCTTTTCTGGCACCTCTCTGTATATATGGTGGGTAGGCTGGTGCCAGTGACGACCCTTTGCAGAGATTTCCAGTCCACAACAGTGCAGTTTCCATACCTGGCAGTGATGCACCTTGTTAGGATGCTCTCCACTGCGTATCTGTAGAATGACACAAGTACAGATGTGCATAGTCCAGCTCTCTTCAGCCTCCTCAAACTAGAGACATTGCTGAACTTTCTTGATTGTGCAGGATGTGTTCTGGGACCATGAGAGATTCTGTGCAATGTGCAATCCCAGGAGTTAGAAACGGCTTGCAGTTTCCACTGTTGTGCCGCCGATGTAAAGAAAGGTGTGAGTGGTGTGAGTTCTCCTGAATTCAATAACAACTCCTTTGTCTTGTTGGCATTGAGGAAGAGGTTATTTGCCTGGCACCAGTCCTCAAGCTCTTCCACCTCCTCTCTGCAGGCTGTCTCATCATTGTTGGTGATGAGCACCACAACTGTAGTGTTTTTGGTGAACTGGACAATGTGATTGCTCAAGTGTTTGTGTAGTCATGTGTGAGAAGAGCGTACAGCACACAGCCCTGCTGAGGATGATGGGGAGGGAGGAGCGGTGGTGCAACCTGACTATCTGAGGTCTGTTGGTTAGGAAGTCCAACACTTAGTTGCACGGTGATGCATTTAGACCGAGGTGTTTGTTTACCAAGGTTTGTGGGACAGTAGTGTTCAATACCAAAATGAAATCCAGAAAGAGCATCTTGATGTACATGAAACGGCAAAAGATCTGGCAAATGGAATGCAAAATGAAAAAGGAGATCACAGAACTTTGAAATACAGTGAAATCTGGTTGACTTATTATTTGGATCACAAAAGGCTCGCAAGCAGATACTGCAAGTAATTTGGAAAACTAACAGAATGGCATTATTAATTGCTAAGGGAATTAAATACAGAAGTTGGAAGGTTATATATTTCATTGCTGAAGCAACATCAGGAGTACAGTGCACATTTCTAGTCTCCAAATTTAAGGAATGTTATTAATGCATAGGAAGCTGTTCAAAGAGAAGCTTTGTGAAACGCAAATCAGTAATAATCAGGTTATCCTTTGAGGAAAGGTTGAGCAAACCAATCTCATTATCCACTGGAGCACAGAAGAGTGAAAGAAGACTTGGTTGAAACAGATAACAGGAAAAGAGGTCTTGACAGGGTGGATGTGGAAGGGATGTCTCCTCTTGTGGGAATCGCTGTTTAAAATAATAGGCTATCCATTTAAGAGAGAGCCATTTTTTTCTCATTCAGAAGGCTATGAATCATGAGATTTCTTCCTTAAAGCAGAATCTTTGAATACTTTTGACCAGAGGTAGGTAGGTTATAGATAAGCAAGGGATTAAAAGATTACCATGGTTAGATAGGAACATGGAGGTGAATTTTAAATCAAATCAGACATGATGTTGTTAAATGTCAGAAGAGACTTGATGGGTCAAGTGGCTTGTTCCTATTGTTAATTCATATATGTGAATTGGAATCATTCTTTTTTCTGATAAGATACGAATTCAAGCTGTGTGTAACTGGTTCTTGTTCATACTCTAAGTTCCTGTTAGGCTGCAGATAGGACACTGCCTGATCCAGTGGATTCTGCTCAATACTCAAAACAACTGCAGCGTGTGTGGATCGTATGAAGAGTCAGAGGCTTTTTCTCAGGGCTGAAATGGCTAGCACGAGAGAGCACAATTTTAAGGTGCTTGGAAGTAGGTACAGAGGGGATGCTGGGGGTAACCTTCTTAAGCAGAGAGTGGAAGGTTAAGAAGTTCATGGAATGGGCTCCCAGTGACAGTGGTGGAGGTGGATACAATAGGGTCTTTTAAGAGACTCCTGGATAGGTACATGGAGCTTAGAAAAATAGAGGGCTATGGGTAACCCTAGGTAATTTCTAAAGTAAGTACATGTTCAGCACAGCATTGTGGGCCAAAGGGTCTTTATTGTGCTGTAGGTTTTCTATGTTTCTACGCTTAAGAACTAGTCTTCCAAATATTGCAGAAACTTGATTGGTAGAAAGCAAATCAAAATGGAACTTGCTTTTGTTTTGTCAAGCAATTCTTAAGTTCCAAAAAAAGATGACGTTAGAGATCTGTTAATTTTAAAATAAAGTAAGGTTACAATAAAAATATATTTTAAAAAAAGAAATGGTCCAGTGCCATTTAAAGCTTGATAGCATGACTACCTTAACAGGAGAACGTTTCTTGGGGACCACTATAAGAAACCAGGTGCAACTGGGTTTAATCTTGACCTCAGTTATTTTCTGCATGGATTTGGTATGCTCTGCCTGTGGCAACATGGGTTTCCGCTGGTTCCTTCAGACATGTGAGTTGAAAGTTAGTTCACTACTGCAGATTGCCCCTAGTCTGTGGTTGAATGCTGGAATCAGAGGGGCATTGAAAGAATGTGGGAAGGTTAAAAAAAAATGGGATGAAAGTAGGATTTGTGTAATTACTTCATGTTTCTGTGACAGGCAGACATGATTAATTTGCATATTCGCATAGACATATAATTCCAAAGCCAAATTCCAAGTTGAAGTTGATGGAACTCTGTTTATAAAATAACCGAGCAAAATAATTTAGCACTTCAAAGATCATCCCAGTGTAACAGAGAGGTCCAAACAAATATTAGAAAATGCAATCATCATCTTGTTTATAATTTCTTATTCAAGTTGTGGAAATTCAGAATTAAATCAAGTTTTTTAATTTTATATCATTGTCTGCCTCAGCAAATTTTCACTATTATTTATTTTCATGTGGTGTGAGAGAAAAAAAAGGAAATATTAATATGATAAAACAATAGCTTATATGAGCAAAGATCATTTCATATATGAGATAATCAGATGTTTTGAATGACAGTGCAACTTTCAGGCAATGTGACTATGTCTTGGAGTCTGGCTTGTAAAGCCGAGCTATTGTTGACCTGATGTGCTGGTGTGCATTACGACCCCACATATCCATACATCCTTCATGTCAAAATCTCTGACACACATATTTTGGCTGTGGAGTATGTTTTCTTTCCAGACTATCAAAATTAATTTTATCTTTGTAAATTCTACTGATGTAATAGTAATATTATTTCCTGTGTGAAGAAGCAGTTGGCTTGGATATTGGATATTAACACTTGGCTGTTTAGTTTTCAATTCAACAATCTTTCATTCTATTTATTTATTTATTTATTTATTTTATTGAGATACTGTGCGGGACAGCCCTTCCAGCTGTGTGAGCTACCCCACCCCCAATAACACCCGATTCGAACCTAGCTTAATCATGGGGCAATTTACAATGACCAATTAACCTACCAACCAGTATGTCTTTGGACTGTGGTCATGGGGAGAGCGTACAAACTCCTTACAGACAGCTACAGGAATTGAACCCAGATCACTAGAACGATAAAGTGTTGTGCTAACCACTGTGCTATTCTGCTGCCCAATTGATTAATGCCAAAAGCTTTCATAAAATCTACAGTTTATAGATCTTATCTACATGGTTAAGAGAGGGAAGAAAACATACACGTAATTGGAGGTGTTAGAGTGAACTGAATGCACAATGCAGACATTTAGTAGGTGGTTAGACTATAAAGTTTTCTTTAACCATTTTAGATTTCATGAGCACAATGCAAAACTTATTAGAATAATAAGTCAAGTTAAATCCATTAAAAATTAACACTCACAATCTAATTATTTTCAGGCCTTTGAGTAATAGTACTTGTTCCCTTTCTTCTATTTCCTTTCCTCTTACGTTCTATGAGTTTTAATCAGAAAGAAAGCTTGACATCACGATCACTTTCTGATTATTTCTTCATCTTCACTCTTACTCTTTTGAACCTGGGATTTTTGCTGTCTGCAGCTGGTTTATGAATAATATATTTTTAATATTTTTTTATTTTTAGGGATAATTTTGTATGACCTGTTGAGAGCCTAGGACATTATCATGAGTACTTGTAGGCTAACTATCATGTAGGTGAGTTTCACAACAGTGGAGGCTTACACACCCTTGACTCAGTCATCTGTGTCATAATCCTTGCCAAACCTGCACCCTCACGCAGTCAGAATAGTAACTCCTTAAAGGTGAGATAGCACTTGATGTTTAAAACAGTTTGACAAGGCAATTGACAGCTTGTCAATTAAACAATCAGAGCAAATAACAGTGTCTTATTTTTTCCTTAACTGGCTCTCTATGACTGAACCCCCTTTCAGATCTTAAAGCAGTATGAATATACAATTATTACTGATGATTCTGCAGTAAAACTGATTATTGATAAATTAAAAACATAGCTCAGCTTTTCAGACAATATTTCAGCAGACTAAATCTCCTTGAAGTGAATGGTTGTCAATGTCTACACAGGTATTTGTCCATTTATCAAATCCTGGTTCATGCTTAACATTGGTTAAAAATAAGTATGCATGACTGTTTTATCCTCTTCCAAAGTGATTTCAGCTCAACAAATTTGCATATTGATTTATAATTTAAAACAATGTGGACAAATTTAAACAGTCAGGTCTTGGAGATATTTCTTGCAACAAATGCACTTTAATCATGACTAATGTTTATAATAGCATTAAGATTTAGCATCTAACTAAATGCAGAGAAACATGAAGAGTGCCCACCATTACTTACCAAACCAGATGGAAAAATAAAGCTGGTAACAATATTTTTTACCATCATTCTAAGGACAGGTAACTCTAATTGAAATGTGACAGCATTATTCAGTTATAATTCACTTTCTATTATTTACTGGGTCTTTTTATTATTGATTCTAAAGTACCAATCACAAACCAATGTATCTTACAGAAATAATAATAATAATAATAATAATAATAATAATAAATAGTTTATTGATACCAAGTGGGAAATTCTTTCATTATAGCAGCAACATTTAAAAACACACATAGCAGTGTGAATACAAACTTAAACTTCCTTTTACTACTAAATATCTAAATTAACAATAAAATGGTCAGGATTCATCAATGGCCATGTATTTTAAGAAGAGTTAATATGAAAGGAAGTTGTCTGCTTTAAGACTGAGTGCATCTGCTTCATTTTCTTTTGTTTTTGCTCTGAGCTATTTGCTGCTGGCCTTGAATTTCGAATGCATTGAGATGGCACATGTTCAAGATGGTATTTTATTAAAACTGTAAATTAAAATCCTTAGTTCCCTTTATACAAATTAAATCAAGTTAAGATGAACAATGAAATGGAAAAATCTATAGTTTAATTGTGAAAGTACAAAAAGAATTTCATGTGCCGTAAATTAAATTCTGAGGCTGCAATAACTCATTTTCCAAAATTTATTCTGATAACGTCTCTCTTTGCAGCTGAACTAGTAATTTTCTACACCATCACATTTGTATTTGAAATTCAAAAGTAAAATAAAACTTCATGTTTTATTTTTCTTTAAAATTCCTGTCTTTAATTTTTACATGCAGGGCAACTACTCCACACATTTTTAGTAAGTGTGATTCTAGCTTCCAAACACAAGTCTGCAAGGTAGAATTTAGATAGCAGTTCAGTTCCTGTGCTTTGAGGATTAGTTACCCATTTTACTTAAGCATCATATCTAATTTGAAGATCAACATGGAAGTTGTGACCAATATCTCTTTCTCAGGTAAGATAAGTTAATTGTTCTTTTTTAATAAGATTCTTCTATTCATGGATTTTCTTTTACAAATCTGGTGCTCCCCGTGTGGATTTGTTCTGGGTCCACTGCTCTTGGTGATTTTTGATAAATGACTTGGATGATAAAGTGGAGGAATGGGTTAGTAAGTTTGTAGATGAAGTGAATGTTGTAGCTGTTGTCAATACTGTAGAATGTTGCTGTAGTTTACAATGAGATATAGACAGGATGCAGAGTTGGGCGGAGAAGTGGCAAATGGAGTTCAATACAGTAAGTCCCGGGTTAAGGACGCCCGAGTTACGGACAACTCGTACTTATAAACAGACTGCCATAAAGCCTATTATATTAAAAATTTGAGTTAAAACATTGTGCGGCTTCAGCGGTTCATCGGCTCAAGGAAGGAGAATGCTGTCCGCCATTTTAAGTCGGATCGCGTTGCCGTTAACACCGTGTTGAGTGTGTAACTTTGTATTTGGCTTAAATTTTTCTCTTATTTACCCTTGTAACTATGCCTTCAAAGCGTAAATCCGATGCAAGTGCTGGTGATGCATCAAAGAAAGGGAAAACAATCACAATTGAAAATAAAGTGGAAATAATAAAGCAATCGGAAAGAGATGAAACGTCATTGGTCATTGGAAAAGCGTTAGGCTACAGTCGGTCAACAATCGGAACAATTTTAAAGGATGAAGTGAGAATAATGGAGCATGTGAAGGCCCTGCCCTGATGAAAGCTACAATTATTACTAAGCAATGCAGTGGTTTAATTATTGAAATGGAAAGGCTATTGATAATTTGGTTAGACGATCAAAATCAGCATAACATGCCTATTAGCCTTAATTTAGTAAGTGTTAACCTTTAATCATGATCTTTTCTTTTTTCTATCTAAACTGTTTTAACAACTGTTTCTGTAATTTTTTTTACAGTACTGTATACCTACACACATAGACACACACAGATTCTATCTCTCTCTTCAGTACAGTACTGTATGTAGTTACTTTTATTATTACTGTATTATTATTATGTACTGTATTATTATGTTTAAAATGTTTTAGTGTATTTGGAAGTGTTTCTTAGGTGTTTTATATGCATAGAAAGGTAAAATATATACTAAGACAAACATTTGACGAATTGACGCCAAATAAGAACCGTACGTACCTGTTCTGACTTACCTACAAACTTGACTTAAAGACAGACTTAATCGTTCGTAACCCGGGGACTGCCTGTACGGTAAAGTGTGAAGTGCTACACTTGGGAAGATCAAACTTGAAGGCAGAGTACAAGGGGATTGAGTTCAAGAGCCACGAGGTAATGTTGCAGCTCTATAAAACCCTGGTTAAACCACATTTATACTATTGTGTTCAGTTCTGGTTGACCTATTGTAGGAAGGATGTGAAAGCTTTAGACACAGTGCAGAGGATGGTACCTGGATTAGAGAACCTGCCTTAGGAGGAAAGATTGGGTGAGCAGGGACTTTTCTCTTTAGAATGAAGGAAGATGAGAGGCAAATTTATAGAGGTATATAAGATTATGAGGAGCATTGATAGGGTGGTCATTCTGCACCTGTTTCCCAGGGTGGCAATGGCCAATGCCAAAGGGCATTCATTTAAGGTGAGTGGAGGCAATTTAGCGGAGATGTCAGAGGTAGGTTTTTTTTTAACAGAGTGATGAGTGCCTGAAATCAACTACTGGGGCTGGTGATAGAGGCTTATACAACAGGGATATTTAAAAGACTTTTAGATAGGCACACGTCAGAATTCAGTACAAGAAATGGCGCAAGCTTAGTATTTATAATAATGATGATTTAAGTCTCTTTCGCTATTACAGTATCTGTTTCATCCGAAAGGCTGGCTTGAAATTTCCAACAGTATCCACAGAAATTTTAACACTGCTTGATTAACTAGAAGCAGAAAGTGGCCTATATCTGCTAAAAATGTAAAATAGTTAAATAATTACACTGTGATCTCATTCATTTATACACTACATGCTTTTAGTTAATTATGGCATTTGATACTTCATTGAAAGTCCAAAATTTGAGAGTCTCCACAAATAATTATTATAATTTACCATGTACCCAAGGAATTGAATGTGATCAAAATTGTTCCAGACATAATCAGTGTTGTCACCATATCAGGCTGCTCACCCATGAGCCTGCTATGTGTATGCAACATAGTGGCTGAATAGTTCCATTGAGATATCTTAGGACTAAACAATTTGGCCAGAAAATAACCGAGTTGCAAACTGCAATATTTGGAGTTACACTTGGACCAGTACTCTAACACTGCAGTTCCTTTGTAAAGAGGATATACATATTCTGAAGTAAATTTATGGTTTCACAGAACCATTAGGACTAACACTATTTTATTTTAAGTGTGCACACATTTTCACATAATGAACATCTGGTATTTTTCACAGAAGAAACCCTTGGGCACTCAGTCATTGAATATATTCAAAGCTTTTAGATATTTAGTTATAAGGTCAGTTAAGAGAAATGGCATCGAGTTAGAAGATTAGGCATGAGGGGCAAAATGATCTCCTCCTGCTTCAATTTCTCATATAATTAAATGATATACACTAAAGATTGATTTTACCATTCAAGTACTGTCAAAGTAAACATTCAGCTGTGAAAGATATATCAATATTGTTGAATTTATAAATGTTATTCAGTACTGTTTTCATTTGTTTGTTTGTAATGAGCCAGTAGAGAGAGAAGAGATTGTCGGAAGCACCTAAGTGATAAAGTAAGGAGCTATACTGATTTAGAAAGTCTAGGTTTCTATACTATTGAGAATTGAAATGCCACAATGCCAAGTTGTAAGATTGAATTTAATAATTTTTTGAACTAGCACCATAACATAACCATTAAAATAGCTTGATTACTCTTAAAATATTGACCTATTCACTACTGTTCTCCAGAGGTTCAAAGTTCAAACTACATTTATTATCAAAGTATGTATACAGTATACAACCTTGAAAGTCACCACAAAACAAAGAACACCATGTAAAGAAAAAAACCACACTAGAAGACCATCAAACATACGAAAAAAAGAGCAAATTGTGCAAACAACAAAAAGTGGCCAAATAAGACAGCGAACATTAAACTTCAAACTGCAAAGTCCCCAAAAGTGAGTCCACAACCACAAGTGAAGCTAATGGCTGTGGCCACAGCCACCAAGCCAGTCAGTTCAGTGCTGTGTCTGGTAATGGCCGTAGGCCAAAGCCATAGATCTAGTTCTACGCCAAAGTGCCTCAATCAAATTGTGCAAATACTAAAGCGTATTCAGTGTTGAGACATTCAACATTAAACCACAACCAAAAGTGATCCCACAGCCATAAGCCATCACACTGATCAATTTTTGCCACATAGGACCCAAGACTCCTGCACCTTCTGCCAGCAGCAGGGAGTAGGGCACTGAACACCCATTCATCTTCCACCCTCATCCTCATCGACACTCCAATCGGCATGGGTTCATGGTCCACAATTAAGAATCAACGCAGCCGCCCCCAGCAACGGCGGTGGCTGCACTACCTGCCAAATCCCCCAGGAGATCACTGAAGCACCAGATCATTCCCTCAGCCCAAAAATACATTCTTCAAGGAGAAATTACAGGCTGTAATTGATCACAGATCAGAAAAAGAACAAGTATATTTAGCAGAAGATGAGTAGCCAGTAGTTGTTTAAGCTTTCTGCCAAAAGAACATTAAACATCAAACCATAAATTCCCAAAAGTAGCTTCTCTTGCCAAAAGAAAAACTATCACCACAATACAATATGAATTACATGTATTTCCACTCATACACGTAGACTTGATTTTAATGTATTCAGTGCAATTTTATGGAAAGGTAAATCTATTCTTATTTGGGTCATGCTGAAATTGTGACATCAACATTATTCTCATGCTGATTTTTTAAATTCTGAATTTGAAATGAAAACACTCCTGTACTGTTCCTTGAACCCCTGCAAACTGAATTTATGCAGATAACAAGTTGGAGCTGGACCAAGAGTAATTTATCAGCATGTTAAGAGTATTAGCTAGCTACCAGAAAACAGAGAATGTGAATAAATGACACATTTTTAGGTTATTTAGATGTAAATAAGAGTTCTTCATTGACATCATCACTAGGCTTCAACTATTTAAGTACTATTTTAATATTTAAATGAAGGAATAAAAAGAGTTTGGAATGAGATATGGATAGGTTAAGCCAGAGCACAAGAAAATTGCCAAATGAACTTTAATGTGGGGTAAATGAGATTTTGTAGGAAGAATAGAAAATGAGAATATGGTGACAGGCTACAGGTTGCTGTAGTACAAAGAAATCTTACATGTCTCGAACATGAAATACAAGAAATTAGCTGGGAGGTACAACAAATAATTAGGAAGTAAAATGGAAAATTGCCTTTTATTGCAAAGGGACGGAGTATAAATTAGATTGGAAGCCATGATTGGGTTAGCCATGACCTTACTGAATAGCAGAGCAAGATTGAGAGACCAACTTCTTGTGTTCCTGTGCTTAGATACATGTGCATCCACTGTCAAAACTCATCCACGATTGATAAACACAATATTGCTATATCTTTCTCAGTACGTATAATGTTTACTCTAACAATACTTGCTGGTGAAATGATAAATTCTTGGTAACAAGGGTCACTTCGGAGTAGGTTTATGAGCTGAAGAAACCGATGGGCAGGTAATTTGGGCAAAATTACAAATATATCAGATCAATGACAGTTTAAACAGTCAAAGATAAAATGTATCAAATATATGATAGCATTTCAATTTCTACCAAAATCACTTGTCAAAAATTCTTGAAACTACAGTGCAAAACAGCATTTTAGGAAGTATATCCAAAGTAACGTCATCTTCCATTACTTTGAAATTTCATACTAAATTAACTACTGATATTAACATTATCTATCTGTTCATCTGCAAGTATTCACATATAGGAACCCAATAGATTTGTAAGAAATAATATTTTTAAAATAAACTTCATCTGTTTGATTTTGAAAGTAACACAAGAATCACGTGTAACCCAGAGCTATTTTCATACAATCTTCCATTAATGACAGGAAGAAAAAAATATTTAAGTGCACTTAAATTATCTAAATGAGATTAAAATGCAGACATTAATAAATTACTGGAAGATCAGAAATTTACTTTCTTATTTGAAGTTGTGGTTTTAAAATTTTATCTGCAAATTTGGTGACTGAAGATATTACTGTCATGGTTGTGTAGATTGCTGTGGACTTGTGGCTGCACTCGACACTCGACCATGGTCACAGTAACCTCTTGCAACCATGTGACTCCCAATAACATTGAAAGGTCACTGTTGCAGCTATGCTGTGACTGGCACCAGGTTTCCTGCAGTGCAAGGTGAGGTCCTATCCACAGACTGCCCTGCTGATCTAGTGACAGTTTGCCTTTCCTTAAAGGCTACTTCATTATTTCCACATGTCTTTGTTCATCAGAAAATATTAAAAATAAATAATTCTCAACTTTTAAAATGAATAATAAAAATAAAGCTAATTAAAACTCCAATTAACTATCATAACTTAATTAAAGCATCAATATTAATCTAGCTAAAGCAAGAATATAAGTAAACACCTTAATTTTTCTTTTTAATGAGTTTCAGCAACCATTTAACTAAAAGGGCACATGCAAGATCCTCCATTTCTGACTGGCACAAGGGTAAGGAGCAGGATATGAAATGTATCGAGCCTTTTATCTGTGGGCATTATGACATCCTTTACCTTCTATGTTGCATAGTCTGGAACATACTGTGGTGCACAGTGCAGCTCGTTGGCAGTATGATCTGGCCCATTAAAAACTGAAAATGCTGGAAATATGCAATTGGTCGGGCAACATCTGTAGTAAGAGGAACAAAGTTAGCATTTCAGGTTATAGGCATTAAATCACATCTCACCTAATCTTAGTAAACAACTGGCATGTTTAAGGAATTTGGATGAACAGGTAAGCTGTTAGTTTTTGCTCAAAAGTAACCATTGAGTGAGAGAGCCTCCAAACTCTCCCACCTGTCAGTTGACTTAACCACTATTTCTTCCTGCAAGCCACAATGGAGCTCCCCCATATTCTGCTCTTAGTGGGTATTTTTTGGAAAACGGGCTTGTTTGAAAGTCTCATGCAGTCTGATTTTATTTTTATTTAGAAATACAGTGCTGAATAGGCCCTTCCGCCCCTTCAAGCTGTACCACCCAGCACAACCCTAACTTAACCCATGGGACAATTTACAGTTAATCTACTAACTGGTGTGGCTTTGGACTATGGGAGGAAACTGGAGGCCCTGAGGAAAACCCATGTATTCCACAGGGAGAACATATAATCTCCTTACAGATGGCGTCGGAATTGAACTCCAAACTCCAATGACCTGAGCCCATTTAAACCAATTTATTGTTGACAACATGAATGGACCAATTTCAGGACACATATTACTTTGTTCCTTAATAGCATTTGCTATGAGAGTTGAAGAAAGATCACTTAATAGTAAATTTTAGGAAGATATTTATTGTGGAAGAAGAATCTTAATTATTTTAAATTGGTTCACCAATACATTCTCTTTTGATACCAAAGAGATTAATTACAATTATAGTTTTATAATGGTTCTGATCAACACAACATTTAGCTATTCAGAACTCTCAAATAAATGACTTAATTGCTGTTAAAATGACCTACTAAGATGAATTCCACAAGATTAATAGCAGCCTTTCAGATGAGCTTCCTTTCTAAATTATTTTAGAAGAGAATGATAGTTGTCATCTCTTTTCCAGTGGTTCATGCCTTATTTTTATCCTTGACATATATCCAACTGATGCTTCAACAAAATTCCCATATGGCACCTGCAAGTATTCTGCTTTCTGAAATAAATTTTTATTATTTCAGACTTTTTCTGCATGCTTTCTGGCTCTTACTATCTCCTTAGGAGAGAAAAAAGTTTGTTTAAGTTCCCAGAATATCCTAAATGTCTTTAGGCTTGCATGTCAATTTGTAACCATAAAGTAAGAGTTCAAATCTTGGAATTTGATTGTCCAGTTATAATGCCATAAAATTAAAGGATCCTATACTGCAGGAGGGGGCTGTTTTTCTACCTAGCTGATACTGACTCCATTCCCATCTCTTACTCTCAGCACTGCAGCATTTCTTCATGTATTCATCTATCTGCCTCTCCTGGCTTTTATTATTTTGTTGTCTTCTGTTTCACTCTTGCTCTCTTTGTATTTATGCCTCAGGCTGTTCCACTAAATAAAGCTTGTAATGTAGTGAAGGGTGTTAAAACCAGTATGGCCATTTGTTGTGTAATGAATGCAACAACATGGGAGATCCACTGGAGCAGTGCACGCTTATTTTGGGAGTTCCATTGCATTAATGGAGTAGCCTGAGATAGTGAGATCTCTGACTCCTCTAAAAAACAGCTAAGGACAGATTAGAATACACTCAAGAAAACAGAAGGAGTAGGACATTCTAGCCTGCCCCACTGTTCGATATGATCATCACTCATATACCATATACCATAACATATTCCACATGGACCTTAATTGCCTGATTTTTTTCAAAGAGTTATCTGTCTCCTCATTAAATACTTCCAGTAATCTACCCCTACAGTGCCCAGGGGTACAGAATACCAGAAATTCCCCATCATTAGTTAGAAAATATACCGATGCACCTCAAAGTTAAATTCTCACCCTTTTTCTTGTAACTGTGCCTGCTTATTCAAGATTCAAGATTTCTCTACCAGAGGAAACATCACATATTTCAACATCTATGAGGGGTGATTGATATGTTCGTGGCCTAAGGTAAAAGGAGTCAATTTTAGAAAACCTAGCACATTTAGTTTTCAGTATAGTCCCCTCCTACATTTACACACTTAGTCCAGCGGTCGTGAAACATACGGATCTTGGACCTCCAGAAAGTGTCCACAGCAGGGGTGACTGATAAGTTTGTGGCCAAAGGTAGAAGGAGATGAGTTATACAGCTGTCGTTACATGCACTTGCAGTTCAACTCTTTGAGTGATTATGCAGAAAGTTTGTTTATAATTTATCTCCTTCTACCTTAGGTCATGAACTTATCAGTCACCCCTGATGAGTTATTAACTTCAAACTTTCTGCATAATCACTCAAAGAGTTGAACTGTATGTGCATGTAACGAGAGCTGTATAACTCATCTCCTTCTACCTTAGGCCACGATCTTATCAATCACCCCTGCTGTGGACACTTTCTGGAGGTCCAAGATCCATATGTTCCACGACCGCTGAACTAAGTGTGTAAATGTAGGAGGGGACTATGTTGAAAAATAAGCATGCTAGGTTTTCTAAAATTGACTCCTTCTACCTTAGGCCACAAACTTATCAATCACCCCTCATATCTTCCCTGTAACTCTTCTGTATTATCTTATATATTTCAATAAGATCTCTTCATTTCTGCAGAATTCCAAAATATACAGGTATAATTTTTTAAGTATCTTATGGAAAAGTCACCCTTTTATCCCAAGAATTAACCTTTTACTCTCTTCTGGACTGTCCCCAGTGCTAATATATATTTTCTTAGATATATAGACCAGAACCTTGTACAACACTCTATCTTTAACTCCATGCTCCAAGAAATAAAGACCCATTACCCATTATCTTCTTTATTTCGTTCACTGGCATGATGAATTATTGGGTTTACACCTAACTCCTTCTGAATTCTACTCAGTTACATTCTCTCTCCATTGAGGTAACAGTACTGAAGAAGGGCCTCAGCCTGAAACATCAACTGTTCATTCATTTCCATAGATGATACCTGACCTGCTGAGTTCCTCCAGCATTTTGTGTGTTGCAATAGTTTGCTTTAGTTTTAAATTTAATATTTTTCTTGACCTCCTTTGTTAACCACTGATGGTTCTTTATTTCTCATTCCGCTTTCTAATTGGAATATTTTTTTGTAGCATTCTGAAATAGTCACTTTAATACCTGCCTCTGCTCATCTACTGACCTTTCCTTTAAACAGTTTTGCCAGTTTACTGTACTACTTTTCTTCATACTTTTGTATTTACCCTTTCTAATATTGGAGACACAGATTTTGGACCCAGAGTGTTTTCCCTTAAGCTGTATCTGCATTTCTGTCAGGGTAAAATGACTTTTTCAGAGGATCCTTTACTGTAAGATCTTTTATTAATCCTACATCAGCGCACATGAAACATTCTAAAGAAGCCTGTTCTTGGGTGGGTTCCATAGGGATGCTTGCAGGTTTGATTAATCCAGTCAATATGCAAATGAAAATCATCCATAATAATTGTATGGTCTGTATTGGCATAAAGTTCAAGCATTCCATTACAGCAATGTTTGTGCCATGATGTGAATTGAAGCTGTGAGCCTGTCTGACACATAACATTTAATTGCTTTGGATCCAAAAACTTTGATCCCCCAACAACTACTCCCATCCTTCAGCAGCTAAGTTACAATGTAAAACTGAATAGATCATTGTGATTTTTTTTCAAATACTAATTTAAGACACCTCAGTTGTTTTTTTTTTGACATTTTTTGTATGTCTTTTACCTCCAGTTATTTAAAATCTTGAATCATCTCCCATTGACTGGCCACTTAAAAAATGTCACTGCTTATATGATAATTTACAGATTAGTAATTGCATTAATGCATAACTGCCGGAAAAAATAAATAAACTCGTTATTTGATCGGATCTACTCCTTCTGTTGGAACCATTTCACATCAGTTGCTAAACTGAGTAATATTATCTGCCCAAAGTGAGCATGGTGAATTTTATTCTCTGAACATAATAACACATTTGAAATTTATAGTTATATGATGTGAATCATCTACTTTTCATGGTACTGCACAGTGACACTTATGAAAAACCGAAGGTTGCTAATAAAACCAGAAAGTCTGCTGGAAAGGCACAACAGATTAATCAGCATTTGAAGAAATCCATTCATCTGACAGAGCATGATGAGACAGGAGAAAGCTGTAACACTTGGCTGATTTACAGTTATGGCTGTATTGGACCAATAAATCTTCTCAATTGCAAATTTGTTGAATGTTTTGCTTTATCAAAGGTAATCATGTTCACATCTTTAAAACTATTTATTGCTATGTGAGCATGTTTGCTTCACTGGTTGAACTGAGTATTTTTCGGATATTTTCATTCTATGCCAAGATTTGTGGTACTTGCCAGATAACAAAAGGCCAACATATCACTTCCAGTGTCTGGATTAAAATTCAGCCCACACAGGTGGGATGAAATTCTCTTTTGTCTTCTGGGGTCCTGTGTCTTTGAACAGTTTCAAACTAGTTCCCAGAAGGCTTGAGGCTATTGCGCAAAACCAGCATTCGGAGAGGTCATAGGATGGCTGTGAAGACTGCTGCTCTGGCCTTCAATCTCAGGCACAAGGAGAGGGTACAAAGAGAAGCTTTCCCTATGCCTAGCTGCTCAGGGACTGTTTAATGCTGATATGGGGATCCTGTGATGTAATTCCATCTCAAAAAATCGTTCATCTTGATTAACCATGCCGGGCGATTAAAGCGAAGAACTTTTCCTCCATTGAGGAGACTTTATCAACATTTCTTTGCTTACCTGCAGTGATTAAGAATGAAAGACTTGTTATCCAAGAGGCAATTCTGGTGTCACTTCTGAAATCCAACAAACACTCTGTCCCTCCCTTCTGCTGCAACCTTTTTTTTTGCCAAGGAATTCCATTGTGTAGCTTGTACGTTTTATGCACAGGTGATTGATTAGCTAGAGGTGGAGCATCAACATTCTGTATGTGTAATGTGAATTTGAACCATGGGCTTCTGCAAAATGGTTACACCTGCACAAGAATGCTGATGATTGTACGGCAGTTCTGCTGTTTGGCATATAAGGGTATTTCACAACACTGCTATGAAATTGGAGAAACAATGTGACCTTCAACAGGAAAACAAGGTCATATTTTCCAGATGAATGACTGCTTAAATATCCTCGTGTTGTTCTTAGGGAGTCCTCCACTGAAGTTGAGCTGTTTTACAGATGAACCTTACTTCACTGTGATCAAGACAAGGCCTTTTTCTTTGGGGGCTTAGTGACGGACAGTCAACTCTGGTATCTACCAGCTTTCTATCTCCATCCCTACAATGTCCAACCATCCTACAGAGGCATGGAGCCTCTACTTCCAAATCTAGTCAGCATCGACTGGTTTGGGTATTCCTCAAGACCCAGTACTCAGCCCAACAGGAAGGCATTTTGCTTGTTGATAACTGCCAAATTAAGAGCTCCTGATGTGGCAGGAATATCACACTTGTAAGTTTGTGCTTTCCCCTTGACTCTCGAAGCTGCCCTCTCTTCATCATGTCCAGCTATACTGAAGTTCCAAGGATCATACCATCTCATACCTGGTAAGCTGGAAATACCACTCACCTGCAACCCCATGATTAACTGGTCTAGTTAGCCTCTGCAGCACTATCTATGCCAGAGAGCTCTACAGCAGAGAAACAAGCCCTTTGGCTCATGTAGCTCTTACTGAGCTGTTATTCTGCCTAGTCCCATCAACCCATACCTAGACCACGGCCCTCCATCCTCTCCCATCTATATACTTATCCAAACCTCTCTTAAATGTTGCAGTGTCTGTTGGGAAGTTTAGCTCCTTGAGCTTTTCTTATTTTTTAAGGCTTTTGATGATAGCTAGACTCTGAAGTCCCTCCTACCTTTGTGTTTTACCTCAGTGTTACCTCGTATTTTCTCATTGTTAGAATTTCTTACTAAAGACCACTTGTTCGTAACTATCTGATTTAATTAATAAACATTTTAACACAAATGCCAGTGTGTCACTAGTCAATAATATACTTTGCAGAATCTGTTTTCTCATGATAAATTAAGATCAGGTTATGAAGACTATTATTTTGCTGCCCTATCTTATGGTCCACATGCATATCTAGCAAGGCTGCATGCCAGCAACAAAGACATAAATGTGCCCCTCACAGTACAACCATTTTCTTTTATAAAAAGTGGAATCATAAATTCTATCACATTAACATTCTGCTAGACTTTTAAAATCAAAAGTGAAAATTTAGGAAGTAAATCATAATATGCAGTGGGTCAAAGAACACAGAAGAGTACAGCACAGGAATAGGCCCCTCAGTCCACAATATCTGTGCCAACCACAATACTAAATTAAACTACATCTCTTCTGCCTGTACATAACCTCCATTCCATGCATATACATGTATCTTTCTAAAAACCTCTCAAATCAGAACTAGAATCAATTTTATAATCACTGTCTTGTACTACAATCTTTCTGTAATGGTAATACAGTGCAAAAATATCAAATTAGTACATATCATAAAACAAATAAATTACAAAAGAAGAAATAATGAGGTAGGGTTCATGGATTATTCAGAAAATCTGATTGCATGTGGGTCTTCAGAATCCTGTACCCCCTCCCAAATGGCAGTAATGAGAAGAGGGCGTGGCCCAGATGGTGAGAGTCCTTAATGATGGAGGCATCACCTCTTGATGGTGGGAAATGTTATGCTTTTAATGGAGTTGATTACACTGTCTTGTGCATTGCAGCCTCCATACCAGGCTGTGATATAACCAGTTGGAACAGTCTCCACCATACATCTATAGAGATTTGCAAGAGTCTTTGTGACATACCAAATCCCCTCAAACTTCTAACAAAGTAGAGCTGCTGGTGTGCCTTCTTCCTGATTGCATCGGATCCAGGATAGATCTTCAGAGACATTTGACATCCTAGAAATTTAAAGCTACTCATCCTTTTCAGCACTGATACCTCAAAGTGGACTGGTGAATGCACTCCTGGCTTCCTCTTTCTGAAGGCCACTTCAGTATCTGCTTCCAACACTGCTCCAGCAGCCCATTTCAGGTAATTACCTCGGCTAGAATCACTTCATCACCTTCTGAGATGCCAATTTTCAATGCAATCATCTGAACAATGGCTACCCAAAGTAGTTTTTTCATCATTATGTATTTATTTATTGTAACATTATTGTAATACCCGTATAAACAGCAGATTATCTATAATTTTGTGTGAAGTAAAAATGATTCCAATTTAGAAACCAAGGTAAGGTGTATTTGGAAAATGAAAATGGGATTCAAGGTTATTAGACTGAGTAAGATGATGAAACTTTATCGCTCATTCATGTAGGATTACTCATTCCATTTCAGTATTTTTGTTCTGCCAGATCTATATTTCATATATTTCTTTCATTAAGCTTTCCTTGTCCTGGTAATTGTGCATGGAGATTCTGCAAAGAGCTATCCATATTGTCTGTTCAATGGTGAACTAAACTGATTAGTTTCAACAGCAATCTTGGCATCAATTCGGTGGGATTTCAGCACTAAGGTGTATTGTGGCTGTGTGACTTCTCCCCAAGGAGCAAAATAAAGGTGGTTGTAGTTTAGTCATTGATAGTGTTGCATAAGTTAACGTGTTTTCAACCTCCAGCACAGTTATACTTCTCATATTTAACATGGTGTTTTGCTGTATTTTGCATATTTCATTGAATAAGTGTGTTGGACAATCCTAGATTTAAGATTAGGTTGAATTTATTTTAACACACATAATTATGTGGATAAATAACCCTGGCCCATGTTACTTACTTACCAAAACACTACCAGTACGTCAATGTTTAGAATTTTGTCCTGCTGCACTAAACAGATAGCAAGGACACCTGGCATGCTTCTTTATGAATGCATGCATGAAACAAATTAGGCCACCAGTGTAGGTAGCCATTTTAATTAATAGCTATTTGGCTTTTGCATTCATTTGCTGCCAATGTATCAGTACAGGTTGAAAAAATAAAGCTAAGCTTTCCTTGGAACAGATATTATCAGTCCTTTCCCAACTCCAGGGCCATCCAGGAAGTCAACACAAGATAATATCGATGGTTTCTGGGATATGTAGTTACTTTTTCCCTTCTCCTCCACACTAACAATTCATTGCAACAGGATTTAAATCAAGTCATATCATAAAACTAATTGATCATTTCCTGTGTTTGAGCAGTGTATTTGTTTCCAAATCTCTTTTCTACCCACTCAGAATTTAAAATTAGAATTGTGCTAGTGAGACATTACAACATAATCGTCCACTGCATTCTTCTAATTGAACACAAAGAAAGAAGTGCTGCCCTATCACTGCCTTTCCTTGAAAACATTTTTGGTGATAATTGTTTATTTTAGGTCCCATTTGACACTCCTAAACACAGGGTCAAACGCTTATTTTGAAGATATTCATATCTGCAAATGCACCAAATTAGACCCAAAGTTTCAAGTAGTTTTATAAAAATTACCTCATCTGTGGGGATTTCAGGGTGAATTTGTGGAAAGCCTTGCACCATTCCCACGCTCCAACTCTCCTCCTGTTAACAGGGCCATGTGCAAGCACTGGTTAGAAAAGAAATTTAATCCATGCAGAAGTTGAATTGCATTACAAAAAGTACCAAGCTTTTAATTATGTCTTATTGAATAAACTTGGTCAGATTTTTCTTTTCATAAATTAACAATTCACTATTAATGAGAGTGTATGCCTTTACATATGAAATATGGTTTAAAGGATTTACATCGCCAATATATTTTCAATTATTTACAATACTTTAAATACTAAATATTTTAATGAGTAATATCATTAAAACACACATAAAGGATTGCTTTGAAATTTTATCCTGTGAAGATCATAATGAACCAACAATATTTGACATAGACTGAGTTTAATGGTCTGTTTGTATAATACTATATTATGATCTAATTCTTCATTTATAACTTACTTTGTTCATTACTGCTGTTGTTCCAAGTGTAGCCAAAATAATAATAGCTCCATACAAGTCATGGGTTAAGCCAAGGGTAGTTGTAAGTGGCTTACCTTGGGAAGCATGTTGAGGCAAACAAGCAGAAAAAAAGGTAAAGACATAGCGAAGATCAAAGTCTTTAATCATGAGGCTAGTTTAAAGAAACTGGGTCTGCATTACTACAGAAAATGCAGCTTAACCCCTGACACCTGCTCCTCATTATATTGGCTCATTCTATTCTTAAGAAAAACAGTTTTTAATATACTGATTTCTCCTAAATCATATTTGGATTATTTATGCTCACTTTGGCTTTTGCTATATAGTTCTATGGCATTCTGATGGAAGAGGAACATTGGGAGCAAAGTGATCAGGTCAGGTGAATCATACAACTTGACCAAGTGCAGTTCAATAGCAATGGCCCTCCTCAACTTGTTTACAAACTCTGCTGTTCCTCTGTGGATCTCACGGTGCAACTGGGCTTGGGCTTGGGCTATCCACTCCAAGTCCTGCACTTCCCTAAGTTTGCACTGGACATTTCTGCCAACTTCATCTCAAAAAACTGCCCTATCAAAACCATGTACTAAGGGCAATTAAAGTGATAGGAATAGACATTCTTGCATGAGGGAGATCCAGGAAACCACAAGTTCAGCATTAATGAAATGTTAAGTGATAAATGCCCACTTTCACTGTACTGAAGAATCCTATGTAACAAAGGTATACAGGCACAAATTTCTATAGGATAGTGAATTTGCCTTATTAACATATTAGTGTGCATGGAGCAATAATAGAATTAGTGTAGGGAGACTATATTTCCATAAAGTCTATTTCACCATCACCATGAGGAACTTAAATAACGTGGCCAGCATTTTCCAAAGAACATATTTAATTGCAAATTAAGATGGTGGAGCATGAGTATGACTGTCTGTTAAGGGTGGTGCTTGTGCATGTATGTGTCTGTGTCCATGTGCACTGTGTGCCAACTGCCTCAAGGAAGTGCAGAACAAAATGTTGGATTCAGGTGCTTTTAAGAATGGAAGAGTGTTAGTGAAGTTGCAAGCATCCCTAATCCAAGCTTACCATATGAGTGTTTTGGAGTATTGCTTTAATAGTGGGGACACAATGAAGGGAGAGTGCAGTGACATGCAACGCACAGGAAGTGTTTTTTTATTTCTCATTAATGAGCCATCCTAACCACGTTGGGCTGGGACTCCATGCTAGTGCTGTGCTCCCATCTACCTTGGTAATATTGATGTCTGTTTCATGAAGGCCAAACCCAGGAGTGTGAGGCTATACTGTGTGCCAAAGTCTTTGCCAAAGAAAGTATCTGTACTTCTTTCGCCTCCTGCTCAGAGCACAGCTAGAACACAACTGAGCAAGATTGTGTTAGGCTGGATTGGTGTTATCAAGTGCTTTAAAAAGAAATGCCAGAAAATAATCCTCAAAGTCTGCTCCTGGAGTCTTGTAGATTGAAATTAATTTAGTTCACATCAACAGCTACCGTAGTTTCTGCACGCAAACACGAGGAAATCTGCAGATGCTGGAAATTAAAGCGACACACACAAAATGCTGGTGGAACTCAGCAGGCCAGGCAGCATCTATAGGAAGAAGCACAGTTGACGTTTCGGGCCAAGACCCTTCATTAGTCCTAACGAAGGGTCTCGGCCTGAAATGTCGACTGGGCTTCTTCCTATAGATGCTGTCTGGCCTGCTGCGTTCCACCAGCATTTTGTGTGTGTTGCGTTGTTTCTGCACTCTAGTTTTCTCAGAACTGCGGCAAAATCTTACTTTAAATTTATTTATGTGATGTGGGTATCACTAGCCAGACCCATACGTAATGCCTGTCTGTTAGCTGGCCTTTCAGAAGATGGTGAAATGTTGCCTGTTCGATGCTCTGCACTCTGTTGTGAAGATTGACCAATAGGCTTGTAAATCATAGTGTGTTTGTCAGATGAGCTGCTTCATCCTGATTAGATTTAACGTGTCTTGGGTGTTATTGGAACTACTCTCATCTAGGAGAGAGAATTTTATCATATTCCTCACTTGTGGTTGGTGGTAAGGTTTTGAGGAGTCAGACGAATGACTCATTTCAGAATACCTACCTTTAACCTACTCTATTGGTCATAATTTTTATATAGCTTTTTCAGTTGTGAATGGGGCCGTCCAAGGATATTGTTCAGGAACTAGATAATTAACTGCTCTTCTGACTTTTATTGTCTTTATATTGGGAAGGTCATTGATGAAGCAGCTGAAGATTGCTTCAAGAGCAAGCCCTGAGAGCTCCCGAAATGAAATCTCAGGTTTGACTGACCACAATACCTTCCCTTACACTGGGCATATTTCAACTCAAAATAGTTTAAATTAGATTACACCTAGAAATTTATGCACTTCTCCCTCTTAGAGAATGGTGTGAATTACTGCTCACCAACAATGAAGATTAACAATTAGGAATGATGAAGACTGTGTTAAATATCTAGTATTAAGTGATGTATATAGATAGGATGAATGCTTGCAGGCTTTTTCCTCTCAGGAAAAACTAGAACTAGAGATCATAGGTTAGGTTCAGGGTGAAAGGTTACATATTTACAGAGAATCTGATGGGGAGCTTGTTCACTTAAAAAGTGGTGTGAGTGTGGAATGAGCTACCAGTGTAAGTGGTAGATGGAAGTTCAAATGTAAAATTTCAGAGAAGCTTGAATTGGTACATGAATGAGAATGGCTCATGTACAGCTAGATGAGTCTAGGCAGAAGACTAGGCTGGCATGGATCAGATAGGTTGAAGAGCCTGTTCCTGTGTTGTACTGCTCTATAACTCTATTCCCCATCACCCCCAAAAATATACACCATATTTCCATCACTACTTCTCTCCTCAAACTCTACACTAGCGGTAATTCCTTGTTTGATAAAGATTGGCAACAATAATAACTAATCATACAGTTCATACGCCAGTGTAATCAAGATTTAGATGCCGTATGCAATGGTATGAAAATCTATTGCTCAAATACATTAGCTTATCTTGCTTTTGAATTACTACTTGTGGAATGACCAATGTACCAAGCATGAATTCGATGAGTCAAATATGAAGATGTACAGAAGCTGGGTATGCAGCTAGGAAAATTGTGCCAGATGCAATCTAGGTTGATTTTTTTATAAAGCTTTCCGAATGAAGAAAAGTACAGTATAATTTCAGCATTTTGATATGGCAAGTAATCAATGTGTATGAGAGCACGGGTGAACCACATTACGTTGGTAATGAGATTGTATATGTAAAGCCTTTCACCAATGAACAAAGGTAATGGTCAAGGACGGCATCAGAAAGAAATACAAGAATGGAAAATAACCCTTAGTTTCTTTGAAAGATACTGTCACTATAATTCAATCCAATTAATAGCAACATTTGTAAAATATGTACATATTTATTCATTAAAATGTAAAACATATTGGCACTGACATGTCATAAACCTGGTATCTGGGGTATCTAATCTCAGGCTGTTTCGTATTTTAATTGACTGACATCTGTATCAAGAATTCAGCATAAGTGCTGTTCCACAGTTGCTTTACTAAAAAAAAATATACATGTGACTTGTTAAGAGAAATCTGTAGACCAAACCTACCTTTGAGTTGGCTCTACATTAGTTGGTCTCACAATATAGCACTTGGGATATACAATTGTCCATTGATAAATTCAGTAGAAGTGGCCAAAGCTCCCATTTTTAATTTCCATCTTCAGACCCTGCTGGTAAGGTACAGCCATGTGTAATAGTCAGTCTACTATACTGGTGGGTGAAGAATTGAACCTGGTGCTGGTGCCCGAGTATTGGAAACTGAATGACATTATGAGTTAGCTTTCAGGACAGCTCATGCCTCAAGTAGGATACTGGAAATGCGGAAAATTGTAGAACTATAAATTGTCATTTAATGTTTCCTAAGTATGTGGCATATATCACCACTCACCACTTTGTACAATTCTGCATGAGAATCACTTTGTGCCTCTATTACATGGAGTGAGTCTCTGGCTTTACATCTCAAACTGGGATTATAACTACAGTGCACTTGGGAAATCAAGTAATAGACTACTAGCAAAAAAAATGTGTGATCTTGAGATGAATAAGATCACACAGTGCAAAGCTTTGACTCACTGGTGCAGCACAACAGTGGTAAGCAAAGGTAAGATAGAGGATTTCATTAATGCAGTATTGCAGAGTATGCATCTGCGGTATAATAGATTAATGCATTGCTTCTTGTATTCTTTAGTATTGCAGTAAGTGATCAGTTTGATATCTCATTGATTTGCAGAACAAGAATATTATTTCATTGTGATTAACAAGATCAACAAATTAGATAACCACATTATAAAAATCATGGAATATTATACAAAATAAATGGTAATTGGAATTTATTTTATTACCAGTACTTCAAAAGAGCTCAGTAATGAGGATGTTGTCTTTGAAAGTCTGAAAATGATTATATAGTTGAATTATTGCATTTTATTCCTTCAAATTTGGAAAGTAAACCTCAAGATGTGTGACATAAAATTGAAAAGAACTGATGACAACAGATTAGTTGTTTTATTGATGAAAGCAATTTAAGGTGATAAATTTTTGACATAAGAAGCCAACTATACTGTATGGTTGTACAACTTTTAGTTTCACCATGTTAAAGCAGAGGGGTAAAAATACACCGTCTGAAAACACTATGGTCAAAACTGTGATTTTGAAACTTTAACAGCATAATTTTATGATTTAGCTGGTTATTCTACTGATTGAAATTTCAGTGAGAGCAATTATAATTTTTGAAGCAGAATGCTCAATAGTTATTGAGGGTTGAGGATCCTTCTTCAGGGCATGTAAGTCATTGGCAAGACAAAAATCTTGATGTCATGATAAAAAAAAGTTTGCTTTGAGGTGTATTGTGCAGTTTACTACTTACACTGCTCAACAGTTGTGTTTTACAGGAATTAAGTTTACTTTAAGCCTCAGGTGTAAGTCTGAGTTTGATTAACATGATAGCTCCAGCGCAGTTTTACTATCTAGGTGAGGGCCTCAAATTCAACTATACCTAGCTTGCTATTCACCATGAAGGTTTACAAATATCTACCCTCACAATTCCTTGCATGGTGGGTTTCTGATTTAAATCATATTTCATTGGGTGATAGCCAACAGCAGCCAGGGACTTCTTCACAGGAGGAAAGCAAGATTAATACAATTTCATTTAATAGGTCCAATTCAATAGGATGCTTGCTGTATGAAACCTGAGATAACATTGCCCCCTTAAAACGGATACTTGCCTTCTTCAGCTGGAGTACATGAGTAAAAGAGGGAGCAGCACTGATCCTAGATTAATCAGCATTTCATATCAGGGCAGGCAGTAAACAAAGGCCCAAAAGCAAACGGAGCAGCAGATCTGCTAAAAACCACAGCAAACGGGGTCCACTGTCTTAAGAATACCAGTACACCAACACAAATACATTATATTCTGCTCTGCCTTAGAACCCACTAGTACATACTTTTGGAGTTCATTATTGCTTTAATATAATATCAGGGGAGGCTGTAAACAAAGTCCAAAGGCAAATGGACCAGCAGATCTGCTAAATCACCAGGTAAAAAACAAACGTGATCAGCTGTCTTATGAATACCAGTACACCAACACAAATACATTATATTCTGCTCTGCCTTAGATTTCATTAATACATACTTTCATTATTGCTTTAATGTAAGGTGATGTTGATAAATGTAAAATGCCCTATTGATGTACAGTTTGAATCAATTTTGACAAGTGTAGGGTTGCACTGTTTTGCTATGTTACTGCAGCAATTCTTGTTGTATAGTGAATTTTAGAATTACAGTTAAATGTTTCTGAGATTGCAGTTTATAGAATGTGTGCAGAGTAATATGCCATTGTCATTGAATAAAATGGGACACCAGTGTGAATCTGTCATAAACAGGAATGAGCTGAGAGTGCTTTAGAATCTTACAACAGTGTATTACATTTGATTGTGCACGACATTAAAAGCATGTCATAGTGTAGAAATCGAGTGGCCTCATGCATATGAGGTTACAGCACTATTGCACTGTGTAATATTCATTTTTTTCATGCTCCTATTGAATATTTTTGTATGGTCAAAACTCTTCAGATGACTGGTGCCGTGCATTCTTTGTGAAATGTACTCTTTGAAAGCTGTACTCTGTACATTATGTTGGTGAAAAGATTTTGTATATTTTATGTTAAAGAAAAATACTTCAGCAGTTTTTGTTTGCGAAAATTGCCAATTATGTTCCTGTCTTCAACAGTTTCTAATGTAATTGAAATCTGTGATATCTTTGGTTCTGCTGTATTTGTACCAATCATGTACATTAAACTTCTTTTGTCATTGTTATCAAATAATGTCAGTTTATGTGTAACATAAAATATCTATCGATTTCATTTTTTCACTGATAAGAAAGATTGGCAAAAGTGCTCTGTTTTAAAATGTCCACTTACAATACCAATGTCAAAAGACCCCAAGAAATGTCTCTGAGGAACAGGTTATAGTTCTAGAGGTGACTTAAATGTTTTGTACTAGGGGATGGAAAACCCCATTTAACAGTGCCTATAAAAAGTATTCACCCCACACCCCCACCCGAAGTTTTCATGTGTTATTGTTTTACAACAATGAATCACAGTGGTTTGAATTTGACATTTTTGACACTGATCAACAGAAAAGACTCTTTCGTGTCAAACTGAAAACAAATTTATACAAATTGGTTTAAATTTATTACAATTATTAAACACAAAATAATTGATTGCATAATTACTCACCCCCTTCAAGTTAGTACTTAGTAGATGCACCTTTTGCAGAAATTATAGCCTTGAGTCTGTGTGGCTAGGTCTCTATCAGCTTTGCACATCTGGACACTGCAGTTCTTCCCCATTTCTCTTTACAAAACTGCTCAAGCATGATGCAACCACCAGCATGCTTCACAGTAGGGATTGTCTTTTTGATGATTTGTGGTGTTGGGCTTATGCTGAACGTAGTATTTAGTCTGATGACCAAAAAGCTGAATTTTGGTTTCATCAGACCATAGAACCTTCTTCCAGCTGACTTCAGTCTCCCACAAGCCAAAATTTCATGTGAATTTTTTCTTCAACAATGGATTTCTCTTTGCCAATCTCCCATAAAACTCCGACTGGTGAAGCACCCGGGCAACAGTTGAATATGCAGTCTCTTCAAACCTGGCCACTGAAGCTTGCAATCTCCCCAGAGATGTCATAGGTCTCTTGCTGGCCTCCCTCACTAATCCCCTTCATGCACAGTCACTCAGTTTTGAGGATGGCCTGCTCTAGGCATATTTACAGCTGTGCCATATTCTTTCCATTTCTTGATGATTGACTTAACCATACTCTAAGGAATATTCAAATATTTGTAAATCTTCTTCTATCTATCTCCTGACTCGTGCTGTTCAATAACCTTTTCATAGAGTTGCTTGAAATGTTCTTTTGTCTTCATGGTGTAGATTTTGCCAGGATAGTGACTCGCCAGCAGTTGAACCTTCTTCTGACTTTTAATGGTGGTTGACAGTCCAACTTAAGGTGCATTACCGCCACCAACTGGACAGGAGTGTGGTGTAGAGAGTTGGGAAATAAAATCTCTACTAGCTAGATCTTTATCAAATGAAAACTAAATTACCCCAAAAAGCCCTATAGATTTTAAATAATGTAAGACAATATTGTGAATTACAATCACTTCCTTAACTTAGTAAAGTTTTAAAATGAAAACTGTCAATCCCCAAAGCTAGTAGTGCAGCCTCCATTTGCTCTTTTTCAACCTTGTATGCTTCACATTGTAAAAGAATGTGTTCAACTGTTTCATAATGATGGCAGCATCTCCACACCCCAGAGTGATGTTATCCAACAAGGTACAAGGAATAATTAAGCATAGTAGTTCCAAGTCTAGTCAATATAATTCCTTCTATTCTTATCTTACCCCCTTCTCCCATCAATCCAGCAATTTTATATATTCTGTAAAGGTGTCTCCTCTTGTGCCCATTATCCCATAGGTCTTGCTAGAATCCCCCAATTCTTTGCCCCACTAATACCTTAGCTTCTAATTTACTAAGTGGAAAGTCTATATCCACAGATGAACTTTTAACAGCTTTTTTGGCAAAGCTTTTTTGGTCAACCTACTCACTCATTCCCCTCGACACCTCTATGTGCAGGAACCCATAAAAAGAGAACACGTAAACCAATACTTGGACTATGAAATAGAGATTGAAGAGTTTCCAGCAGTAAATCAGACCTACTGCTAGAATTACCTGTTTTAAGACTAGTCAAAACCGAAAAAGAATCTGAACAAATTATAACTTTTCAAGGACAGATTTCCTCCACCCACTGTAAGCCCAAAATGATGGCAACCAGTTCTGCAGTATACACTGATAAATAGTTAGTAAGACATTCCTTTGTTGTTACCTGAAATTTCAGGCAGAAAAACTGACATTACCAATTAAATTATCTTTTGACCCATCAGTAAAAAATGGTTAACATCACAATAATTCTCCTCAGCATGCTGATGAACCAACATATCAGGATCCTTGGATTTTATTAAATCATGAAACCTAAAATCAACTAAAGCCATTGGAAAAAATCATGGTGAGGTTACCAAAAAGCTACAGTGACATAATCTAGCAAACCTGTATTCCTAGCATGATGAGAACCCAGCCACTCAAAACTAAAAACACTCTTCTTGTGATTTTCCCAACAGTCTTCTAATACACTTTTAATAGGGTAATCAGTCTTCTGCCCCCCTCAAGCTAACCCAGTATGTTAACAACCTCATCCTCCGCAACTGTAAGGGTGATTGTCCCATTTCAACCAGTAAAACTGAAACAGGAAATGACCTTACTGCACCACAACACAGTCTTATAGCTTGTGAAGGTGAAGCTGATCCCTAAGCCACACAGCCATAATAGGATGCCGAACTAATTTAACAAATTTATAAAGTCAACAGATTTTCATGTAGCACTCCAAGAATACCCACATAGACACACAAGAATATTTAATTTTCCTTTACATTTGTCAATCATCCTATTGATATGGTGCTTCCATGTTGGCTTATTATCTAGCCACATGCCAAGAAATCTTACCACTGACACTTCTTTAAGAGTTTGAATGTACAATTTCAAATTGAGTGCAGGTCTACTGATCCTCTTTGTAAAACATATGACTTATGTTCTGGCTATTGAAAGCTTAAAACCCCATCTATTTGCCCACTGTTCAACCTTATTAATTGCTAATTGCATCTTATATACAGTTACATTGATTTTTTTCCCCTCTGATCCATAAAGCTCCGTCATCTGCAAAATATGATTTACCCACCCCAGTGCCCATCTCAGAGAAAGTATCATTAATCATAATATTAAACAATAAAGTGCTCCAAATACTGCCTTGTGGAGTCCCACTCTCTATCTCATAGAAGCCCGAATATACCTTTTCTACCCTTACCTGCATAGACTGTCCAAATAAGAAACTCAAAAAAATTATATAACCTTCCTCTCATTCCTAATTTCCATAGCTTAATCAAAAGACCCTCCCTCCATAACTAACATATGCTTTTTCTATATCAAAAAATACTGCTATTACAACTTTTTTATTTACCTGTGCTTTCCTAATAGCAGCTTCCAAACATAAAACTGAATCCAATGTCATTCTCCCCTTCCAAAATCTGCTCTGATAAAACGCTATGTTGCCTCCTTTTTCCAAAATATAATTCAACCGTTCTATTACCATATGTTCCATAAGTTTACACAAATGGAACGTTAATAATATTGGTCTATAACTAGAAGGATCAAACAGGGTTTTTCCAGGTTTTAGAATAGGCACTACTACTGCCATTTTCCATGAGGAGGGAAGATAGCCTAAATTCCAAAAATGATTCAGAAATTTTATTAAGAGAGTTGTCAGCCATGTGTTTAAACATACAATAACATACATCATCCTTTCCTGGAGCTGTCTGACCTGTACTATTAATAGCTTTCATAAACTCACACAAGGAAAACTACATCACTAATACTATCATTGCTACAGCTAGCTTCCAACATGTCAGGGTATTCATGTAGAAACTTAGCCCTACAAAGTTTAGCCTCTTCACCTAAATTATCTTGATTAGGAATTGCAGCAAATGACCCAGCCAGTAAGTCAGCCTTCTCTCTTTCAGTAACAATCATATTACGTTCTTTAATCAATACTGGAATGTTATTAGCCTATGAATTAAACCACCCTTCCCCCCCCCCCATTTTTTTAATCATTCCCCAAACATCTCAAAGTTTAACACCCCTTCCAATACTATCACAAAATGACCTCCAGTAAAGCTTTTTTGCACCATGGCCCATGCCCTTTTATACTTAATAAGGTCACTCGGAGAGGGATACTTCTTTAACTTTCCTGAACACCTTATTTCTCTCCTTAATTGCCTCTGCACACTCCTCAGTCCATCATGTACAGCCTTTCTCCTATTAATGCCCTTTTTAATAGGAATCACTTCCACCGCAGTTTGATGAATAATGTGACATAACCTTTCACTGCAGAAATCCACATCATCCTCAACATTCAGCCCAGACATTCATCACATAAAGCCTTAAACTTCTTCCAATTTGCTTTACCAAAATTCCACCTCCTAAAAGTGGCCTCTGGTCCCATATATAAATCCACATCCAAGATTACAAATATAGGAAAATGATCACTTCGCAGTGTTTCATCTCCCATGACATCTCACTCACTCACTCCAGCCAGAATGTTCAAAACTAAAGTTAAGTCGATAGCTGTTTCAGAACTATTATGAACATTAAATCTCGTGTCCCTCCCATCCTTAAGACATGCAACATGTGAAATATCTAAAAATTCTTCTACATTCAAACCATTACCATCATTCTGCGAACAGCCCCACAGTGAACTATGTGTGGTGAACTACATATACCTGTCTGGACACGCCCCCCCCCCCCCCCCCCGCTGACTGCTCCTGTGGCTCCTCCCACAGACCCCTGTATAAAGGTGATTGGAGCCACAGACCCTTCCTCAGTCTCCAGGATGTTGTATGATGGTCACTTGCTGCTTGTGCTTTCTTCCAGCCAATAAAAGCCTACCTTAACCCACGTCTCAGAGTTGTTGATGGTGCATCACTATGTGCATTAAAATCCCCACACCATACAATCCTTAGAGAGCTAGAACTACATACACTTTCCAGCAAATCAATTGAGAGCTTTCCACACTGATTATAAAAAATTACCATTTTAATACCCCTACCTGTTGCTGAATCAAATACTTCTACTACAAATACGTCACATAATTCATTTACATCCACATTTATGTTCTATCCTTTGCCTTATAAAACTTGCAACACCAACCCCCTCTACCAATTAATCTATCATGCCTAAATACAATATAATCTTTTTTTAAAATTTTGAGGATCTTTAATAAAACTGTACAACGACCTTCACACAATTTCATAAGAGTAAATCTACTTTTTCTCCCTTTTATTATTCTTTGTCCCAACAGTATAAGCAAAAAAATTATTCCAGTTCTTGAATTTATCTCTATTTGACGGTTACCATGGGCTCTGATTGAAGAAATTCTGTGAAGTTTGTTGATTTTACTTTTCTACTTTCAGTGATGAACTCCCACTTGAAGTGTTTTTTCCCCCTTTCTCCCATGGGCCACTCTCCTCTTATATTTTTAATAATTTTTTTAATTGAATTTTCAAATAGGTTACAAAAGGAAAAAAAAATTATCAAGCCTTCCCCCCTCCCCTTAACCCCTCCCCCAACATATCCCTGTAGAAAGAGAAAAATAACAGAAAGAAAAAAAGAAAGAATAATATAATAAAAATATAATCGTAAAGAAAATCTTAAATATGGTAACAAATAGGTTTCCTGAATATGTGTAACATCTGATGGATTTGATAAATTAGAAACAAGCTTCTTAAAGTCTTGACCATTAGAAATCAGGCTTCTCGCATTCCACTGCAATATTCTTATGCCCATTATGTACCTTCACAAGGAGACTGAAATACAAATACCCCACCCACCAGAGCTTCATTTACAGCTTCCCACATAACACCTGTTATACCCAGATACTTTTCAGCAGCTTTCACAATAAATTTAATTTTCTCAGTATGACTAGATATTTGAGCAGTACAATTCACCACATCTGTTATGAACATCACAAACTTCATTTGATCAACTACCAAGGTATCTTTAGTAAGGGAATATAATAAGGCATATAGCCTCTGACTTCACTGTCTGTTCTCTGACTGGTGATATTTTATCAATGTTTGGTTTAACTTTGTGCACAGCCTCTGCACAAGACAAACCCAACTGTACTTTGACCTTTTGAGCTTCAGTTGCCTTCTAGAGCACTTACTCTAAAAGCTGATCTATGTTCTCCTCCACAATTACA
Source organism: Hemitrygon akajei (assembly GCF_048418815.1). NCBI lineage: Eukaryota > Metazoa > Chordata > Chondrichthyes > Myliobatiformes > Dasyatidae > Hemitrygon > Hemitrygon akajei. The sequence continues at coordinate 54,576,066 of NC_133135.1, forward strand.
ACAATTAAACTTCACACGTTCACAATCTTTATATTTATATTCCCCAACAAACTTACTACATTTTAATTTCTCACGATATATGGCCATAACATGCCCAAACCTCTGACATTTGTAGCATCTAAGCAGGGGTGGAATACAAGGTCAAACATTATAACTATCACACTCCAAACTAACTTTATCATGGAGCTTCACTTCATCAAAACATATCAATACAGATAAACTATCCGTTTTTTCCTCATTTCTGACTACTTGCAATCTCTTAACCTCCTTAACTTTGCCTCCTAATAAATGAGATGTAACCTCTCTATCAAAATCTCCACCAGAACACCTGTTATTACACCCCTAATAGCTCTATTGTCATTAGACAAAATAGATACTATCTTTTTGCCCAGTAAAGTCTTCAATTGTAATCCCTCCTCACATTGCTTTTTATCCTTACACACAATTAACACCTTCCCTCCTTTAAAAGTACAAGTACAATCTATATTCCCTATGGCTGCCTTTAGCTCTGTAGTTATTTTATTGATAGAGGGCAGCAGTTCTGGGTCAGATTTAAACAATACCTTGAAGTCTTCTTTCCTTTTTTTTCAAAACATCCATCCCTTCCTCTCCATCACTTGAAATCATTCCAATCTTATGTTTTTTTCCGTTTTTCCGTTTTTCAGATCTGGTTTCAACTTCCTTCCAACCTCCTCCCACCAACCCGCCCTCAGCTGAACCCTCCATTTGCAATGCCTTTTCCAGATCCTCCACGCTACCTGAACCTACACTATTTCCCAACATCCCCAACCATTCACGGCCAGCGCCACCAACCGCACTCCTCAAGCCCAGTCTCAACCCTTGCACAGCAGTTGGACCTTGCATATGCAGGTATACTTTTATTGCAATCAATTGAAACACCTTGACTGCATATGGTGATCTCTATTTAACTAATTATGTGACTTCTAAATCCAATTGGCTGCACCAGTGAAGATTTGGAGTGTCATAATAAAGGAGTTGAATACTTATGCAATCAATTATTTTGCATTTTATATTTATAATTAATTTAGATCACTTTGTAGACCTCTGTTTTCACTTTGACACAAAAGAGATTTTTTCTGGTGATCAGTGTCAAAACAAGCCAAATTAAATCCATTGTGATTAAATGTTGTAAAACAATAAAACATGAAAACTGCCAAGGGGGTGGGGGTGAATAAATTTTATAGACACTGTATATGTTATAGGAATTGGCTAAGTGCTGAATCAGGTACACAGGATATCCTAGGAAAATCAACATGTACAAACAAGCTGGGTGAACTCAGCAGGTCGGGCAGCATCCGTTGAAACGTCAGGACAAAGGGTCTCGGCCCGAAACGTTAACTGCTCATTTCAACAGATGCTGCCCGACCTGCTGAGTTCATCCAGCTTGTTTGTATGTGTTGATTTGACCACAGCATCTGCAGTGTACTTTGTGTATCCTAGGAAAATAATTTGCTGTCTCACAAGGGTGAGACATATATATGAAGAAAGTGCACTTTATCCTTGTAAATCTCCTCTGCACTCTTACAATAGTTTCCACATCCTTCCTGTAGTGAGGTGACTAGAAATGAGCACAGTACTCCAAGTGGGGTCTGACCAGGGTCCTATGTAGCTGCAACATTACCTCTCGGCTCATGAACTCAATTCCACAGTTGAGTATCTAATGTGATATTAGAGCCACTGGTACTTGGTACAATGTGAGTAACTACATTAAGAAAGAAAGAAATAACAATATAATTGATATTATGATCACGAAACATCTGAGTGGTGTATTACGGTATGTCCTTTATCACCTTCTAGCCTGACATTATCTAGGGGTTATTGAGAGTATGCAAATGAGTAACAACAAGCTTCAGTGATGTTACATCCTAGATGGGAGCATAATGTGCTGCATTTATACAGGTAATTTTTCTTTCTATGCTGCAAAGAAGACCTGGAATAAACACAATGTTCTATATCAGTAAATGACATCTCCATAACCCTCTCAAATCATTCGCCATTGCTACAATTACTGCACTGTTCTCATTATGGAATGATGAAACAGCTCAAGCCATAGAATGTGAGACTAATGTGAGTCAGAATTCAAAATTCATGCAAGAAAAGCAGTACCAAAGATAAAACAGGTAATCAAAATGAATGTTCAAAATCAAAACATTTATTTGGAGGTTGGGAGCTATGTTATGATGCAAAAAGCATTTGAGAAATACAGTACATGAACGGACAGTAGTACTTTCTACATTCTGCACTCTGTTGTTGTTCTACCTCGTACTACCTCACTGCACTGTTGTAATAATTGATCTGTGCAATGGTCTGCAAGAAGGGCCAAAGAAAACAGGCACAACTGAATCAGGGAGAAAAACTTTTAAAAGGTGACAGAGAACATGTGCAGAGACTTCCTGGCCGAACGTGGAATTCCAGACAGGACCTCGGTGGGGTCAACTAAAAATATGAAATGATTTGGTGAAAGTGGATGGCAAGTTCAAGACGGTATACATAGATAATGTGCTATTTATATAGGATGATGTATATCCACAACTTAGTGAAAACTGAGAAACAAACGGCCAGATACAAAAGTGGAAAAAAAACTCATCGAGCCCAAGGAACCACAAAGAGATGTAGAGAGCCCAAGAGCAACTCCACACACAGACTTGTTAGACGAATAGTCATTTGTCTTTGCATGTTCTAGCCAAAATTGTATCTAATTAGCTCAACCAAGAAAATTCATCAGCACAATGTGAGTGAATGTAATCTCACAATGTACCACTGTGATCATGAATGGACTAACACAACTTTGTAAAAGAGGAGAAAACCAATTCTGGGTTTGAATTTACAAAGTTAGGATCATTGCAATGCATGCCATTTATACCTTACATAAAAGAAAGAGGAGGAATAATGAGTATTCTAATGAAGTCACATATCCTCAGTGATATCACAGCTAGGCTTTAAACACTAGAGATTCTGCAGATGCTGGAGATCTTGAGCAACACACACAAAATGCTGGAGGAAATCAGCAAGAGAGGCAGCATCCATGGAGAGGAATAAACAGTCGACGTTTGGGGCCAGGACCCTTCATCAAGACTGGAAAGGAGCCAGTGTTCGAGGTATGATGTTTGCAATGGGTTAGACTTTATTGTTTTTTCAGGTTTCTAGGGATGGTTTTGGGGACAGTGTAGGGAGATGGAGGCCAGGTTTGTGCTTAGGGACAGGGATAAGTGAAAATGAAGAGTCGGGGCAGGAGCCTGTATTCAGAGACCAGGATAGAACATTCTGCACTCAAAAGTCAATGATTCCACGTCCCAGAGGTCAGGATGACAAGTGCTGTGGAGACCAGTGAACTCCAGGTTGGTGAACCTTAATTTGGAGATTCATTTGGGCAGTGATCCCTCAGGTCACCAGGATCAGAGGTCAGTGTAAATCTGGAAATCAAGGTCCAAAGTTAGTGTTCCCAAAGGTTGGATTGGTCAGGGCCTAAAGGTCAAATCTGTGATTGGCGAATTCTGGAGCCAATTCCCAGAGATCAGCGAAGTCCTGAGGGCAATGTCAATGCTTGAAGTCAAGGACTTGGTGAGTCCGGAGCTAGAAGCCCGAAGGTTGAGTCTGCAAGTTTAGACCAGGGACTAGAGGTTGTACATGCAATCACTGTGAGGCTGAGAATCCATGGCCAAGGATTGTAGGGCTGGAGGCAGCCTGTCCTGGGATTGGAAGCCTGCCTCTGTGTGTGAGGGAGTGGGTAGGTGGGAGGTTGGAAAAGGGGCTTCTTGTGCTGCTGTTCTATTGGTATTGTTGACGTTGCGATATGTATTGTTTTGCTGAACATTGTGGACATGCTGTGTTGGTTTCAGACTCTGTAGCAACTCTCGCGGGTTGTCCCCAGCACATCATGGTGTGTTGCTTTTTAAAGCAAACAATACATTTCACTGTATGTTTCGATGTACACATGATAAGTAAATCTGAATCTAAATCTGACACTGCAGCAAATATTTTCCTTCTCTTTCTTCCAAATCATTCTGCTTCTGTCGATATTTCTTCTCACAAATGATGGTGAATCTCTGGAATTCTCTGACTAGTGGTGGTGGAGGCTGGATCTTTGGAAGTATTTGAAGTGGAGGTGGCTGCATATTTGAAAGACAGGAATAGATGAGAATGAAGGAATAGCACAGAAGAGGAGTTAAAAAAAGTCAGCCACAATCATAATAAATGATGGGACAGACTTGAAGGACTTGATGACTCCTGTTTCTTTGTGTCCATGTGCTTGCCAAAATTGCATCTAATTAGCTCAAACAAGAAAATCTATCAGCACAATGTGAGTGAATGAAATCTTGCAATGTACAAACTACAAAGTAAATTTATAATCAAACTACATATACTCTATGTTTCCATATACAACCATGAGATATGTTTTCTTATGGGCATCAGAGTAAATCCAAGCAACTCAATAGAATAATTGAAAGACCACACCCAACAGGATGGACAAACAACCAATATGCAAGAGAAAACAAACTGCAAATACAAAAGAAAATAATGAATAAATAAGCAATATTGAGAACATGAGATGAAGAGTCCTTGAAATTGAGTCCATAGATTGTGGGAGAAGTTCAGTGATTGGGCAAGTGAAGTTGAGTGAAGTTATCCCCTCTGATTCAAGAACCTGATGGTTGAGGGGTAACAACTATTCCTGAACCTGATGGTGTGGATCCTGAGGCTCCTTCACTTTCTTCCTGATGGCGGCAGTGACAAGAGAGCATGGCCTATGTGGTGGGGTTTCTTCTTGATAGATGCTGCTTTCCTGGGATAGCATGCCATATAGATGTGCTCAATGGTGAGGTGGGCTTTACCTGTGATGGACTGGGCTGCATTCACTACTTATGGTAAAATTTTCCATTCAGAGGCATTGGTCTTTACATTCCAGGCCATTATGCAACCAATGAATATACTTTCTACCACACGCCTGTAGAAGTTTGTCCAAGTTTTAGATGTCATGCCAAATCTGCACAAATTTCGAATGAAGTAGAGGCACTGCTGTGCTTTCTTCATAATTGTACTTTTGTGTGGGGCCCAGAACATATCCTCTGAAATGATAACATGAGGAACTTAAAGTTGCTGACCCTCCCCACCTCTGATCTCCTGATGAGGACTGGCTCATGGACCTCTGGTTTCCTTCTCCTGAAGTCAATAATCAGCTCTTTGGTCTTGCTGACACTGAGTGAGAGGTTGTATTGTGGCACCACTCAGCCAGATTTCCAATCTCCTTCTATATGTTAATGTTAAGCCAGCAACCCGCCAGAGAAGAACATCAAGTCCATTCTTCGCCTTGCTCAATATCCAGTAAAGTACTTTCTAGCAATGGTCTTTGGATGGGAGTCAAGAAGATATTAGTGAATGTTTTTCCTCCTTCTCTCTAGAGCAGGATATAAAGGCCATTTTTTTGCATCCTTATACTGCCGTGTTGTGGTTTAGCATGAGCTCTAGAGAGAATTTGAAGCTACCTTGGTCATTCATGCCTCTCTAAACCTTGAGTAATATAATTACCCACTCAGCCATTAGAGAAGCTTTTAAATCAATACCAATCAAACATGCATCCCAATTATGCCTTTGAAATACTTTATTACAAGAACCTCTAGAGCCATACTGACACAGAGCACAGAACAATAATTAAACCAAAAATACATTATAAATCAGTGCTACACTAAAGAAAGATAATTACCACCGCATTATCTAATCAATGAGGTGCACATGATTTTAATGTTGCAGCCTTGATTCTGACCATATCAAGCTGAAAACACATCCTTTATCTTACAAGTTCAGACAAAGGACAATCCAGTAGCTGCTCATGGCAACTCTAACACATTTCATTTCTTCACATCAGCCTTGTGTTGACTGCACGTCCTGTGAATCTGATACAATGGGTATGTACCTTGTGGAAATGTTGCAATACAGCAGTTCCACATGGCGCCATTTAAAGATGATATTTGTTCATCCTTCCTCTCCCAATGAATAATATATCACATTCTATTTCAGTGTCCAATAGATGTTAGTGAAGGACAGGCATGTGACTTGTAAGACTCGTAGAACTTTGTAATTGTCTCATCATCAAAGAATTGGATTTGTCACCTACTACAGTGTTAGATAGTAATCCCAACCTGGAAATGACAAGACTCAACATACATATACCTGGTACTCAGTTCTCATAACTAGAGATGGCATGTACAGTATGCTCTTTTCATCGGGAACTAAAAGGGAAAATATGTTCAATTCATTCCTCTAAGATTAGCCACTTGCTTACTAATCTTCTGAAATTATAACCTTGTGGGGTTAACTGAGTATTATTAGCCTTTGGAGGATTTGCATACCGATTTCTTACCTAAGCTTACATTTTTTTTAAAATCTCTGGCCTCTGGCTCTCTCTGGTTTCCCAATAAGTAGTCTTTCTTTAAATGAAAGCGTTGAAAGTAAATGTTAGAGTTCAGTTCACTGTTATGAGCATCAGAGTCATGTATAATCCTGTGTCTGTCCAATGTCTGCCTAATCCTTGTCAGAGCACCAAGAGAACACCCTTTCACTGCTCCACAGATGGTAGAATATGTCTCAGTTTTTATGCCCGATCTGAATAATGAAACCTCTAACAAATCTCTAGACAGAAGGTAGAACTGAAAATCTTCCACTCAGATTACGTAGTTCTACAGCTAAAGTATGAATAATCACTCTTTTATTCACCTCATACCCAAAGAAAGTCTGCACCAAATACTATTTTATCTATTTGCAACATATTGACTGTACTGAAGTATAAACAAGACTCGATTAATATACAGATCTTACCATATATTTTATTTTTCATGATTCTGTGATAATGTTATTTATTGCTTGAACCCAATGCATCAATTGTGAAGTATACTATTCAATGCAGACACAGTCGCAGATTTGATCCCCTGTGCTGAATTAGCTGATCTCAGCCAACTAACGGATTCTAAGGTATTTTTCAATATCGCAGGACAGGTGAGTGCCATAGTGACAGTCATAGCCAAGTTTATTATTTGTATACATGCAGGTGTTGGCACAAATGCAATGAAAAACTTACTAGCAGCAACATCACAGGCACATAGCATCAGATAAATCGTACTCATAAGAAAATTATAAATTAAGCACAAATTTTACATGAAAAGAAAAAATTAGCAACAAGAAGTCATTTTAGTGCAAAGTGATCAAAGTGGTCATAGTGTTCCTAAACCGTAGTGATTAGGGTTTTGGTGGTTCATTCAAGAACCAAATGGTTGAAGGAAAGTAGCTGTTCTTGATCCAAGTGGTGTGGGATTTTGGGCTTCTGTAACTCCTGCCAGTTGTAGCTGCAAAAAGATGGCATAGCCCAGAGAGTGGAGATCTTTGATGATAAATGTTGCCTCCTATAGAGATTACCAGTGATGCAGAGGGATGTGCCCATGAGGTATTGATGTCTGCTCTCTGCAGCTTCTTACATTCCTCTGCATTTGAATTGTGGTACCAGACCGTGACGCTACAAGTCAGAACACTTTCAACAGTACATCTGCAGAAGTTTGTTACTGTTAGTGACAAGCTGAACTTCCTTAACTTCCTAAGAAAATAAAGATTCTGACACACCTTCCTTACGATTGCTTCCATGTACTCAGCCCAGGACAAGTCACCTGATATGTTAATGACCAGGAATTTAAAGCTGCTGACTCTCTTCCCTGCCAATCCCGCAAAAGAAGACTGGTGCATTTCCACCCTCCTTCCCCTTCCTGATGTTAACAATCAGCTCTCTAGTTTTTTTTTGACATTAAGCAAGAGATTGTTTCAGTATAGCTCAACGAGATGTCCTATCTCACTTAGTTCAGCTTCCTGATAATTGCTGTAAGTGGAAGAGGTTCCAATAATCAGGATAGATCTGATTCAACAGTGATAGCCCTTTATTCTTGAATACCTATTAAAACTCACTACTAAGACAAAAAGAATGATACGTTGGGAACAGTACTGGAATATTATATTCATTGTAGGCCAGCACTTTGCATGGAGCAGGGAGTTCATGGGGCAGTAAGGGGTTGGGGAGCCCAAGTAATGACAGAGAGAGGTGAAGTGAGCTAATTTTTATATCACTTTTCGATGGTACAGAGGACCTCCTATAAAACAACATGGGATGACTGGTGAAGCTCGAGTTATAAACATTCACTATCAACAATATGTCAAGCAAAGTCGTGAAGGAACAAAGCTGCACGTTTTAAAGTAATTAGTCCCACATTCACAAACATGCTAGGAAAGCTGTTGTTTTACCCAGGGAGCTGCAATCTGCTTTACCATATATAAACCATTTGTCAAGGCCTGCTGCCACTCATAAAATAATTCTCCTGTGTGAAAGGACAAATGTTTGCTGCAAGCTATAAAATGCAGAGAATATAAAGAAGCTTGAATTTAGAGGTGGGAGGTCTGTCGTTATTTGATTCAAGCGTGCACTTCATGAATTAAAATCAAACTGTAAAACCAACCAAGATATATTTTGAGGAACCCCCTTCATAAATGTCAATGTTTCTGGGGAAATATGTGGTTTAATTCTTGTTTATCATGGGAAGATTGTTCGATAGAGAGAAAGATTTTCAATTGGAGCTCCCCTTGTGTCAAGTTGGAAACTCAGCAATACACAATAGAATACTTTGTCAATTTTCAATCTGTGCAGAAATGGCTATTTCTCCTGTGCAAACATCAACATCAGCAGAGTTAGTACCCACGGGATGAATTATACCAAAACCCCAAATTCTTTCCACCTGATAACTATGCATTTTAGTTTTTTTTTGCTCATTATAAATTTCTTCACTCACCTTAACATGAGAACTGCCTGTATAATCTTATCACCTGGTAATTATTCCCAAAACGTATGTTTTGCTACAGGTTTGCAGCACCCAGCATCTCAGCCTGGGCAAAAGGAAAGCTCCAAGTGCTATTTCTCTGTTTTCAATGTCGCTATAAATTATGCAATTTAATGTGAAACCCAAATTACAATATAAAAATTGAACAATGTGTTACTTTAAAAAAGGGAATGAATTAAGCGCAGCCCTGGTCCTGGGTCTCTACCCTTACTTCATCTGAAAGCTGCACTTGTAAATGTGCAATGATGAGGTTGCAAATGTTGGAATGATAGCAAATCTTTATTTGCATTTAAATCTTAACTATTATCTGTCACAAAGTACCATGTCAGGAATAAAATAGAACAGTGCTAACATAATTACATCCATGTTGCACTGTTAACATCATTTTATAATTGAGAGATGCAGGAAGAAACTTTAGGCTGTTATATTATGAAAGTTATCAGTAATCTTTAAATTGGTTTTCTAGCTCTTTTTAACTGTGCTAGTTCTATTGGCAATAACGAAAAGCTTGGTGTAAGTTCAAAGTTCTGTATTGAAGTAATGGTTTTGAGGAACAAGAATGATGAAAAGAATGAAATGAAAGGGAAAGTAACAAAAAGGAAATGGAGATGCAAGAGATTGCAGTTGCTGGGGCTGGAGCACAAAAAAAAATGAAGCTGCTGGAGGAAATCAGTGGGTCAGGCAATACTTATGGAGACAAAGGGATAGTCAACATTACATCTCAACTCACAATGTTGCCTACCTCTTTGACACTGCAGTTGCTGCCTGACCTGCTGAGATCTTTTGCAAAAAGGGAATTAGGAGATTTAAAAAATGATAAATAGTGTGAAAAAACGTATAAAGAAAAAAATATAAGACAGAAATATATTAATGGTTATAAATTAAATACATTTCTTTCAATAACGTGCTGAAGGTAAATTTGCATTGTGTAGCTTGAATTCAGCCCTTACATCCAGTTACTTTTTGAAAATGCCAATGACTTTATTAAAGCAGGAAGATAAAAGTGTGAGGAAGTTGTGTGAATAGATGAAACACAAATCTTTAGTACCAATAAGAATTCTGACATTTCAAATTTCAGCCACAGTACACCTGCTATGAACAGATTCAGTACTAGAAAATGTAAATGGCGTGAGAAAAACATTAACTGATATAGTAAGTCTTCTTCGGTCACTAGAGCAAAAATAGCATTGTGTCATCAGCACAATGTCCTCCCCATTTCCAATTCAAACCTGCTGAATTAACATTGAATCCTAATAATTTCAAGTAAATATAATTATTGGTCCATATCCTAAAGTCAAAGACTTTTGGTAGGATACTACTGTAAAGTTTTGTGTGAAATTCCCTTCTGTGCTACTTTGATACTATCAGGATTAACTAATATCTCTGTAATTTTATCAGGGAGTGGAATGCAAGCTACATAATCATTTCTGAGCTTATGGACATTGTGGAATTCCTTACTAGTCAAATGGAATTTTTACTTCTGCTTTTGATGTTGACGATAATACATCAAACATTTCCTTGCTTCCAGAAGCTTCAATCATAAGTATTCTAACTCTGTGAGATTTTCATTGGCCTCAACATGTAAATCTGCTTTCTTTTGTCAATGAAAAGCAAAATATCACTATTCTCTTGTCAAAACCAATTAACAGTATGGAATTAACTGAGTCACACAAACTTAACAAGATGCAAATAATGCCTAGCTCTAATTATTTTCCTTTGCCGCATATGGGAAGGGGTAAAACACAAAATTATGATGCACTCACAGAGATTAGACTAGATGTAAGCAATAAAACAAACTTCCAGAATCCCAAATTGCGCATGGTGCATAATTAAAAATTCCTACAATACCCAGGGGTTCAATTCATTACACATGCAACGTATCAGTTACTAAATGCACTTCAGCAGACACAGACTCCCAACCAAAATATCACAGAAAGTGCCAGAAATACTCAGCAGAGCAGGTATTTCCATGAAGAGAGAAACTGGCTGAGTCAGAATAATGAAGATGTGTGAATTGCAGGTAGAAATATTCAGAAAATGACAGAAACACTCAGCAGTCAGGCAGCAAAGCAGAGTAAGTAACTTTATTAATGTTTCAAACCAACGACCTTTCATCAGCACTGGGAAAAGCTAGAAATCAAACGTGGAGATTTGCCACCTGAGAAGCAAGATAAAGACCCTGAACAAACAATTCAAAAACTGTTCACCTGACGATAAAGTAGGTGTCAAAGACCGAACCAGCAAGCTGTTGAAACAGGTACGCAAGCTCAGGAGAGTGGAGCAGCTGCAATATCGAAGAATTGAGAAAGAGAGAAGGAGAGCGCAGTTTGTTTAAAAACTCATTCAGGTTCACTAGGGCTCTTCTCAGCCAGGAAATTTCTGTGGGAATCACGCAGCGATCCCTGTAAGAATTAGGGACTAGAATTTAATTCAGAAGTCCCCCAACCAGGAATCCTAACAACTGAGCTGAACACGGCAGAGCCCATGTGGCAGGAGGTCAGGATAACTTCAAGAGAGCAAAGTCATCAGCCGCCCCTGGATCAAGTGCTATACCCTACAAGGTATATAGGAAATGCCCAAAACTCCCCTGGAGGTTGTGGAAGATAATACGGAAGATTTGGGCCAAAGGCTCTATCCCCCCCAAGCTGGAAAATGGCTGGAATGCTTTGTCCCAAGGAAGAAGTTTCATCTATAATCACACAGTTTAGGACAATCTCCCTCCTTAGTGTGGAGTGCGAGAATTTCTCCTCAGTGCTTACAAGAAGGTTGACCTCTTACTTAATGGAGAACCATTATATCAACACATCCATCCAGAAAGATGCCTTGAAAACTCCTCAATAATCAGCCAATTAATCTGCGAGACCAGGCTGAAGAAAAGCAACCTATAGTTTTCTGGTTAGACCTAGCCAATGGCTACGAATCAATTCCACACATCCTCATCCAGGTTGGACTGGACCATGACCACATCCTGCCAGTGACGTAACACATGATCACTAGTTACCTAGAAGAATTCAAGCTATACTTCACTTCAGCCCGCTTTACAACCAGGTGGCAAGACTTCCAAAAAGGGATTCCAACCAGCTGTACCATCTCCCCCATCTTGTTTGTCATGGGTATGAACCTCCTCATATCAGTTGCAGCAGATGTAACCCAAGGACCTGTGTTGGAGCCTGGCATCTGACAACCTGCAACATGGGGGCTCATGGATGACATCACAGTAACCACTGTAACCCACGTTCAAGCAAGATGGGTATTGGAAACCCTGGACAGCAAAGCTACCTGGGCTAGGATGACTTTCAAGGACAGGAAGTCCAGATGCATGGTGATCAAAAAGGGCAAGGTTACTAGCAAGTTCAGTCTTCAGGTACAGGGAGAAGTCATTCCATCCATAAAGGACAACCTAGAAAAGTGTCTTGGAAAGTGGTTTAATACAGCAATGACAGACAGTGCCAATGTCACTGACACTGTAGAACAGACTGAAGAGTGGCTGAAGAAGATCAATTAAACCAAACTCCCTGCTAAATTTAAGGCATGGCTGTACCAACATGGTCTTCTACCAAGGCTGCTCTGGCTTTTCACGGTGTATGAGTTCCCCATGACCACTGTAGAAGACATTGAGAGGAAAGTCAACAAGCAGCTGGCCGCATTGTATCTCAATAAAATAAACAAATAAATAAATAATCATCATATGCAACAGCAAAAGAAGCAACAGCTGACCTTTGCCAGGCCCAACAAAGGACATTGCTTAAAGACAGCACTCTGGTTTCCAGCTCCATCTTAATCATCTGACAAGGAGTAAACATTTGGACATCTTAAAACAAAAATTGAGGCCAATAGCTGTATTCACTTAAGTATTTCACCAAAGTACATCTGCCATGTTGGATGGAAATTTCCATGAATGATTACATGGGCAGCAGAGTTGATCAAAGTTCAGATCCTGAAACTACTGAGCAAAAGTAATCAGTGTGTACTGAAAATGAAGCGACTTGGGTAAATTACCGGCACAGTTAAATTATAAATCGGCAAACATTAGAGAAGGGTGGTTGGAATTTGAAGGGAAAATAACATTTATTTTGTGTCAAGGAATACTTGATTTTATTTTTTACTTTCAAATGGCATGATATCTTGGTATCTTAAAAGTCCCTTGTTTTTGATTGGCAATGCAGAATGTAGGAATATAATGTGTGTGTGTGTGTGTGTGTGTGTGTGTGTGTGTGTGTGTGTGTGTGTGTGTGTGTGTGTGTGTGTGTGTGTGTGTGTGTGTGTGTGTGTGTGTGTGTGTGTGTGTGCGCGCGCGTGTGTGTGTGTGTGTGTGTGTGTGCGTGTGTGTGCGTGTGTGTGCGTGTGTGTGTGTGTGTGTGTGTGTGCGCGCGCGTGTGTGTGTGTGTGTGTGTGTGTGTGTGCGTGTGTGTGCGTGTGTGTGTGTGTGTGTGTGTGTGCGTGTGTGTGTGTGTGCGTGTGTGTGCACAGGGGCACTTGCTTCTGTTTGCAGGATCATTCATCTTACGTTATATATTCTGGAAATATCTTATTCTTTGTTTTGTGCCTAATGCAACATCTTAATATGAACTCTGTGACGTTCTACATGAATACCAGATCAGAAATATTGTGCTGTAAACAGACCTGTTAAAATATTTCCATAGCAACTAAGTATTAAACTGGAAAGCTGTTTTTAAAAAGCTGAATCTGACATTTAGCTGAAACATTCATATTATTGCTGTAGACTGTACAATGCACCATATCACAACTCAAGTGTTGACCTCCTACAAAGAATGAAGAGTTGTTAACAAATCACAGTTTAAACCTCTCGAATTAATCAGAAGATTATAATATAAATGGATAATCCTGAAAAGAACCGTACTGGGATCAGATTAAAAAAAGCAAAACAATCATGACAGAAGATTAAATTGGTTGTAACAAAATGTCTCCATCAGTTACCATTACCTAACATGTTGCTTGAGCATTGTGACCATTAACGAAAAATGTGAGGAAAAGGAAATATTATAGATGTAGGCCATAAGAATAGAATTAGAATTGTCCACACAGATCAAAAAATCTCAAAATATATATCTGAACTTCTGTAAATGCAGATGTCACAAAAAGGCTGTGAATGGAGAATATCACAGCATGCAAATAAATTAAAGCTGTGGGAAATCAACCGTAGTTTTCTTCAGCATTTCATTATTTTCCCCTGCAGAACTTGATATGCAGAGCCTTTAATATCTATCTAACTCCTGACAGATGTTAGAACAGGAGTGCCACCTAGAGAATTTCCCTATTTTTAATCTAGCTATAGAGGATATAAATGTAAGCATGGATATAAAGTTTATTGTTAAGGTTTCATTCATTTCCCTTTTTGCTAGAGGTAATAATTAAATGCACATGAGGAGCAAACATAAGAAGACGGTGGATTAAGTCTTCTCAAAATGAAATATTATTAATAAAACTTAAATCTGAGATTAAACTGATGTAAAAATTGGGTAAGAAGAAATGTAAGGTACTTATGGAGAATGAGATATGAGGGGTGATTGATAAGCTCGTGGACTAAGGTAGAAGGAGTCTATTTTAGAAAACCTAGCACATTTATTTTTCAACATAGTCCCCACCTACATTTACACACTTAGTCCAGCGGTCCTGGAGCACATGGATCTTGGACCTCCAAAACGTGTCCACAGCAGGGGTGATTGATAAGTTTGTGGCCTAAAGTGGAAGATGAGTTATACAGCTCTCGTTACATGCACATGAAGTTCAACTCTTTGAGTGATTATGCAGGAAGTTTGAAATTAATAACTCATCAGTTTATAACTCATCAAAAACGATTGATAATTTTTTGGCCTAAGGAGGAAGGAGATGAGTTATTAACTTCAAACTTTCTGCATAATCACTCAAAGAGTTGAACTGCATGTGCATGTAATGAGAGCTGTATAACTCGTTTCCTTCTGCCTTAGGCCACAAACTTATCAATCACCCCTGCTGTGGACACTTTCTGGAGGTCCAAGATCCATATGCTCCATGACCACTGGACTAAGTGTGTAAATGTAGGAGGGGACTAATTTGAAAAATAAATGTGCTAGGTTTTCTAAAATTGACTCCTTCGAACTTAGGCCACGAACTTATCAATCACCCCTCGTGTAGCACAAACCTTGGTATGCCCATCGAGGATGAAGAGACAAAGGTGAACATACAATCTCATCCTGAACTCAAGTAAAAGAGCAGATGTGGTATCTTTGGTTTCCATCTATGAAAGTGGTGAGGTAAGAACAAAGTCAGTGACAAACCATTTACCCTCTTATAATGTGAAGGCGGGGAGATTTTAACTCCACATTCCTTGTATCTGAACTCCCAGCAAGAAATCTCTTTCATGGATCATTCTTTATGTTCTAGTAAATCAAAGTAGCGTACCCTTTGTTTCTCATTAGTAAACTACTTGTAGATTATTGTAGAGCTTGTAGTTTCAGCCCTCAATGTTGTACATGGTGCTAAACACTCACAGCATTGGTCTACTAATGAGAACTGTGGCCAATGAATAATGCAGGAGCTATCAATTGAAAGTTGTCTACTAGTAGTGATTACAAGTAAACTTAATAAAGCCCTTAACTTCATTTGTAGCTTCAATGGTAAATGATCAGACTACTGCCAACTGTGATTTGAGCTCCAAATATTGAGGTATTTATTACTTGAGTATACAGAATGCATCAGCCAATCTTGAGATGTTTTCACTATACATGTGTGAAATAATACTTTCTAACAATAAATATAACCATCTTCTCCCATCAATGGAGCCACCACATGATTTGCATTGCCCTTATAAGTTCGCTCAGCATATGTTCAATTCTGTCTGCTAGATAGACCTTATTTGTAGATTTCCAATTTTAGGGTCTGCATCAAGTGCAGGAAGACCTGGGATTCACTGAGAAATGTGTACAAGTTCCACACAGCTAAATGGATCTAGTCATATCAAATGAAAATGACAAGATATCAATGATGCTGCTTTAATGACATTATTATTTTTGTCCTTCTTGCAATGGGTAAAGCTCATATTTGTGCTGCCAAAAGAAAGCTTTGAACTGCCATGCTAAATTGTCTGAAAAAAACAATTATCATTTATCTCTTCTTTGTAGAAATTCATCAAAAACAAGTCAGTTGCTATTTTGCCTACATAAACAAAAACAACTGTACCACCGAACCAGGATGAGGATATGCTAACAAATTAAGTTTTGCAAAGAGCCGAGCTCAAAAATTTGATTTTGCATTACTAAGCCCGGGAATAAATCTGGCACACTTGTTTGTGGAAAGTATATTTGCCCTTACTACACTTAGAATCAGAATCAGGTTTAATGTCACTGGCATATGCAGTGAAATATGTTTTTTTTGCGGCAGGAGTACATTGTAATACATAATAAAATTATGTATAAATTACAATAAGAAATATATATGAAATTTAAATTAAATAAGTAGTGCAAATGTGAACCAAGAAAATAGTGAGGTAGTGTGCATTGTTTCATTGCCCATTTAGCAACCTAATGACAGTGGGGAAGAAGCTGTTCCTAAAATATTGAGTGTGTGTCTTCAGGCTCCTGTACCTCCACCCTGATGGTAGCAATAAGAAGAGGGCATGTCCTGAGTAATGGGGGTTCTTACAGATGCACCTTTTTGAGACATCAGTTTTTGAAGATTTCCTTGATGCTGGGGAGGCTAGTGACCACAATGGAGGTGGCTGAGTTTTCAACTTTTTGCAGCTTTTTACCCATCCTGTGCAGTGACCCCTCTATACCAGACAGCGATGCAGCCAGCTAAAATGCTCTCCATGGTACATCTGTAGAAATTTGTGAGAGTGGCATATTGGTGACATACAAAGTCTCCTTAAACCCCATCAATTGCATCAATACGTTGGAACCAGAACAGGTCTTCAGAAATGTTGACAACCAAGAACTCGAAACTGCTCACCCTCTCCACTGCTGATTCCTTGATGAGGACTGAAATCCACAATCAATTCCTTGCTCATGATATTGAGTGCAAGGGTGTTGCTTCAAAACCACTCAATCAGCTGATCTATCTCAGTCCTCTAGGCCTCCTTGTCATGTACGCATCCAATTTTGCCTCTAAATTCAATCAGAATTGGTTTTTGCTCTTAAAATAGCCTTCCATAATAGATTTAATAGATAACCATTCACAGATACTGAATATTATGTAACCCAGTAGATTGACGCTAACGCCAGTTACCTTGTTACTTAATGTAAATTCTTGATCATTTACACAATAAAGAATTTATAATGTTATTTCTGAATAGAAGAACTGAATAATTCCCCATAGTATTCTGGCATAATTTATCACTAGATTTTTGCAATTGTAACTTTTCTAAAATGTATTGTAAATGATCAACTATAATTTCAGAAGCTCATTCTGTAAATCCTTCCCTTGTGCTTGTTGAAGCATAAACATGTTTATCCTATAAACAGCGTGGATGGAACCTATTGCAATGCCTGTTTATTGGTTTTAATTGAATATGGAAATGTCCATGCAGTCCCTAAGCAAAACCATCTGAGACCATACAAGTAATTACTATACACAGTTGTGTTATAGTGGCAATCAACACCTTAACTGAATAACTAGAAAGATCTGAGGAATAAACTCAAGAAGAACTAAATTAAAATATCACCATTAAACCAGAGTGGGATCCCAATGCAGAATTAACCCTTTATCTGTTCGACACCATGAAGATGATGCATGCAGCCAGCTATAAATAAAACTCAGCATCTCAAAAGTAGGCCCACTTTTATAACCCAACAATAATGTTTGGTGCATAGTCATGCAGATTGTAATACAACTGCTTCAGTGTTTCAACAATTTGGGTTTAATCCTGATCTCTGCCTGTGTCTCACCTTCTACCTGTGACTATGTGGTATCCCTCCTAAAGTATATCCCAAAGACGTCTGGTTAATTGGACTGTGTCTCTAGCGTACAGATGAGTTGCTCATGGAACGAGAAATGGCCTTTTTCCGTACTGCAGGTGACTCTAAAATAGCTGCAGACACTTCTAGGTACACCATTTCATCATTACAGATCTACTAACGATCTTTGCAGACTCATAGTCACATCCCCGACTGAGCCGCACATACCGTTTACACAGTTACAACTTACCTACCGACATCTTGCAGCTTACAAACACTTTCAATGGTTCAATACTAGCAGTCCTCCCAACGAATCATATTGCACAACACACAGATGTAAAAAATAATTTACATGATCAATTATCTCATTGCTGATTGTGGGACCTTATTGTATGTACCGATATGAACCAATAACTGACCTGTGTGGACAGACAGGACAGCATTATTTTACTTCCCTGGCAAAGATAATGTTCAAAGTCATTAAGCCCATCTCTATGGAATTTGTGGTGAGCAGCAACACTGAGATCATAGAATATAATGGAATGCTCATACATAATTGTCCTTCTGACATCCATCTACACCCTTACCTCACACATTATTTTAATTTATAAGCAAGAAAGTACTCTTGCACCGTATACTTTCCTTCCCCTTCACTACAAACCTATCCTTGTGTCTTCTCAGTTGAATTATCTAAAAAGTATCAGGCATCAGTAATAGAACAGGAAAAGAGAGACAATGAAGTTGTATCATTTCTTAGTCTACAATTCCTATCCATTAGCCTAGATTTGATATATTCATACTGTAAGTGTTAGCTTACAAGTCAGAAATTCTTTTCTGGGTGTAAATGTGCAGTAAAACTGCACTTCATGGGATGGCCGCATCAGCTTGGTAAAGCTGCAAAGAAGAGCTTCAGCAGTGGAATCTTGAATTCCAGATGTTGGGTTTCTACTCCACATAAAATACTTGTTAACCATTGACCTCTACCATTACTAAAGATAAAGCCTTCAGGCATATGGTAGCAAGTAGCAAATTCCTCATCAGGTCATACATCGTCCTGATTTGGAAATACATTGCCATTCCTTCACTGTTGCTGGGTGTAAATCCCAGATTTCCCTACCCACTACCATATTTGTCATGGCTTCAGGGTCCTGGGTTCAATCTAGACTTTGGCTGCTGTCTGTGGAGTTTGTACAATATCCCTGAGACCATACAAATTCTGATGGGTTCACTGCTTTCCTCCCATACCCTGAAGCTGTGCAGCAAGGTTGGTTAGCTATTTAAGTTATCACTTAGTGGAGGTAAGTGGTTAAAAAATCAAAAGGAAGTCAATGGGTATGTGAGAAAAATAAACTGCAGGGCTACGGGGGAAGGAGGAGGAATAGGACTGATGGGATTTCTCTGTTGCAAGGCAGCAGGGACCAATGGGTTGGATAGCTTCCGACTGGTATATAATAAGTAACTAAGTGGCAGTACCTTTGAACAGACTGAAGCAGTTCCAAAAGGGAGGCTCAATGCTCCTTAGGATGAGTTCAAATGTGAACTATGAACATTGCTGTCAATCTCCTACCATGACAAGTCATTTTAAAGCAGTGGTTCTTAAACTGCCACTTCAACTAGTCATCCCACTTTGCAGTATGTTTGTCCATGAGCAGCAATGAATAGGCAGTTTGAAGCCACCCACCATGCACTGTTCTTGGTTTTGGCAGTGGGCACATGGGCCCAGGAAGACAACGACCCTAGTCAGAACAGTTAATTACAAATGGATAATGCTGAAAATATACAGATTAATGGAAATCAATGTTGCTCTAAGACTTTACACCAGGCATGAATTGGCCCTGCAAGAGACTTTCGACCAGGATTTCACACTCCAACAAAATCCTGTTCCAGTGTTTGCTGTCCATACTGGGCATATAGATTGATCCCAAAGGAAATTACAGTGTCATAGTAGCTTATGTGCACAGATGTACAAATATTAGAAGAGAAGGAAGAAGGAATAAAATAAAAGTTACCTTAAAAATAAGATGTACAAGATTTGCAAGTCAAAGATGACAAGATTTACAAGATTTACAAGTTCATACCAATAAGATGGTAGTGCAAAAATTACCATAATATTATACAGTAGTGGGTGCACATTCACACCATCCAGATATTCGTGTACAATTTTCCAAAATTGACATCAATAATGTGTTACAGTCAGTGCATCATTCATTTGGAAGACAACTTCATAATCAAGATGGTGGTGCTGGTCACATTTGGAATTTCTGGGCAAGGATTTATACATGGAGAGTCATAGGTGAATCACTGTCAGGTCAAAGTGCCAGTTCTCCAGGGAGGACAAAACCTCTCCCATTTCCCTCTCAGTCTCCTCACCTCCAAACAACTCCAATGCCATATTTAAATTTGCTGGTGACACTATTGTTGGCAGAATCAAAGTTGGCGACGAATCAGCATAAAGGAATGAAAATCTGACTGTGGTGTCACAATGACAAACTCTCATTCAATGTCAGCAAGTCCAAGGAACTGATTATTAACTTCAGGAGGAGGATACCGGAAGTCCATGAGCCAACTCTCATAGAGAAATCACAGATTGAGAGGGTCAGCCACTTTAAATTTGTCAGTATTATCATTTCACAGTTTCTGTCCTAGGTTCATTACAAAGAAAGCATAGCACTTTCCTAGAAGTACTTTCCTAGAAGCTTGCAAAGATTCAGCATGGCATCTAAAACTTTGACTAATTTCTATGGATATGTATTGGAGGATATATTGACTGGTTGCATCACAGCCTGGTATGGAAAAAACAATGCCTTTGAATGGAAAAGCCTACAAAAAGTAATGGACATGACCCAGTGCATCACAGGTAAAGCCCTCCCCACAAATGAGCACATCTACACAGAGCCCTGTCATATGAAAGCAACATATATCATCAAGGAACCCCACCATCCAGGCCATGCTCTCTTCTCACTGCTGCAATCAGGAGGAAGGTACAGGAACCTCAGGATCCACACCACCAGGTTTGGGAACAGTTATTACCCCTCAACCATCAGACTCTTAAGCTAAAGGAGATATCTTCACTCAACTTGACTTGCCCCATCACTGAACTGTTCCCACAACCTATGGACTCATTTTCAATGATTCTTCATCTCATGTTCTCAAATTTATTGTTTATTTTTTTTATTATTATTGTTATTGCTTTGAACTTTGAACTCAATTCAATCTCCCTTCAATATTCTTTCTTCCAAAGATGTGCACACTGATATATTCTATACAATTTACTGGTGCAGAGGAATCTCACTTGGCTACCATCATGATTCTACCTGGGATCACTCTGCAAAGTCATCTTCAGTCTCATTTGTTGACCATCAACAGCTTTTCAACACTGTACCTTTGAAAGGCAAGCCACATAAGGAATGAATCTTTGTCAAATCTATAGGAAAGATAAAAGGACTTATATAGAATTTGACAAGGTGAAAATATAAATTTTACATTATTTATTTTACAGGGGCTCATTTATTGCCATAATGGCTACAAAACAATATTGATCAATGAGTAAACTGGGCATAGCAATAGTAGATTTAATCCTGATAGATGAGTGGTGATTCAATAATAAGGCAGGGCATAATAGTATGTTAGTAGTGAGTATTAAAAAACAAAGAAAACTTAGTGCACAAATACACAGATCCTGGAAAGTATCACCGGAGGTAGAAGAGATGGTGAAGAAGACTGTTGTGACTATGATCAAAGTCACCGGAGAGACACAGAAACTGGTGATATAGAAATCTTTATTCATCAGAACAAGCAGGCATCATCCTGGAGACAATCTCGGTACAGGCTCACAAACTCAAAGTACATCACATTTAAGATCAATGGGTGATTCAATACAGTTTGAAGAGTACAATGATATCATTTACTTTAATATTTTGGATTGACAATCCTTCCCTTGAATTATCTCTCTACAATGAGAGACACCTCTGAGTGTTCAAATGCTTTTGATAATTACCTGCTTCCCTGAACTTATTTACACTGGTGTGAACTACTTAGCCCCATAGTTGCCTGGATTGCTGAAGGGCAATTAACACAACTCCATTGCCTTGATGTTTGACTCATGCATATGCAAACTATAGATATATTTCTATATCAGTAAGCTTTTAACTTCAGTTTACTACCTGCAACTTACAATAAGAACTGAAGACTGGTTCTTGCTATGAAAAAGGATCTAGTGCTTTCCCAGCGTACATGACAAGTAATTCTTCTCGGGCTTCCAGCCGGGTACAGATATCAACTATAGCAAACATTTTGATTACCAACTCTGCCATCTTCCTCAGGGATGATGCATGGGCATGTCTAGTCTGGTGGTATTTATACCCCCATTGTCTTCAGGATCCTGGTTATCCTTCCAGAAACCATGAAAGTATAGGGAAGACAGGCAGTAGCGACAGGTTCCTCCTCGTTTTTAGGTTTTGGTATTGCTGTCAGCCCTTATAAGGGCACTATTGATTTCCTTCAGCTTGCAACCATTTTGCAGGAATGTCATGCATAATCATCTTATTTCCTCTGGGAGACTCACTGGGTCTGAAATAGTTTTCACATGGTTAATCAATGTAGAAAGAACCACTCTATGTTGGGAGGCATGATGATGGCTGTTACCATTGAGGTACTTAACAGTCTATCTGCTATGTAGGCACAACTCCCAGAATGCTCCCTATCAAGCACAAATGGCAATACTTACCTTCATTAATCAGGGCATAAACTATTAGAGCCGGGGATACTTGGTACAATTTTATAAAATATTGATTGGGTCACAGCTTGAATATAGTATGCAGTTCTGGTCTCTAACACTATAGGAAGGGCAAGTAAAGGGAAAGAGGGCAGAAGAAATTCACCCGGGAAATAACATTTACATTATGAGCAGATGAGATAAGCTGGGTTTGTTTTCCTTGGAGCAGTGGATACCAAGGGGGAGTCCTGATAGAAGTATTGAACACAAAATTATAAAGCGGCACAAACAGCATATTAGTGAGAATCGTTTTCCCTGTGGCATAGGTTGAAGATGAGGAGGAAGCGGTCTGAAGGTTGACTGAAAGAGAATTCTTTCACCCAGGTGGTGGTTAGAATGTGGATACACTGCCGAGGGAACAGGGGAGGCAGGTACTATCAGAACACTCAAACAAAACTTGGACACATCATATAACCATATAACAATTACAGCACGGAAACAGGCCATCTCGGCCCTTCTAGTCCATGCCGAATGCTTACCCTCACCTAGTCCCACTGGCCCACACTCAGCCCATAAACCTCCATACCTTTCGTCCATATTCCTATCCAATTTTACTTTAAATGACAATACCGAACTTGCCTCTACCACTTCTACTGGAAGCTCGTTCCACACAGCTACCACTCTCTGAGTAAAGAAATTCCCCGTCATGTTACCCTTAAACTTGTGCCCTCTAACTCTCAACTCATATCCTCTTTTCTGAATCTCCCCTACTCTCAATGGAAAAAGCCTATCCACGTCAACTCTATCTATCCCCCTCATAATTTTAAATACCTCTATCAAGTCCCCCCTCAACCTTCTACGCTCCAAAGAATAAAGACCTAACTTGTTCAACCTTTCCCTGTAACTTAGGTGCTGAAACCCAGGTAGCATTCTAGTAAATCTTCTCTGTACTCTCTCTATTTTGTTGATATCTTTTCTATAATTCGGTGACCAGAACTGTACACAATACTCCAAATTCGGCCTTACCAATGCCTTGTACAATTTTAACATTACATCCCAACTCCTATACTCAATGCTCTGATTTATAAAGGCCAGCATACCAAAAGCTTTCTTCACCACCCTATACACATGAGATTTCATCAAGGCATAATAGACCAACAGCTTGAGGTTAGACCAAAAGCTTTCTTCACCACCCTATACACATGAGATTTCATCAAGGCATAATAGACCAACAGCTTGAGGTTAGACCAAAAGCTTGAAGACAGAGGATTGGGAAGCTTTAAAGCCCTGCAGAGAGCAACTAAAAGAAGCATTAGGAGGGAAAAGATGAAATATGAAAGCAAGCTAGCAAACAATTGCAAAATGGACAGTAAAACCTTTTTCAAGTATGTAAAAAATGAAGCAGATCAGTGTAGATATAAGACCACTAGAAAATAAAGCCAGAGAAATAATAACAGGGGACAAGGAGATGGCAGATGAACTAAATGAGTATTTTGCTTCCGTTTTCACTGTGGAAGACACTAGCAGTGTGCCAGATGTTGAAGGGTGTGAGGGAAGAAAAGTGGGTGCAGTTACTATTACAAGAGAGAAGTTGCTCAAAAAGCTGAAAGACCTAAGGGTACTTAAGTCACCCAGACCAGATGAACTGCACCCCAAGGTTCTGAAAGAGGTAGTAGTAGAGATTGTAGAGGCACTAGATCATTGGGCTCTGGCATGGTGCCAAGGGACGGAAAAATTGCACATGTCACCCCACTCTTTAAGAAAGAAGGAAGACAACAGGAAGGAAATTATAGCCTGACCTCAGTGGTTTAGAAGATGTTGGAGTCAATTGTTAAAGATGAGATTATGGAGCACTTGGTAACACAGGACAAGAGAGGACAAAGTCAGCATGTTTTCCTTAAGGGAAAATCTTGCCTGAGAACCTATTAACATTCCTTTAGGAGATTACATGTAGGATGGATAAAGGGAATGCAGTGAATATTGTATATTTGGACTTTCAGAAGGTCTTTGACAAGGTGCTATACATGAGGCTGCTTACCAAGTTAAGAGCCCATGGTATTACAGGAGAGTTACTGGCATGGTTAAAGCATTGGCTGATTGGTAGGAGGCAATGAGTGGGTATAAAAGGATCCTTTTCTGGTTGGCTGCCAGGGTTCAGTGTTCTTTTTACGCTGTAAAATGATTTAGATGATAGATAGATGGCTTTATTGCCAAGTTTGCAGTTGATATGAAGATTGGTGGAGGGGCAGATAGTGCTGAGGAAACAGGTAGGCTTCAGAAGGACTTAGACAGATTAGGAGAATGGGCAAGGGAGTGGCAAAGGAAATATAATGTTCGAAAATGGTCATGCACTTTGGTAGTAGAAATAAACATGCAGACTATTCTCTAGACTGGAATAAAATCCAAAAATCTAAGATGCAAAGGGCCTTGGGAGTACTTGTGCAGAACAACCTAAAAGTTAACTTGCAGGTAGAGTTGGTGGTGAGGAAGGCAAATGCGATGGCAGCATTCATTTCAAGAGGTGTAGAATACAAGAGCAGCGATGTGATGCTGAGGCTTTATAACACTGGTGAGGCCTCACCTTGGGTATTGCGTACAGTTTTGGGCTCCTCATTCTAGAAAAGATGTGCTGGCATTGGAGAGGGTTCAGAGGAGGTTCACAAGGATAATTCCGGGAATAAAAGGGTTATCATACGAGGAATGTTTGATAGCTCTGGGTCTGTACTCTTTGGATGGGGGTGATTGCATTGAAACATTTTGAATGTTGAAAGACCTAGACAGAGTAGGTGTGGAAAGGATGTTTCCATGGTGGAGGAGTCTAGGACAAGAGGGCTCAGCCTCAGGATAGAGAGGCATCCATTTAAAACAGAGATGCAGAGATATTTCTTTAGCCAGAGGGTCATGCATTTGTGGAATTTATTAACACAGGTAGCTGTGGAGGCCAGGTCATTGGGTGTATTTAAGGCAGAGCTTGATAGGTTCTTGATTGAAAATGGCATCAAAGGCTATGTGGAGAAGCCTGGGTAGTGGGGCTGAGGAGGGGAAAAAGGGATCAGCCATGATTGAATGGTGGAGCAGACTCGATGGGCCAAATAGCCTAATTCTGCTGCTATGTCTTATGGTTTAATGTTCTAAAAGCTAGTAAATGGGATGAGTTATAGATAGGTACTTGATTGTTGGCACAGACATACTATTCTGAAAGGGCTTTTACTATACTGTAAGACTCTATGACAAGAGGGTCCATGTCTCTGTCTATGACAGACTCTGATTGTCATTAGCAGATGGCAGACAAATATAAAATGCCTCTGAATGGGTATTGCTAGTGTATGCTGATAAAAGGATTGTGATCTTTTCTCTCAATTCCTCCCTTATACTCTTTGTACTTCCTCCTTCCCTCCTTCTCTTTCAAAGCTGTATGCCAGGTAGCTGGTGACAATGAATGGGCCTTCCTGATAGCAACATTGCATAAATGCTGCAGCCTGCCACAAATCTTGCCACTCACCCCAAAATTCATAGCAAAGCTTCTTCACAAGGCACAGGCAGCAATAGAATTACATTTAAAGTGTTGAGGTAGCAGTGCAGTGCAAAGACATAAAAATCAATAAATTACAAAACATAGATAAAAAATATTATTCATAAGTCCATAGACTGTTCAGAAATCTGACGGCGGAGGATTGGAAGCTTACTGAGTGAGAATCTTCTGGCTCTTGTACCTACTCGCTGCTGTTAGTAACAAGAACGGCCCATATCTTGGATGGTGAGGATCCTTAATGATGGAAGTCACATTCTTAGGGCACCTCTTGAAGATGTGGTTTACGTCTTGAGGACTGATGTATGTTCTTCAGACTACCCTTTCCTGAAGTCCCTGGGCTTACTGACATTGAGGTTGTTGCAACAGCACTCAACTAGCCTATCTGTCTCACTCCTATAAGCTTCCTCGTGGTCATCTAGGAATCTACCAACAACAGTGGTGTCTTCAGTGAATTTGTAAATGGCATTTGAGCTGTGCTTAGCCACTGAGTCATGAATACAGAGAGAACAGTGCAGTGAGTGAACCACACATCCTTCAGATACCCTTGTGTTGATAGTCAATGAGGAAGAGAAGTAATTACTGATCTGCACTGATTGTGGTCTCCCAATAAAGAAGTCAAGGATCCACTTACAGCGGGAGCTACAGATGCCCAAGTACTTGAATGAAGTGACACATTTCATCATGGGAGGAGACTATACTCCTTACAAACCACACACCACACTCCACCTGGTGCTCCCTGGAAGAGGGAATAACCAGTGTTTTGCCCTTTCTACAAGGGGCAAAGAGGGGCTGTCTCTGAGACAGTGTGAATACCATGGAACGGTATGTGGCAAAATGCAATATGTTTCAGCTATCATCTTCACTAGTGCTTGAAAATCAAAAAGTGAAATAAAAACAAAAAATGCTGCAAGTTTGCAAGTATTTGCAGAAGAGAAACATTAAATTTCACTTGCATGGTGTTCCTTTCCCTGCCTCGTGGAAGAAACCCAATCCTCCTGGCTGACAAGAGATGTGGACCATCTAGTCAAGAAGAAGAAAGCAGTATATTTACGGTTTTGAGTCAAGTTGAGTCAAGGCCTAGATCGGTCAGGGTCAACCTTGGAGGTCACGGCCTACTGTCTAGATATGCAAGCCAAGGCAGTACAATATGGAGAGCAAACTGCTACCCATGTTGTAAGCTCTCCTTTTCCATGCAACTGATGAACCCAAAGGAATGGCAGAAACTGATACAGTTTGGCACCAGCAGCATAATAGAAGTTGCCAGTCAGCATTGTACTCAACGTAGGACTGCCTTAGTGTCTCCAGGTCTGGATATTTTCCCCTCAATGTTTACTACCAAAGCCTACCTCATGAGTGATATAGCCACAAAGCAGTGGAGGTTTGAGATCAGAAATTTCCTTCTCTTAGACAAACTGCCAATCATGACTGACAAGCCCCATGTGCCCAAAGCAACTAGCTTTAAGGTGCCAATAACCCACCTTTGCCCCTTCCCCTGTCAGTATTAAGGTTTAGGAAGTAATATCGAACAGGGCTCTGGAGAATAAGGAAGAAGCTTAAGAAGGGACTTAGGAGAGGTAGAAGTAGACATGAGTAGTCTTGGTGATTGGGATTAAAGAAAACCCCAAGGCATATTTATGAAGAATGAGAAGATGACTAGTATGGTAGAACAGATCAGCAATAAAAGAGAAACATTAGGCTGGAGTCAGAGGAGGTAGGGGAGATTTTTAATGAATACTTTGTGTCAGTATTCACCAGTGAAAGGGGACTTGATGAACATGAGGCCAGCACAGAATGAGCTGATATTCAACATTAAGAAAGAAGATGTGCTGGAACTTTTGAAAATCTGAACAGGATATACACCAGGTTACTACAGGAAGTGAGGGAAGAAATTGTTGCTATCCCTTTGTTGAAGAAGGGTAGTAGAGATAACCCTGGGAATTATACACCACTGTGTCTTATATCAGTGGTTGGCAAACTATTGGAGAGGATTCCTAGAGACAGGATTTACGAGCATTTGGAGGAATACAATCTGATTAGGGATAGTCAACATGGCTTTGTGAGGGGCAGTTTGTGCCTCATAAGCCTGATTGAATTCTTTGAGGATATGACATAACATTTTAACGAAGGCAGGGCAGGGGATATTGTGTATATGGATTTTAGAAAGGCATTTGACAAAGTTTTTCAAGGTAAGTTCACTCAGAAAGTCAGGACACATGAAATCAGGGAAACTTGGCTGCTTTGATTTGGAATGGGTTCACCCACAGAAGACAGAGAGTGGTAGTTGATGGAGTGTATTCTGCCTGGAGGTTGGAATTCACAGTGATCTGTCCAGGGAACCCTGCTCTTTATGGTTTTTATGGGTACAAATGATGTGGATAAGGAAGTGGAGGGGTGGCTAGTAAGCTTGCACATCACACAAAGGGTGGTGGGGTCATGGATAATGTAGAAAGTTGTTGTGGGTTATAACAGGACATTGATATAACAGAGTTGGGCTGAGAATAGGCAAATGGAGTTCAATCAGGAAAAGTGTGAAATTATTCATGTTGGAAGGCCAAGCTTGAAGGCAGAATACTAGGCTAATTCCTGGGTTCTTAATAGTGTGGAGAAACAGAGGGATCTTGGCAATCACATCCAAGGAACCCTCAAAGTTGCCACGGAAGTTGATAGGATTAAGTAGAAAGTGATTAAGGAGACAAAGGCAGTGTTGGCCTTCATTAGTCAGGGGATTTGAGTTCAAGAGCTGCAAGGTAATATCACAGCTCTGTAAATCCCTGGTTAGACCATACTTATAGTACGGTGTTGAGTTCTGGTCACCTCGTTATAGGAAAGACACAGAAACTTTATAGAAGTTGCAGAGGAGATTTATCAGGATATTGCTTGGAATAGAGAGCATGTCTTATGAGGACAGGTTGAGCAAGCTTTTCCCATCAGAGTGAAGGAGGATGAGAGGTAACTTGATAGAGAAGAGGCATAGATGGAGTGGACAGCCAGAGACTTTTTCTGAGGTGGAAATGGTTAATACAAGGGGGTATAACTTTTAAGGTATTTGGAAGAATATATGGTGTCAAAGGTAGGTTTTTAATACAGAGAATTGTAGATACCTGGAACACTCTGCCAGGGCTGGTGGTTGAGGCAGATACAATAGGGACATTTAAGAGACTCTTAAGTAGGCACATGGCTGAAAGAAAAATGGAGGGCTATGTAGGAGGAAAAGATTAGATTGATCTTGGAGTAGGTTTACGGGTCAGCACAACATCATGAACAAAAGGGCCTGTACTGTGCTGTACTGTTCAATGTTCTATGTTCAAATCAACGTCTCTTCACCTGGATTGGATAAATAAGAAAACATGCTTTACATTGCGACCAGCACAAAGGAGGTGTGTATAGAATAAAGGGATATTTTGGGTAGGGTGAGGCCAAGGTAGTTCGTCCAGTGTCTAATTAATGAATGAGAATAGATAGAGCGAAAATAGATAAATGAGTGATATGAACTGTAAAATGTAGGTCAAAGCTGTTGCTAAAATGAGGAATAATGGAAATACCCAATAACCAGACAGTGTCTGTGGAAAACTGAAATATTACATTAATTAATGTATAAACCTACAGCAAAGCTATTCAGTTTTGATACAAGCAGGAAAAACAAGTTACGTGATCGAGTCCCAAAGGCTGCAGCAGGCCCAGTGGAAGATACGGTACCGCTCCTCAAATGTTCATTGGGTTTTATTGGAACAAGAGGTAGATCATAGGGGAAGCAGCTCAGTTTTACAGCCACAATATGTATTAGAAACCATAGCATAAAATCGAAAGCATGATAAGCCATAGAGCCCTTCAAGGTCATTCTGCCAATTAATAATATGACTTTTATGATCTGACCCTCTATACCAGGGGTGTCAAACTCATTTTAGGTCACGGGCCGGATTGAGCAAAATGCAGCTTCATGCGGGCTGGATCAGTCGGACGCATGCGAACGCAGCTTTCGTTGCCTCTGTTTTTTCAGCCTGCTCTCATGTGTCTCAGTCTCTGCTATAACTACAAAGTGTTTCACTTTACAAATTCCGTTTCTTATGAAGAAGACTGCCGAGCAAGACTGCCGAATAAACACTAAAAACCCTGAAAACCTGGTACCTGAATAAACTCAGCATTAGCCATATCATACGCCACAGGCGCTTCAATTACTGGGGCCAGCTTTAATAGTAATTAGATATTATCTCGCGGGCCAAAGATAATTCCACCGCGGGCCTTGAGTTTGACATATATGCTCTATACCCAACATGTTCCTGTATCTTTAGTAAAAGTCTATCAATCTTACATTTAAAATTAACAATGAACCAAGCATGAATTGATATTTATGACAGAGTTCCACATTTTTACCACTCTATGTTTCTTGATTTAGGAAAGGCCTGACTCTAATTAATTCTATATTGGCTACAGCTGGCCTCCCCAAACTACAGAAATAGTATTTTTGATCTACCCTATTGGTCCTTTATAATTACTTAAAAACAATCAAATCACTCACTTCTTAGCACTAGAATCCATAATCTCCATTCCTAATTTAATCATTGGAGTCCATGTATCTTGATAAGAAATGGATATGCTATAATAGATATATTGGTACAAATATGAAATGCTACAAGAGTGGAATTATCTCAGGGAAGTAGAAAAGAAATTGCTCCATGTAAATGCACTTTGCTCTCCTGTATCAAATCCCAAACTTATTGCACCATCTGCTGCTTATTCTTTTCCTTTACAGTTTCTTAAACTTGGAGCACATTTAAACCTTTCCTCTTGTGATCCACATTGGAAATCCAAGCTTTTAAATTAATCACAAATAATCTATTATATCTTGTCAAGTCAATGACAACATTAATGTATTGCACTAAGCAGCTTGTCCCTCTATTCAGGTTATTAGTTACAAATATCTTGTTTTTTCAGAAGTGAGACCTTACGAACAATATCATAAAAAACTGTGGATTTGAAGTTCCTTGTTTCACATTCTGCTGCTGCGAGTGTGGCTACTTTATTTCAATGTGAGAAAAGCAGAATCTGGTTGTGGGCAGTCACCTAGACAAATCCTTCATCTCCATCTATCATTGCAAGAGAAGTGCTGTGAGTGAAAGGAAACACTTTCTTCCTGTTATTATACTGTGGCAATGTCAAGGCAAAAATATGTTTCCCAAATTCAATGAGCATAGAGTCATAGAAAAGTACAGCTCATCTAGTCTGTGCGAAAACCATTTAAATTGCTTACTCCCATCAACCTGCATAGGGACCGCAGACATCCATACCCCTATCCAAGTACCTATCCAAACTTCGCTTAAATGTTGAAATCATGCTTGCATGCACCACTTGTACTACTAGCTTGTTCCACACTTATGACCCTCTGAACAAGTTTCCCCTCATTTTCCTCCTAAACTTTTCACCTTTCACCCTTAACAAATGACCTCTGGTTGTAGTCCCACTTAACTTCAGTGGAAACTTCTGTCAAACTTCCTGTCAATCTTCTATGTTCTAAGGAATAAAGTCCTAACCTATTCAATCTTTCCTTATAACTCAGCTCCTCCAGACCCAGCAACATCCTTGTCAATTTTCTCTGTACTTTCAAACTTATTTACATCTTTCTTGTAAGTAGGTGACCAAAACAGCACACAATATTTCAAATTAGGCCTCATCAACACTTGTATAACTTCAACATAACATCCCAACTCCTGTACTCAAGAAACAACACACACAAAATGCACCTGGAATGCAGCAGGCCAGGCAGCATCTATAGGAAGAAGCACAGTCGACATTTCGGGCCGAGACCCTTCGTCAGTACTCAATACTTTCATTTACGAAGGCCAATGTGCAAAAAACTTTCCTTACGAACCAATACACCTGTGACACCACTTTCAACAAATTATAGACCTGTATTCCCAGATCTCTTTCTTCTACCACACTCCTCAGTGTCCTACAATTCACTGTCTAAGACCTACCCTAGCTGGTCCTACCAAAGTGCAACAGCTCACATTTGTCTGCATTAAATTCTATCTAGCACTTTTCAGCCCATTTTTCCAGCTGCTCCAGATACCACTGCGAGCTCTGATAGTCTTCCTCCCTGTCCACTACACCTCAAATCTTGGTGTCATCTGCAAACTTGTTGATTCAGTTAACCATATTATCATCCAGGTCATTGAGATAGATGACAAACAACAAGGGACCCAGCACCAATCTCTGTGGCACTTCACCTGTTACAGGCCTCCAGTCAGAGAGGCAACTGTGCTCTGGCTTCTCCCACAGGTCAATGTCTAATCCAATTTAATAATGCCAAGCAACTGAACCTCCTTGACCAACCTCCCATGTGGGTCTTGTCAAACAACTTGTGAAAGTTCATTTAGACAATACTGACTGCCTTTTCTTCATCCATTTTCCTAGTAACTTCCTCGAAAAACTCAATAAGTTTGGTTATTCATGACCAACCATGCACAAAGCTATGCAGACTATTCTTAACCCATCCATGTCTATCTAAATACTTATAAAATCTGGTCCCTTCGAATACCTTCCAATAACTCTCACAACTGATGTCAGACCTACTGGCCTATAATTTCCTGGTTTATGTTTATGTTTACAGTCTTTTGTAAAAAGCAGAACAGCATTGGCTATCCTCCAATCCTCTGATACCTCTCCTGTCACCAAGGATTATTTAAATATCTCTGCTAGGGCCTTGGCAATTTCTGCACTTGCCTCCTATAGGGTCTGAGGGAACACCTTGTCAGGCCCTGTATCCACCCTGATTTGCCTCAGGAAAGCAAACACAACCTCCTCTATAATCCGTACAGGGTCCATGAAATGCATGCCAATTTGCTTCACTTCTATAGACTCTGTCTGTCTGCTGAGTAAACACAGATGCAAAAAAGTTAAATTTAAGATCTTCCTCATCTCTTAGCTCCTCACATGGATTACCATTCTAATCTTCCAGAGGAGCAATTTTGTCCCTTACGATCCTTATGCTCTTAACATATCTGTAGAATCCCTTAGGATTCTACTTTACCTTGTCTGCTAGAGCAACCTCATGCCTTCTTTTTGCTCTCCTGATATCTTTCCTAAGTGTTCTCTTGCATTAGTTATACTCCATAAGCACCTCATGTTCCTATCTGCTTATGCCTGTTCTTCTTTCTCGTGCCAAGATTTTAATGTGTTTGATGCAACAGTGATTCTGAGGAATTGGAGATACAGTATTTTATATTGGAGTTGAACTTAGTCAAAACTGTATCTTATGATTCTTTTTTTTCCAAAGAATTCATAGGATAGGATGCAATTGGTAGGAAAGTTACAAACTAAATCATAGAAAAGAAAACAACTTTCAAAGAGCTAACATCAAGCCAAGAAATAAAGAATTCTTCAATGAGTTTTAAATAGTGCTGGTATTGAGTGCCAGAAGTATGCAAATCAGAAGGAGAATTATTATATTGTGAAATTTGTTACTTTGCAGCAACAATAGAATGCAAAGACATAAAATTACTATAAGTTACTAAATTATTAAATAAACCTATATATTACAAAATTACTATAAATTACGAAATGAAGAACCAAAAGGAAGAAAAATAGGTTCATGGACAGTTCAGAAATCTGATGGCAGAGGGAGGTAGCTGTTCCTAAATCATTGAGTATGGGTCTTCAGGCTCCTGTACCTCCTCCCTGATAGTAGTAATGAGAAGACTGCATGTCCCAGAAGGGTCCTTAGTGATCGATGCCACCTTCTTGAGGCACCACCTCGTGAAGATGTCTGTTATGGCAAAGAAGGTTATGCTTGCAATGGAGCTGGGTGAGTCTGCAAAACTCTGCAGCCTCTTGCGATCCTGTGCACTAGAGACTCCATACCAGGCTGTGATGCAATCAGTCAGAATGCTGTCCCCCATACATTGATATAAACTCACAAATGTCTTTGATGATATGCCAAATCTCTGAAAGTCCTGATGAAACAGAGCCACTGTCCTGCTTCATGAGTGTATCAATGTGGTGGATCAGGATAGATCCTTTTAGATGTTGACACCCAGGAACTTGAAACTGCTCTACCTTTTCCACCACTGAAACCTCAATGATGACTGGTGTGTATTCTCCTGACTTCTCCTTCCTGATGTCCAGAATTAATTCCCTGTTCTTGCTGACACTGAGTGTGAGTTTGTCATTATACTCAACAGGTAATCTATCTCACTTCTGTACATCTCCTTGTCACCATCTGATATTTTAATTTGAATCGTCTTTATTTCTTACATCCTTCACAGTCTTTAATGCGAACAGTGTTACTGGGAAAAGAAAACAATAAACACTAGGCCAAACAGGGCCATTAGCTAAAACTCTCAAATGCTGAACGGCTTTCACTGCAGCTGAAAAGAACAACAAACAAATACCGCTAGTCTTCAATCAGTTGACTCGACAGTCCAATTTCTCAGGCAAAGCAGAATGCAGAAAGCGAAGTGTAGCAATGTCCATGTCCATGTCTCGACAAATACTATGACAAAATGAATGGAGTTAAATATTATCACAATTAAATAATAATTAGCCGACACGTGCATATTCACAAGCGCAATTGCTGTATCCACTGTGCTGCTGAATCCGTGGTTGTGACAAATACACTCAAACCAGCGTGAGTTAATCAGTCTGATGGCCTGGTGGAAGAAGCTGTCCCAGAGCCTGTTGGCTCTGATTTTTATGCTGCGGTACCGTTTCCCTGATGGTAGCAGCTGGAATAAATTGTGATTGGGGTGTCTCGGGTCGCCAATCATCCTTCGGGCCCTTTTTACACACCTGTCTTTGTAAATGTCCTGAATCATGTGAAGTTCACAACTACAGATGCACCGGGCTGTCCACACCACTCTCTGCGGAGTCCAACAATTAGGGGAGGTACCGTTCCCATACCAGGCAGCCATGCATCCAGTCAGGATGCTCTCAATTGTGCCCCTGTAGGAAGTTTTTAGGATTTGGGGGCCCATACCAAACTTCCTCAACCATCTGACGTGAAAGAGGCACTGTTGTGCCTTTTTCACCACACAACTGGTGTATACAGACCACATGAGGTCCTCAGAGATGTGGATGCTGAGGAACTTAAAGCTGTTTACCCTCTCAACCCCTGATCCATTGAAGTCAATAGGGGTTAGCCCATCTCCATTCCTCTGTAATCCACAACCAGCTCCTTTGTTTTGCAACATTGAGGGAGAGGTTGTTTTGTTGACACCACTGTGTCAGAGAGATGACTTCTTCCCTGTAGGCCACCTTGTTATTGTTTGAGATTAAGCCAATCAATGTAGTGTCGTCGGCAAACTTAATTAGCAAATTAGAGCTGTGGGTGGTGACACAGTCATGGGTATACAGGGAGTAAAGGAGGGGACTTAGTACACAGCCCTGAAGGGCTCCTGTATTGAGAGTCAGAGGGTTGGAGGTGAGGGAGCCCACTCTTACCACCTGCCAGCGATCTGACAGGAAGTCCAGGATCCAGCTGCATAAGGCAGGGTCAAGGCCGAGGTCTCTGAGCTTCCTGTCAAGCCTGGATAAAATTATGGTGTTGAATGCTGAACTGTAGTCCAAGAACAGCATTCTCACATAAGCATCCTTCTTCTCCAGATGTGTAAAGATGGTATGTAGAGCAGTGGATATTGCATCGTCTGTCGATCGGTTGTGTCAGTAGGTGAATTGTAGGGGGTCCAGTTTGGGTGGTAGCAAGCTGCAGCTGTAATCCTTGACCAGCCTCTCCAAGCAGTTGCTTATTATTTTGTTAACAACAGTGGTGTCATCGGAAAATTTATAGATGGTGCTTGAGCTGTACTTACCCACACAGTCATGAGTGTAGAGAGAGTAGAACAGTGGGCTAAGCATGCATCCTTGAGATGTGTTGATTATGGTATCACAATGAAGAAGTTGAGGATTCAGTTGCAGTGGGAGGTTCAGAGGCCCAGGTTTTGAAGCTTGTCGATTAGTACTGAGGGACTGAATGTGTTGACTTTCCTCTTTCCCAATAGTCATTAAGTACTAATAACTACAGACCCTCACTTCTAATTTTGATCAGCTCATCCAGGATAATGGATATGACCACAGCAATTTGCCTATCCCGAAACCAGTCTACAGCAGATGCCATCCCCTTGGCCCTACACTCATTCTGGAGCATCTGGACAGTACAAATACCCATGTCAGACTATTGTTTATTGACTGTAGTCTGGCTACAATACTATTATTCCAAGCAAACTCATCACCAAGCTCCAATCCCTGAGAGTCAATGTTGCGCTCTGCAACTGGGTCCTTGAATCTTTGACCGCAGTTCATAAAGACCGGCAGTAGCACCTTCACCATGACTATTTAAACACTGTAGCTCTATAAGAAGGTGTCCTCAGCCCTTTACATTACTCCCTGTATTCTCATGTCTGTGGCCAGATTCTGCTCTAACTCCATCTACAAGTTTGCAAATGTAGTGGGCTGTATGACAAATAATGAGTCGAAGTAGAGGAAGCAGATAGAGAGTTTAGCAACATGGTGTCATGACAACAACCTTTCTCTCAATGTCAACAAAAGAGCTGATCATTGACTCCTGGAAGGGGTGGGGAGTGGTGCAAGTGCTTCTGTCTACATCAACAGTGCTGAGATTGACAGGTTTGAGAGCTTCAAGTTCCTCACCTATCGTCTGTCCTGGTCCAACCACATGGATACCAAGGGCAAGAAAGCTCACCAACACCCCTAGCATGTATTTAATTACACATGAAGTTAACGTAAGACTACACGAGAATTAGAATATGATGCACCCTGCAATGTGGTTACAATCATATTATAAAATAAACAACAGTATCTACCTTAAATACAGTATTCAAATGACATATAGCCATTTACACATCAACAATACCAAAGAAATGAAATATTCCACAGTGTATGGCGGTGAAGGCACCACAAAGCCAATTCGAGCGCATTAGCTCAGTTTAGAACCCATTATGAGAAGATACCAGGGAAGGCATGTACACAGCGCAATGACAGCAGAATGAAAAGGCTATATTTCTGTGTGCTCTCCATCACAAACACTATCCTACCCAGCATCGAGGACATCTTCCAAAGGTGATGCCTCAAAAATGCAGCATCCATCATTAAGTACCCCCATCATCAGGACATCTCCTCTTCTCTTTGCTACCATCAGGAGGTAGTACAGGAGCCTGAAGACACACTGTCAATGTTTTAGTAACACCTTCTTCCTCTCCGCCATCAAATTTCTGAATGGATATTGAATGCAAGCACAGCACCTCAATATTTTTTTCCTTTTTTTGTTCTGTTTTGTACTACTTATTAATTAAAAATGTTTAAATGTATTTCTTATTGTAACTTACAGATAATGAACCCATGAACACTACCTCACCTTTTTCTCTTTTGCACTACCTATTTTATATGTCTATACTGTAGTTATTATAATTTATAGTGTTGTTTATTTTTTATTATTATGTATTGCAATGTCCTGCTGCCACAAAACAGCATATTTCACAACATGCCAGTGATCTTAAACCTTTGATTCGGATTAAGTAAATAAATAGAAAGATAGTATTGAGAACATGAGTCGTAGAGTCCTTGCAATTAAGTCCACAGGTTATGGAATCATTTCAGTATTCAGGTTGAGCCTGAACCTGCTGGTGAAGAGCCCAAGGCTCCTATACCTCAATCCTAATGGCAGCAGTGAGAAGGGAGAATGGCCTGGATGGTGGGGATCCTAGATAATGATTGCTGCATTCTTATGACAGCACTGCTTGTAAATATGCTCTATGATGGAGAGGGCTTTTCTTGTGATAGACTGAGCCATATTCATTACTTTTTATAGGCTTTTTTGATCTTGGACATTGGTGTTTCCATACCAGGCTGTGATGCAATGAACAGGCTTTTCACTGTATCTAGGTA
Organism: Hemitrygon akajei; assembly: GCF_048418815.1. Lineage (NCBI taxonomy): Eukaryota > Metazoa > Chordata > Chondrichthyes > Myliobatiformes > Dasyatidae > Hemitrygon > Hemitrygon akajei. The sequence goes on from NC_133135.1 coordinate 54,613,986, forward strand.
CATGTGGAAATAACAAAAACAATACCATTGAACCAAGAAATTTAGCAAAGTTCTTTCTGAGGTATTGTTATATCAAGCAACAAAGTCATGTTTGGGTGGTGATAGTTGTTAGGCTTTGTAATTACAAAACATAACAGTAGCCAATGATAGAATTATATCTTTCTTGACAAGGAAGGTCACTCTGCTTGGCAGGTGAGACTTCTTGCAGTGAAAACAATATTGGGTTCTGGAACCTGCTCCACGGTGGTTGCAGAAGTTGACACTGAGACTGCAGGAACTGGTTCTGACAGCTCTGGACACCTTTCTTCTCCTTCATTTTTCTTCTTCTAGTTTGTGCATCTTGGAAAGGTCCATTTAGTTCAGTGGAGTGTTATCTTATTAATCCTTCTGTTGCTCCCTTTAAGTTCTCATCTCTCCTCTTGGTTTCCTCACCTATAATGTCATCTGACAAATCATCTATTTTCATATCTCCATTAACTCCTTCCTTCTTAGTTTTCCATTCATCCAGCTGGGCTTTGGTCTTTGCATCTACTTTTACAAGCACTTTTTGTCTCCCACTTAAAGTTCATGAGATAATTTTAATGCATACAGAGTAGATTAGGTTCTTTATACTCACAAAAGCCAAGGACTTGCAACCCTCCTGAAGCTCCTTGAACTCCGTTCCATCTTAAAGCCAAGGCACATTTCACAAGTATCTGCCTCATTAACATATCAGAAGCTTTCGCACACAAAAACTGTTCTGGTTGGACCACAGCTTACATCACTTTTACAATTCCTCTGAGCAGCATGGTCCTTCCTTGGTCCAATATGCTTTCCAACCAGAGGCATAGAGGTTGGCACCAACACCCTTTTGCCCTTTGTTGGCCAACAATGCGTAGTGTACAGCATAGAGACAGATATGGTACCATCCAGTACCTTTCTTAATTCACTTTGACTCTGTTGCAGGGATGTGGCATGCAGATGGTGAATGGATCTTCAATCAAGTTGTAGCTGTCTCAGCCACTAATGTCCTCACAATGCTGCTCCTCCTGCTTTTAACTATATAAAAGCTCTATGTGTCTTGTTGGTTGCTGTGTCTCACTGTTATAAATATCATTCCCACAGGAGTTATCTTTTCTCTAGTACAAGTTCTCAGCTAATATCTGTAGGGTTCAGTTCAGTACTTTTGAAAAGCCTTTCAAACTAATTTGGTGGAATGATTGAAACGGCCAAGACAGCGTCCAATTTCATTTTAATTAATTTGTTATTGACTGCTGGTGTAAGCCATGTTGCTTGTCTATTATTAATTTTCACACAGCAATTCTCAAGGTAGTCCAGTATCACTCGCAACATTATCATATTTTGCATCAACAGCATGCAGATTCTTTTTGAAACCACAACTTGACTTTTTATCTTTTTCTCTTCCCTGTGCAGTACATTTATTTTTAGACATTTAGTCATTTTACTTTCATTTATTCAGTCCATTTATTTCTGTCTGCTCAACAAGCTTTTTGTATGTGTCCTACTTTGTTGCATCTTCTGTAAATTTCACCTGCATTGATCTGGTGTATGTCAGCCCATGCTACAATGGTAACACAATTTGTTTGGCCAAGCCAGGTTCTGTTTAGATGTTGCAATTTTGTTCATGTAGATTTTCATTCCTGACCGCAACTCAATTGCATCTCTGTCTGCAGTTTCCATTGATACAGCTGTTTCAATGGTTCTTTTAAACATAGGTTGTGCTTCAGCCAGGAGCCTTTTTTAAGTGTCTTTTGTTTTGTAAGATTTTACAAACTAAGCAATCTCTCAGTGCATCAGTAAGCCTATTACCAAACTGAAAATGCATTAAATCTTCCAGTTTACGATGGCACTACTGAACGAGTGCGACATTTCACTGGTAGTTCAAAAGGGAAGGAATTCAACTGAAAACATTACCAATAACACTTTTGCCAAAGAAATTTGTGGTAAACTTTCACTGCAAGCACTGATGAAGCAAGCAGAGGCAAAGCTGATTGGAAGGATGGGCCATGTGGGTGCATCGCAAAGCTGAAGTGCAATGTGTTCAAGACGGAGTCACAGACAGAGTTGGTATCACTGTCAAGAGGAGTCGATGTCCATCCACCTAACCCAGGTGTGAGGTTGGATTACTCCAAGCTCTGAGCTGATTGGGTGAGATTGAGAATGGCTTTAGGCTGGGTGGCCCTAATGTATCACTATGCTAGCTCCAGGTTCTAGAGCAAGGCACTACCTGGTACTTGGACAATTTAAACGCTGGTACAGATAGTCTGGAAAGTCCGAGTGCTGGGACCAGAGGTGAGGATTGGGCTAATTTCACTTGCTCTCCAGCGATGTTCCTTCATCTGTCAGCGGTGAACTGCTCCTGCTTCTGTGCTACTGAGACCAAGGCTTGGGCCTGCTCTGGCTGCTACTGGGATCTGGTTCAGCACATTCTCACTTGCTTCTATTTGTTGTATAGTTGTGTTTTTTTTTTCTTTCTCTTTCTCTTTCTCTGCCCAGTGATTTTGGTCTTCCTTTTTTTAATTGGGCTCTTTGGGTTTCTTGCTTTGCAGCTGCCCGTAAGCAAACAAACCTCAAGGTGTATAATTTATACGTTCTTTGATAATAAATTGTACTTTAACTCTGACTATGCTCAGACAACTTCTTCAATTCAGCCACATACGCTGAAATGGACACTCCTTCCTTTTGAAACCTAAAGCCTTCTACATCATTAAAGGTTTCAGTTCTAAATGCTCCTGCATTACTTTCAAAATATCAGCTAAGTTCATTTCAGCTGGTTTGGTTGGAGCAGTTAAACTGCGTTGCAAACTGGATGCCTTTAAATCCAATGCACTCTCATCAAAGTTGGCACTTGCTCCTTGGATATTTTATTTGATTCCAAATATTGCTGAATTTACTCAGTGTACAATATCCAGTTAAATGTTGTTGAATCAAATGCATCAATCTTTCTGATGTAGCCAGCCATTTCTGCATTTTTTAAAGATTATTATCACTCAGTACTCAGTGTTTATGATCCCTTGAATTCTTCTGTTTTCCTCCTTTTTTAAAACTCAAACTTCTTCCCTTTTGCAAAGAAAATGTGCAGCTCTAAAAAAAAACGTGCTGCACTTTTTTTAAAAGCTTGATCGTCTCACTGTGCTTCAGCAGGTAGGTAGCCATCTCCAGTTCATTTAAAACGTCTTTCCTCACAAAGGAGGTCAATCTACCTGGCAGGTGAGAGGTGTGACTATGAAAACAAACTCAGTTTCTGAGGCCTTCTCTGTGGTGGTTGCAGGAGTGAAAACTAAGGACTTACTGGAGGTTGTAAGAAGTCTGTAATTTCCCCTTTATATCCTTCATCTATATGGCCAAAATGAAGTTGGAGACCTGTAAGAGAACCCAAAGGCTCATATGCATACCTTTTCTGGGATTTGTTAGAGGGGTTGGAGACATGGTTATTCATATGCGTGCTATCGATGGTGCAAGCCATTCATACAGAGCAAGTATTCGGAGACATTTAATTGAGCCCATCTGAGTCTTTGCTCTCATCAAGTAAATGGAGATCATTCTGTCACACACCCAACATGAGCCTTATATATAGTGGAAAGGTTTTTGGGTGTAAGAAGTTAATCCACTCTCCACCCCTGATCTGTTTTTGTAGCCAATTTATTTATATACAGTACCTGTTAAGTTTCTGGTCCAGGATATTAATTGTAGAGGCTGAAAACCAAAAAGGCAAATGCTGAAAATATGAAATAAAAACAGGAAATGTTGAGATGCTTAGTTGTGAAAAGTAAACAAGCTAATATGTCTGTTTTCTCCCCTCACAGATGCTGCCTGACTTGCTGATTGTTTTCAGTATTTTTCTATCAATGATTGAAATTTAGTGATAGTAACATCCTCGGGGCCAAATGAGAGAAAGAGAAGTGCTGTCTTGTTGAGGATGCTCATTACCTGCCAATTGTGTGGTGTGAATGTTACATAACACCTGTCACCCTATTGTTGTACCAGCCTCACTATAAGCAGACATAGATTACTTCATTATCTGATAAGTTGCTAAGAGATCTGAATCCTGTGTAATTATTAGCAAACATCCCATGTGAAATGACGAAACAATGGAAACTAAAATGTTTATAGATGTTTGGGCCTATAACGTACACCAAGGAAATCCCGCAGTGAATACCTGCGGCTAAATTGATTTGCTTCAAAAACTAAATCATGAAATGTAAAATATAAATTACCCCTTTACAAGATTTACAAATTTCTGGCTAATAGTGCCTAATTTGCCCAACATCAGTAAAACACTGAGTAATTAAACTCAAACTCCACTTAACTGAAGGGGAAAAAAATCACAATGAAATACAAAACACGTGTTGGGTGCAAAAGCTGGCAAAATCATCAGATTGTCAGAGGAAATGAATTACCTTGCTAAAGTTATTGACAATAGACAATAGGTGCAGAAGTAGACCATTCGGCCCTTCGAGCCTGCACCGCCATTTTGAGATCATGGCTGATCATCTACTATCAATACCCGGTTCCTGCCTTGTCCCCATATCCCTTGATTCCCCTATCTAGCTCCTTCTTGAAAGCATCCAGAGAATTGGCCTCCACTACCTTCCGAGGCAGTGCATTCCAGACCCCCACAACTCTCTGGGAGAAGAAGTTTTTCCTTAACTCTGTCCTAAATGACCTACCCCTTATTCTCAAACCATGCCCTCTGGTACTGGACTCTCCCAGCATCTGGAACATATTTCCTGCCTCTATCTTGTCCAATCCCTTAATAATCTTATATGTTTCAATCAGATCCCCTCTCAATCTCTTTAATTCCAGCATGTACAAGCCCAGTCTCTCTAACCTCTCTGCGTAAGACAGTCCAGACATCCCAGGAATTAACCTCGTGAATCTACGCTGCACTTCCTCTACAGCCAGGATGTGGAGGAACACCCATTCACCGCTACCCTCATTCACCTCAACACCCATTCACCGCTACCCTTTGCTTTCTATCTGCCAACCAGTTTTCTATCCATGTCAATATCTTCCCCCCGATGCCCTGAGCTTTGATTTTACCCACCAATCTCCTATGTGGGACCTTATCAAATGCCTCCTGAAAATCGATGTACACTACATGCACTGGATCTCCCCCATCTAACTTCCTCGAAAAACTCCAACAGATTAGTTAAGCATGATTTACCCTTGGTAAATCCATGCTGGCTCGGCCCAATCCTATCACTGCTATCTAGATATGCCACTATTTCATCCTTAATAATGGACTCTAGCATCTTCCCCACCACCGATGTCAGGCTGACAGGTCGATAGTTCTCTGTTTTCTCCCTCCCTCATTTCTTAAAAAGTGGGATAACATTAGCCATTCTCCAATCCTCAGGAACTGATCCTGAATCTAATTAACATTGGAAAATGATTACCAATGCATCCGCAATTTCCAGGGCCACCTCCTTTAGTACCCTAGGATGCAGACCATCTGGACCTGGGGATTTGTCAGCCTTCAGTCCCATCAGTCTTCTCATCACCATTTCCTTCCTAATGTCAATCTGTTTAATTTTCTCTGTTACCCTATGTCCTTGGCCCATCCATACATCTGGGAGATTGCTTGTGTCTTCCTTAGTGAAAACAGATCTAAAGTACTCATTAAATTCTTCTGCCATTTCTCTGTTTCCCGTAACAATTTCACCCAATTCATTCTCCAAGGGCCCAACATTGTTCTTAACTATCTTCTTTCTCTTCACATACCTAAAAAGGCTTTTGCTATCTTCCTTTATATTCCTGGCTAGCTTGCGTTCGTACCTCATTTTTTTCTCCCCGTATTGCCTTTTTAGTTAAGTTCTGTTGTTCCTTAAAAACTTCCCAATCATCTGTCCTCCCACTCACCTTAGCTCTGTCATAATTCCTTTTTTTTAATGCTATGCAATCACTGACTTCCTTTGTCAACCACTGTGGCCCCTTTCCCCCCTTTGAATCCTTCCTTCTCTGGGGGATGAACTGATTTTGCAACTTGTGCATTATTCCCAAGAATACCTGCCATTGCTGTTCCACTGTCTTTTCCGCTAGGCTATCCATCCAGTCAACTTTGGCCAGCTCCTCCCTCATGGCTCCATAGTTTCCCCTGTTCAACTGCAACACTGACACCTCTGAGCTGCCCTTATCCTTCTCAAATTGCAGATAAAAACTTATCATATTATGATCACTACCTCCTAATGGCTCCTTTACTGCCAGATCGCTTATCAAATCCTGTTCATTACATAACACTAAATCCAGAATAGTCTTGTCCCTGGTCGGCTCTCGTACAAGCTGTTCCAAGAATGCATCCCGTAGGCACTCTACAAACTCCCTATCCTGTGGTCCAGCACCAACCTGATTCTCCCAGTTCACCTGCGTGTTGAAATCCCCTATAACTACTGTGACATTACCTTTGCCACATGCCAATGTTAACTCCCTATTCAACTTGCACCCAATATCCATGCTACTGTTTGGTGGCCTGTAGACAACACCCATTTGGGTCCTTTTGCCCTTACTGTTCCTCAGTTCTATCCACACAGACTCTACTTCTCCTGACCCTATGTCCCCCCTTGCAAAGGACTGAATCTCCTTCCTCACCATCAGGGCCACCCCACCCCCTCTGCCCACATTTCTGTCCCTACGATAACACATATACCCTTGTACATTCATTTCCCAGGTCTGATCTCCCTGCAGACATGTCTCCGTTATCCCAACAACATCATAGTTACCCATTCGCACCTGGGCTTCAAGCTCATCCGCCTTATTTCTGACACTTCATGCATTCAGATATAGAATTTTTAGCCCATTTCTCCTCTCTCTGTTTGAGTTGTTACTCTTTTGGCAATACTCAGTAAGTACAGCAACAGCAAAATACTGCAGATACTCGATTGCAGAAAAAAACTGACTGAGAATACTTAGCAGATCAAGCAATGCTTGTGCAGTGACCTAGATATTTATTCAAGATAATTATCTGTTATCAAATTGGAAAAGGTTGGGGGAGGGAAGGAAAGAACAAAAGGCTTGAGATTTGTCAAAGAATGGATTGCAATAGAGCTTAAAATTAACGTTGACAATCAGTAGTGATCAGACAAAGAAATAAAAAATGTTTTAAGGAGATGTAAATAAGTGTAGCAAAATCTTACTTGAAATTATTGAATTCAATGCTGAGTCCATAAGTCTGTAATGTATCGAGTCAAAATACAGGCCATTATCCAAGCATTTCAGACAAAGAAGTCTGAAGTTAAAGAGTTTATTATGGGATTAAAGTAAGACATTAAAGTATTAAATAACCAAAAGCTTAATGTGCTTTAAGGTTGTTATAGCCAGGGGTGGTAATGGGGACAAGCTCTCACTACATTTTAAAGGCTCTCAATGGTGTGCGGCTCATGTAGCCTCTGGCAACCAAGTCCAGCTCCTAGCCTTCACGTGCGGCTTAGCTACTAAGTCCGGCAGAACTGCTTCTACTGACAAAAGGGCAAAAGTGGGTTACTGGCACCTTAAAACCAGTCGCTTTGGGCAGATGGGAATTGTCAGTCGTGGTTGGCAGCTCAACTAGGAGAAGGAAAACTCAGATCTCAAACACCCGCTGCCTTACGGCTATACTCACTCACGGGGAAGGTTTCAGGAGTAAACCCTGAAGGAAAAATCTGGAGCTGGAGTCCCTAAAGCAGTCCTACATTGAGTTCAATGCAATGCTGCTGGTACCAAACGGTATCGGTCTCTGCCGTTCCTGGTTCATTGGTTGCGTGGAGAGGGGGAGCTTGCTACATGGGCAACAGCATGCTCTCCATATCATACTGCCCTGGCTTGCATATCTAGACAGCTAGGATGCAACAGCCATGGTCAACTCTGACCAACAGAGGCCCTCACTCACTCAATGTTAAGTTTTAGAGGCTGAACAGAGCTTTGCAGCAACTTAAATTTGCTCTTTGCAGTTTGGAGGAGATTGCATAGGTATGTATAACACTTTTGAAAAGTGATGGATATCTCGAAACAAAAATGAGAGGTGAAGGGACAGGTGTTGCGTCTTCTCCTATTAGTTGTATCTGCCAAGCAAAAAAGGAAATTTTGGAAGTGACTGAATATTGCAATAAAAATTTATGCAAGTGATGATCCCATAGAATGCTGAATGGGGAGCAGAGGAGAAAACACATTTGTTGAAGCATCATGCTGGAAGAAACACAAATGCTGAAGCATTATATGGTAAATGTGCAAACTTGGAAATGATCTGGGTAGAAAGTGATGACAAGGGAAGCCTGTTATTGGTTTTAAGAGAAAGGGGAGAGATGAGAGAAATCTAGGATATGGAAAGGGTATTACCAGTGGAGGAGTATACCCAGAAGTATGAAGACATCAGAAATATTGCTGTTGAAGGTGCCGACCTCAGAACAGGTATGAACTGTGAGAAAGACCGAGAAACTGGGAGAATGGAATGGAGTCTCCACATGAAAGGAGACAAACTGAAGTTTAGATAAGGCAACTGTTGGAATACATGGACCATTTTATATTAAGGCTTTATTTTTGGTCCCTCTCCCTAGACAGTCCCTCGGATTTGGTGACCACGAAGTTCAAAGTTCAAAGTAAATTTATCATCAAGTACATATATGTCACCATCTCCAACCCTAAGATTCATTTTCCTGCAGGCATACTCAATAAATCCATAAAATAATAACCATATCCAAATCAATGAAAGACAGCACCAAGCTGGGCATTCAACCAGTGTGCAAAAGACAACAAACTGTGCAAATACAAAAGTAATAAATAATATGAGAATAAATATCGAGAACATGATATGAAGGGACCCTGAAACTGAGTCCATAGGTTGTGGGAACATTTCAATGATGGGGCAAGTTAGTTGAGAGAAATTATCCCCTTTGGTTCAAGAGCCTAATGGTTGAGGGGTAAATGACTATTCCTGTTCCAGGTGCTATGAGTCCTGAGATTCCTGTACCTTCTTTCTAATGGAAGGTACTTACGTGCTGTGCCCAGGGAGGTCCTCTGAAATGATAACACTGAGGAATTTATAATTGCTGACTCTCTCTACCTTTGATCCTTGGATAAGGACTGGCTCATGGCCCTGTGGTTTCCTTCATGTGGGACCAGCAGACTTAGTAAAGTAGGGGCAGGAAATGCTGGATGGGGTAGCCCCTAGGTAGTTTGTGAGGTGCTTGCTCCTTCCACCATTTGTAGTGGGTTTCTGGATGTTGCTGACAAAGGTTCTCAGTGCCACCCCAGATACTCTATCTATTCTGATGTACAACATAGCTGATGAAGTGCTTTTCCTCAAGTTTACTTCTGCCTTTTTGGGAACCGTGTAGGAGGTGCAGGGAAACAGGTCAGAGAGGGATGAACAGAATGAAGAACTAAGGTGACAGGCAACTGGAAGCTCAACATCACCCTTGCCAACTGAACACAGGGATTCTACAAATCAGTCATCTTCTCTGCATTTAGTCTCTCCGATTTAGACATGCTGCACCCTTCAATATTGATTTTATCAATTTAACTTCAAATTGTAAGATGTTTATTCATATACTTCAGTCAAAGAGATGTCAAAGACGTGGAGCTTGGCCATCAATGTGCACTTATGTGGAGTTCAATAACTGAAGTCAGAATCACTTTGGTTCTGATGTAGAGGTGCCATAAATTCTAGAGTTTGCCATTTGACCGGTAAATTTGTTCCATTCCAGAAGGAAGCTTGTTTGAAATAAAGGGCAATATTACAGCAAAAAAGATTGAGAAAGATTTGGAAAAATCCTACAGCCTTACTTGACCTAACTTCCATTAGATCAGTTGTGTACTCATTAAAATCACAGCTCGCATACCATTATACGGCTGATGTAAAATGGAGTGAAGGCAAATTGGAAAATAATTGTCCACAATTCCTTTTGATAGACAGAGTTAAAAAAGGTTGAACAATTAATGTCAGGACTGCATAAAAAGAGCCACCTTTTAATCAGGATGGCAATCGAGATTTTAAAGGCAGATTCTCTGAGTTGAGGAGTGACCAATCAGGAAGAGGAATTCATTAGGAAGGGCCAATAGCTCAAGTGCAACCAGAGCAGCCATTTATTTGAGTGCATCAGTCTTCAGAGTGGCTTTCGCTCATCAGGCTTGGGTGAGGTAAAGTATCTTGTAGGTTACTCTCTCTCTCCCCCTCCCCCTCTCCCCCCTTATTGGCTCATTCCTCATCTGTTAGGGAATAGTAGTTTAGTGAGAATGGCTCCAGGGGCAGTCTTTTGCACTCTGAGTGGGATGTGGGAAGTGTAGGAGACCTCTGCACATCTGCACCAGGTGCACCAAATTGCAGCTCCTCAGAGAACATATTAAGGAACAGGAGGTGCAGCTTGATGACCTTTGACTCAAATAGAAAAATGAGGAGGCAGTAGACAGGAATTACAGCCACTACACGATGCTTTCTACAGGGATTGCTCCCTCTGTGATTCCCTTGCCCATTCATCATTCCCTATTCATCTCCCACCTGGCACATACCCCTGCAAGTGAATAAAATGCTACATCTACCCATTCACCTCCTCCCTTGCTTCCATTCAGACCCCTAAACACTCCTTCCACATGAGCCAACACTTCACCTGCGAATCTGTTGGGGTCATCTGTTGAATCTGGTGTTCCTGATGCATCCTCCTCTACATTAGTGAGACTTGATTTAAGTTGAAGGATTGCTTTGTCAAGCACCTCTGTTCCATCTACAGAAAGTGGAATTTCCCAGTTGCCCACCATTTTAATTCCTATCCCCATTCCTGTTCCTACATGTTAGTCCATGGCCTCCTCTTCTGCCACAATGAGGCCATTCTCGGCAGAGAAGCAACAGCTCATATTACGTCTTGGCAACCTCCAACCTGAAGGCATGAACATCGATTTCACCTTCTGGTAATTTTTTCCTCCCCCTTCCCTCTTCTTCTATTCCCCACTCTGGCCACTTAGCTCTTCTCCTCACCTGCCTATCACCTCCCCCTGTGATCCTCCTTCTTCTCATTCTCCCATGTGGTAACGACCACATTCTCCTGTCCTACCAGATTCCTTCTTCACCAGCCCCTCATCTTTCCCACCCATGGCTTCATCTATCTCCTTCTAGCTAGTCTTCCTTCCACTCCCCCAGCTTTTTTATTCTGGCATCTTCCCCCTTCCTTTCCATTCACTGCCCGAAACATGGACTGTTTATTTCGGCCCGACCTGCTAAGTTCTTCCAGCACTGTGTATGTGTTGCACTTCATTGTACTGTTTCCTGGCCAATTTTATAGTTGAATTTATGCAAATAAGTTTAAGCAGGGCTTTGAACCAGTAAGTCAATTTGAAAAGGTGGTGCTATTTTGAATTTACATAGAAAATGCTGACTACATCAAAGCAGTGACTCTATGTCATATTCTCATTATGAACAATAAATTAGGGCGATGCAATTGACAAGTACTGGGTGGAAGTTTGTTCGGATGTCCGATTATAGTGAATCACAGTTTTCTCCAACTAAGGCTATTTTTCTTATTCACTACCACAAATTCTGAACTCTTCACACCAGTTTCCCATTCTTCTCTGTCCATATGGGAACTAAGTTGAAGTACATGAAACTTCTTCATTCTAAAGCCTAAATAGAACTTGAGATTCCAATTCAACATACTGTCTGCCACATTGATCATCTATTTCTATTTCTGAAATGCCATCTGTTGCCTCTTGAAATCCTGATCTACCCTGCTCTTGTTATTTTAGCAATTAATTTGAGAGCAGAATTAACAGAAATAAAACACTATTCTGTGACTTTCACATCAGAACTAATTAAGTAAGTGTTCATACAGTTAAGGTAGGAGAAAATGACAAAGAACAACAATGAACAAGTTTACAGTGTGTTTGAGGTGGCACTAAGTAGTATCTTAAACAGAACTACAAATTTAGTAATGATCACATTATACATTAGATCAATGTTTAGCTAAAGTCATTTGACTCTTTATAAAGTTGTTCTGAGGGTAGCAGAAGCCTGTAGAAAGTTTAACTAAGGCTCCAGTCATATTTTTACCTGTAACATGATAGGAAAAAAAAATACATTATGTCCAACTCCACCAGAATGAAAATAGACAGGTTTAGGCTGAAGTTGAAGTTCAAGTTTATTGTCATCTGACTATATATACAACCAATTAAAATGCTCCTCCAGACTACAGTGCACCCACAATACATATATCACACACAGCACATAAAACAAAATATTACCACAAATAAGTTAATAAAATATAATTAAAAATGCATGTGAAGTGCATAGCTCAGGTAAATAGCAAACAGTGAACAGCTCACTGTCCTAGTAAAGAGACCTCTGTGGTGGCAGGGTATTCATTCATTTCACAGCCTGGGAGAAAAAGCTGATACTCAGTCTGGTATATTTTTTCCTGACACGCCTGAACATCCTTCCTGATAATAGCTGGTCAAAGAGATTGTTGGATGGGTGGTAAGAGCCCATCAATGCTTCAGGGCCTTCGTATACAACACTCCCAGTAAATGTCACAAATGGGGGAAGGGTCGAGGGAGGCCCCAGTGATCCTCTCAGCAGTTTTTACTACCCTCTGTAGGGTCTTGTGGTCTGATGCTTTGCAGCTTCCATACCACACGGTGATGCAGCCAGACTGGACACACTCGATGGTGCTCCTGCAGGAAGTTGCTAGAATGGGGACGGGGAGCCTTGCACACCTCAATCTCCTCAGAAAGCATAGACACTGCTGTGCCTCCTTGACTGGTGAGGAGGTGCCGTGGGTCCAGGTTTGCACGCTGAGGAGCTCTGCGCTCTTCACTCTCCCCACAGCAGAGCCATCATTGTGTAGTTGAGAGTGGTTGACCTGCACCTTTCAGAAGTCCACCATCATCTCTTTTGGCTTGTCCTCATTGTTGCTCAGGAGGCTGTTCTCACACCATTCGATCTCCTCTCTATATGCCACCTCATCATTATTGCTGATGAGGCCAACCACTGTTGTATCATCAGCAAGCTTAATGATGCTGTTTGAGCCGGATCTGGCAGAGCAGTTGTGAGTCAGCAGCGGGCTGAGCAGACAGCCCTGGTGGGGGGATAGAGGGTGGGGAGGGGAGGGGGGCAGCAGTCCTCAGCGTGACAGAGCTTGAAATGTTGCTGCCAGCTCAGACTGACTGGGGTATTTCTGTCAAGAAGGCCAAGATCCATTTACAGAAAGGAGTGTTGAGTATCAATGAAAACCGTTTACTGAACCAGCCTCTGAGCTACGATCGTGCTAAATGCTGAGCTGAGGTTGATGAACGACATCCTGACATATGAGGCATCTTTTTCTAGGTGGCACAGGATGAAGTGGAGGGCTGAGGCTATTCCATCATCAGTAGACCAGTTTGAGTAGGCAAACTGGAGAAGGTCCAATGTAGCTGGAAGGTAGGATTTTATACGATACATTACCAGACGCTCAAAGCACTTCAGGATTGTTGAGGTCAGTGACACTGGGCAGTAATGGTTTAGGCCAGTTACCCTCACTGTCTTGAGCACCGGAATTATGGTGGTTGCCTTGAGGTATGCAGGAACAGTGGACTGTTGCAAAGAAATATTAAAAGTGTCAGTTAGCTGGGCTGCACAATCCCTCAACACCTGACCAGGTGTGTTGTCTGGCCCCACAGCCTTCCACGAGAGGATTTACCCTTGCTAGGATTCTCCTCACCTCATCTGCAGCCAGACAGGATACCTGTTCCTCAGGGGGAGAGGGGGCTTTCCTTGATGCCACATCACTCATTGTGTCAAATCGTGCATACAGGGCATTTAGCCCATCAGGAAGGGATGTGTCACTATTATTGATGCTTCCCTTCCTAACAATAGTTGTTTCAATGTTTTCAATAAGTGAACATTTTAAATCATAAATCTGGCATTTAACAGCAAACTAATCTCAATTATGCATAACACTAAATGTACTTTGAAAATACACCTCAATACATTGGTATTTTGCACAGCACTGGATAGACAGATTTTAGCAGAACTACTAAGTGTAAATTAGAATAAACAGCCCCATTAAATGATAGCACATATTTGATAGAGTACTCAATAAATAGCCTACTTATACAGTTATATTCAGCTCAGTACTAAATAAACAACCTGTTCATGCATTAGTATCTATTGAGTACAACACTGAATGAATGACTCCTTTATACAGTTAAGGGGTTCTGAGATGGGTATTGAATTATTGGCCCCTTTAGACAGTGGTGCTAATTGAATATACAAACTTGCCTAGAAATTAGATCATGAAACATTGTTGTTTGAAAATTGACCTACCATGGTGTGAAATCTATAAAGATAATTTTACTTTACTCTGGAAATTTGAATTAGCACTTCCCAGCCCTGGCCTTGCTTACAGCCCATGATGCTGCTGGTGTTTAGAGCATCAGTGAAGGTCCTCCATCTCTGGTGGTGTTCAGGGCTTCCTTCATCATACCAGTAGCTTCCTCTCAGCCATGCAAGTCTCGGGTGGAGACTCAGGAATACCATCGCACTCAGATGCAGAAGGATTCTTCGCTGCTGTTTCTGTAACTGTTCGTTTGACAATCCGGGGTTGTTAGCCTTGAGCAGACTCCTGAACCTGGAGGACCAGTACAGCACTCTTAGTCTGGCCTCTACCCTTTGACCCGATTGACATGGGTGACCGTACAACGAGCCAAAGCACAAAGCCCAGACTCCAGCCAACATAGCTCTCTGGGTCACTGAGATATGTAATCCTCCAAACCACGACAAGATTGTGGTCCTCTTGGCCTCCAATTCAAGGCTCCATTCAAAATACCCAGACACCCAATATGTCCTCAGAAATGACTCCTTCACCAATCACTCATTCTTTTACTGATTTCCTTATTAATCTTATGACTCTCCAGCAACCTAGGGAGCCTATAATCTCCAACCTCAGCCATGATCTTATTGAATGGCGGAGCAGACTGAACAGGCCAGATGGCCTACTCCTGCTCCTATTTCTCATGTACTTATATTCACCCCAGACACTTATCTGATCGAGACCTCAAATTATTTTCAATTTTCTTGAATTGTGCATTTAATATCTCAGTTGTATTTGAGTAATATTGTAAATATATTGTTTGATTAAGCATTCTTGTTTGTTTAAACAATTCATTATGGGTTAGATGTAAAAATACGTGAATTGCATACGTCATGATGTAACCACATGATACGTGCATGCCTCACTTAAAGAAACCATGAACAAAGTCTCACATCATTTTGGACTCCCATCTTTTTATTGCAATTAGATTTTGTTTTGAAGTTACAAAACATAACACCATGCTCCCTTCTCCCCACAAGGAAACTCCACCAACTTACTTGATGGGTGACTATAAAGCAGATCCCAGGTTCTGATCAGGACTACAATAACCAGTTCTCTCTCCCAGCACACCCTCACTTCAGGGCATCAAATCTTTGTTCATTGAACTATGCAACATGCATTCACCAGAGCCCAAGACCTTGCCTTAAACACTACTGAAGTTTACAATGGGAGGTGCCTGTAGACAAGCAAATACTATAACAATCCAGAATAACATTTAGGGCACACCCTGTTTACAGCAAATTGGAAGCACTACTGAATGGTGATACTTGACAGGAGTTCTGAACAAATGATGCAGATTATGGAGTGCACTGAATAAAATCATAAATATTTTTATTTTATTTTATTTAGCAATTATTGCTCATCTCTAAGTATTATTGGAAGGTGATCACATACCATCTTCCTTGTTCTGGTATCACTGAGTAACCTTTAGGCCATGACAAAGAGAGTTAAGAATCTTTCTCGGTGGCGTGTGACTGGAAGAAGATTTGAACAGGAGGAGAATATAGCAGTGACAGGTTTCTCTCCCTAAAGCAAACTGGTGAAACAATTGGACTTTTCAACCATATTCCCTTAGCTTCATGATCATTCTAATTGATACCAACAGTTTTATAAAATAGATTCATATCCTCAAACTGCTAAGGTATGACCTGAGCTCAAAATATTTTAATTTTAAACTGAGTAAAATAATTAATAACTTGAGATTTCTCATCATATTCAAATCATTTGATATTAATTTGAGTATCAAACAGAATTGAACTATCACCCAAGATATAAACTAGAGATTTGGTTAAATAGTAAATAATACTTAATTGGGAAATAATCCCTCTCTGTAAATGAAGGAGTGAGAAGATAAACATTTGTAGTCAAGATGACAGAAAAACATGGGAAAAGTTAAAGGAATAAAATTTACTAATATAAAGACTGAAAAAATACTGACCCATGCCCCAAGTTTAACACCCTTATTCCTGATATTTCTTGCATTGAAAAAGGCACATTTTAACTCATCCAACTGACTGCAATTATGCTCCATCCACTGTCTCTCCTTCCTCACACGTTGCATCTACCTTTACACCAAATGCTCCATCTTCTGATCTATCACTCTGGTTCCCATCTCCCTGCTAACCTGGTTTAAATGCTCCGCAACAGCCCTAGCAAACCTACCCACAAGGATATTGCTCCCTTTCTAGTTCAGGTATAACCCCTCCCCTTATATATGTCATACCGTTCCCCAGTAGAGATCCCGATGATCCACAAATCTGAAACCCTGTCCCCTCCACCGATTCCTCAGCCACACATTCATCTGCCACATCATTGTATTCTTCCCCTTGATGGCATTTGGCACCGGCAGTAATCCAGAGATTACCACTCTCGCGGGCCTGCTTTGCAGCTTCAGCTTCCTATTTAGTTCCATATATTCGTCCTTCAGGGCCTCCTCCATTTTCCTACCTATGTCATTGGTACCAATATGTACCATAACTTCTGGCTGCTCACCCTTCCCCTTAAGAATGCACTGGAGCTGATCTGAGACATCCCCGATGCTGGTACCTGGGAGGCAATACGCCGTCTGGAGTTTCTTTCACGCCTGTCTGTTCCCTCACTCTTAAATCCCTTATCACCATCATATTCCTCCTCTCTCCCTTTCCCTTCTAAGCCAAACTCAATGCCAGAGACCTGGTCGCTGCAGCTTTCCACCAACAGTAGCCAAAGCAGTATACTTATTATTGAAGGAAAGGCCACAGGGTACTCTACACTGTGTGCATAATCCCCTTCCCTCTCCTGACAGTCACCCAGCTACCCACCTCCTGCAACTTTGAGTGTGATGGCCTCCCTGTAGCTCCTACCTATCAATTCTAAATTCTCCTGAACAATCTGTATGTCATTCAGTTCTAGCTCCAGTTCCCTAACACAATCTGTAACAGGCTGCACCCAGATGTAGAAATCAGAGACTAGACGCCTCCCAGATCATGCAGGAACAGCACATCAATGCTCTAGGATCCATTTTTGCTACTCGAACAAGGCAGTGATACAGAAATAAACAGAAACTTGAGGTAAACGGAAAAGTGAAACAGTGAATCATTTAGTATATTACAGATCAAGATTGAAAGTTTTTGGGCTGATTTTGTCTATCTTGACACCCTGATGGCCATATCCCATATCAAAGGATTTGGCCATCAGGGTGTCGAGATGGACAGAATCAGCCATGATTTTATAGAATGACAGAGTAAGCTTGAGGGGCTTGTGGGCTACTGCTCCTTCTGTTTCTCATACTTCACTGAAGCAACTGCTATCTGCCGGAAGCTGGAGGAAATGTAATTACAAGCATTGGCAGAGGACAGCAACTAAACATACATTGTGAGTTACCCCTTTGCAGCTGTTGCTGAGAATCTTCTGCAAAAGTAGATCATCATGATGATCAATGCCACACTCTCTGCATACAAAACAATGTGACCTAACACTTTCATTTTCACAGCATACATTCAAACTATATGCATACACCAAGTATTACCTCATGACTAAAGATATTGAACAATACTTCACTGTTTATATATCCTATTTCTTTATAAATCTGTATACTTTATTACCTTTTCAGTTTGTGATCCTAAATATAATAGTAGTAAAAAGTTTGATTTAGTCTTCTGAAAATTAGGCGATTCAGCACCAGTGTTCAAACAGATTAGCGTCTATAGCATTGGAATGAATTATTTAAGATTTCTGTAGAAAGTGTTAACCTAAACTCTAAAAGGTTAATTTGATATCTAGGTGAAACAAAATCATATGAACTTCACAACATATATCAGTGATAATAAACTTAATTCTGATTCTGGTTCTATAACCACAAGATTTTGTTGAAACAGTTAACTATGTATTGTGAAGCTATATTTGAAAAAGTGAGTGACTGTTGAGGCATACTGTAGAGTTATTTGAATGTTTGTTAAATTTTCTTATATTTTCTCACAACACAGAATGCTAACTGTCAGAATAATCCAACCAGATAAATTCCCCTGTTTATTTCCCTGTAACCTCCCCCACATGCCCTTTAACTTCACTCCAGTAGTGTCATGAAGAGTATGGTAACAACACGCAGACAGCATTAAACCCACATCATTGGAGCTGTGAGGCAGCAGCACCACCTGCTGTGGCACCATGCTGTCCATGGACCAAAGCACTGTCATAAACTCTTCCATTGAAAACATTTTAAGATTATACTCACTCTTTAAAAAGTATTTTACTAGATGGAAATAGAGGCAAAAACAGGAAAATGTGTAATTACTAACTTACAAGGAGCACACAACCGAGAAATATCAGTCTGTTTCTCATAAAGCATTATAGCACCCTGTAAATTACATAGAAAATAGAATAGTACAGTGCAGGAACAGGCTATTAACAAGTAATAATTGATTAGATATCAAATGGCCAACTAAACTTATCCCTTATGCCAACACAACGCATATCTTCCTCCATTTTCCTCACA
The DNA here is from genome assembly GCF_048418815.1 of Hemitrygon akajei. NCBI lineage: Eukaryota > Metazoa > Chordata > Chondrichthyes > Myliobatiformes > Dasyatidae > Hemitrygon > Hemitrygon akajei. Next base: position 54,632,766 of record NC_133135.1, read on the forward strand.
TTCACGTGGCTCTCTAAATGGCTCTTAAAAACCCTTAATGTATCTGCCTCTACCACCACTCCCAGGCACCCACCACACTCTGTAAAAAAAACTTGCCTCTCACATCTCCTTTAAAATTGCCCCCTCTCACCTTAAATACATGCCCTTTATTATTAGATATTTTAACCCTTGGGAAAAGATATTGTCTACTCTATCTACACCTTTCATAATTTTATAAACTTCTATCAGATCTCCCCTCAGCCTCTGCTGCTTCAGAGAAAACAACCCAAGTTTGTCCAACCTGTCGCTACAGCATATGTTCTCCTATCCAGGTAGAGTCCAGGTTAACCTCCTCTGCACCTTCTCCAAAGTCACGACAACCTTCCTGTAATGGAAAGAGCAGAACTGTATGCATTACTCCAGATGTGGCCTAACTAGAGATTTATAAAGATGTAACATAACTTCCTGACTTTTATCACCCTATCTACCTGCGTAGCAACTTTCTGGGAGGTAAAATCATTCTGCTCATCAACACTGTTCACGCTCTTGCCTTTAACAAGGCATTTTCTCTTTATTTTTGACCTACCAAGGTGCAATGTTTCACATTGGCTAGGATTAAACTCATTCTGCTACTTCCCTGCCTTATCTATGTCCCGCTGTATTCTTTGCCAGTCATCTACGCAATTCACACTTCATATCATCTGCAAACTCACTAACCCAACTATCCAGGCTTTCCTCCAGGTCACTTATATACATCACAAACAGCAGAGGTCCCAGCTCCCTGCAGAACACCAATCATCATAGACCTTCAGCTTGAACATGTCCCTTTGACCACCACCCACTGTCTTCTATGGGCAAGCCAAATGGCCAATTCACCATGAATCCTATGCATCTTAATCTTCTGGATTAACCTCCCATGAGGGACCTTGTAAAACATCTTACTAAAATTAGTAAGTTAGTAGGACATGACTCACCTGTGCAAAGCCACGATGGTTTTCCCATCATTTTCCAAATGCTCATGGTTAACGTGACACTGTTATAGCTCGGGGCATCCGAGTTTGGAGTTCAGTTCTGACGTCATGTGTAAGGGTCTGTATGGGGGCTTATCCACCTTAATATTCTTTAGGAAACCTAACACTCTCTCCTTCTTTACTTCAAAATGCCCGAGCATATTAATAATCTCAGCACTGGTCTCCATATCCTCCATGTCCTTCTCCTTAGTAAATACTGATACAAAGTACTTATTAAGGACCTCATGCTCATCCTTTGCATCCAAATAAATGTTCCTCCTTTATTTTTGAGTGCTCAAACTTTCTCCCTCGTTATCCTCTTGCTCCTTATGCATGTACAGAATGCCTTGGAATTCTCTTTAACCCTACTTGCCAAGGACTTTTCATAGCCCCTCTTGGCTTTCATAAATCCCTTCTTCAGTTCTTTTCTGGCCTCTTATAATCCTCAAGGGCTCTCTTTGATTCCAGCTTCCTAAGATTTACTTACTTCTCCGTATTTTTCTTGACTAAATTCATCACCTCCCTCGATATCCAAGGTTTGCTTACCTTGCCATCCTTGTCCTTCCTTCTGACTCCCTCACTGCTCACCAACTGAAAGGTGAGTCACCTGGCCAGGCTCATTGCCCAACACCAGATCCAGTTCAGCCCCTCCTCTTGTTGCACTATCTACATATTGAAACGCTCCTGTGTGAACCTAATAAGTTCTGTCCCATCTAAACAACTTGCACTAAGAAGGTCTCAGTTTATATTAGGGAAGTTGAAGTCGGCATGACAACAACCCTATTTCTTTTACACCTTGCTTTAACCTGACTGTATGTCTGTTCCTCAGTATCCTGGTAGCTATTCCCCCCAATAATCTGGAGAGCAATCCGAACAGAGTGATTGCACCCTTACTATTTTTAAGTTCTACCCGTATAGACTCTGCAGATGAGCCTTCCATTATGGCCCCTCTGAGTGCAGCTTTGATACTGTCCCTGATTAGTAGTGCAATTCCAAACCCCCAGCTCTTTTACCCCCTCCCTATCTTTTCTAAAACATTGAAACCCTAGGACATTAAGCACCCATTCCTGTCCCTCTCGCAACCAAGTCTCGGTCGTGGCCACAACATCATCTGTTATACTCTTGTTATTCCCTAACAAGGCTTTGATACTCTTTTGACATGATTGATACTCCCTTAAGTTGGCACAATCATGTCAGGCCTGCTTATCACTCGTTCACCATACACTGTATTTTCCCTCCTCCATTACGATGTCACAGAGTCACACAGGCTCGTCAGCCCACCACAGCTTTGCTGACCATCCAGTACTTACCTAAACCAATTCCACTGACCAACATATGATCCATTTCCACTTACTTGGCAAATCATGTCTTTGCCCAGATACTTGTGAAATATTGTGACAGTTTCTGCCTATACCAGCCCTTTGGGCAGTGAATTTTAGGTCCCAACCATCATTTAAGGAAGACATTCACCCTAAGATCCTTCTAACCTACTGGCCCCAAGCAACGCTGAAGGTGTACAACACTGAGAGTGGAGCAGTACAGAGGGAGTATCACACCGAGAGAGGGGCAGTGCCCTGAGACTGCAACACCACGGGAGGGGCAGTACTGAGGGAGTCGTGCATTGTGGGAGAAGTACTGTAGAAGTGTAACACTACATGAGGGACAGTACTGACGGAGAACCTTTTGGTAGAAATTGTTGATTGAAGGTTCTGGTTGCCCTTGGGGTGGATATAAACCGTATGACAGTGAGAGTGTGTGATGAAAAGGAAAATTCTTCTCAGTACCTGGACAATTTATGGTCCTTGGCCTGTTTCATAACTAATGATCTGAATCCTTTTTGAAGCACCCAACTAAATCTGCTTCCAGCTCTTTTGGAGACAATAAATTCCAAATCATGACCACTCGCTGGGTGAGCAAGTTCATCCTTGTGTCACCTTCAGTTCTTTAAAAACCTTCAAAACAGAATTGATAACTATTTGAAGGAGGAACATCTATGGAGCTATGTGAAAATATGGTAAAATAATAGTTTTGACAGTTTCCTCAAGCCTTCTTGTTCTCAATGTTTCTGTCATTAAAAAGAAATCTCTATTAGTCTAGATCAGTGGTTCCCAACATGGGGCGTACGCCCCACAGGGGGGTAATTTGATTTTTAAGGGGGGCAATTTGAGAATGAGTTATTAACAGTGAATTTTTTCTAGTAAGTCTGTGTGAGTATGAGTGTGTGCGCGAGTTAATACATATGTGTATATACAGTATGCATACATAAAAATACTTGTGTGTATGTACATGTGTAATTGCGTATGTACTGTATATATAGTGTATCACCATCATTACAACCATCAAATGGCTTTCATAATTAAATTAATGAATTGACTGATGTAGGAAGGAACGAATGAACAAGTCCAAACACGTAAGAAACTCGTACGAGGTCGCGCCAATGCTGCTTTTTGCAGTAGCTTTCGGTTCTTGGTGGTGTGAAGGTGTGTACATTGCGTCATCTCTTTTAAAAAGTGTATCTGTCTTTGTATGCTGTAGAAACGAATCGGCATTGTTTTACTTATTTATTATTATTATTATTTTAATATCACTTAATGTTCTTTTTTTTTTACAATTTCTTAGTAATTTCTTCCTCAGAACTTTAACAGTCCTTTGGTTCTTTTATTTTTCTCTTTCATGAATGCCATGTTCTTTGGAAGCATGTTTAAACCAAGTTAATGGTCTTTTAGGCTTCCTCCAGGTGAATAGGAGTTCACTTTTTGAATAATAAGAATTATATATCACCACATGGGGCATCAGGATTTTAGAGGTGATTAGGTGGGGCATGGCCAAAAAAAAGGTTGGGAACCACTGGTCTAGATCATTCATCATTTTGAACACTTGAAAAAATCTCTCACGTTCTCTATGAACACACCAATTCCAATGAAAGATGGTTGATTACTCACTGGATGAATAACTTCATGTTGTTAATTTAGTCAAATAAGGAAAAGGAAGCATATGCAGGGTTTAGGAAACTAAAATCAGACCAGGACCCTGAGAGAATATAAAGAAAATAGGAAAGAACTCAAGCAGAGTATTGGAGGGCAAAAAGGAAGCCATGAAATGATCTTGGCAAGTAGGATTAAGAAAATCCATACCTGGAGCCAGAGGATATGGGTGAGGTACTAAATGAGGATTTCACAAAATTCACCGAGAAGGATGGAAGATAGTGAGATCAGGAAGGGTATGATGATTTCTAGGGCATGTTGAGACCAAGGAGGAGGAAGAGGTGTTGGGTCTATTGAAGAGCATTAAAATGGATAAGTCCCCAGGTTATTGACAGAGGCAACCTTTGTACCTTTAAGCATTGCAGCATGCTGGAATTAAGACTGGAGTCAGCTGTGGGCAACTCAGCCAATCAAATCCTGGGACTGGGTGTCCTCCAACATCCTGGGAAGCTTTATGATGCTACAACTAGGCCTCTTTTAATTGAACTGCTTGCTGGAAGCTAATTATATGCTCATTCTTGCGAAGAAAATGTTGGGGGATGTGGAAGGAAGGATTATTAATTAAACTGCACAAGACGGGGGTTGGGGGGAGAGTTTTTAATTAGATTATAGATTTTTTGTTTGGTAGAAAAATTCAAGTTTGGATTGGATCAGAATTATCAAAACAGTACGTAGTGGGAAATGGCACACCTCAGGGTAGTGTGATTAGCCCGTTACTTTTCATCATTATGATCAATGATGTCTGCACAAAGGTACCAGTGGATATAGGTAGGTCACTGTTTGTGGATGATGGGGCCTTGTGGAAAAGAGGCAGGAACATGGAGCATATAATCAGGAAACTACAAGGAGCAATTGATGAAGTGGTAGAGTGGGGTTATGATTGGGGATGTAGATTTTCAGTAGAAAAAACTCAAACTGTATTTTTCACTAGGAAAAGAATTGAGGTAGGGAAGAAGTTAAGGATGTATGGGATTGAATTAGAAAGGGTTGGATCATTTAAATTTCTGGGAGTTATATTTGATTCATAATTAAGATGGGCAGACCATATCAGGAAAGTTGAGGAGAAATGTAAAAAAGTAATAAATGTGATGAGATGTTTGACTGGTAGGGAATGGGGAGCAAGTTGTTCAGCATTGAAGAGAATGTATGTGGCTTTAGTAAGATCTGTGTTGGATTATGGAAGTGTAGCATATGGATCAGCAGCTAGGCCTCTTATAAGGAAACTGGATGTGATTCAGGCTCAGGTTTTGAGAGTGTGCAGTGGGGCTTTTAAAACATCACCAGTATCAGCCCTGCAGGTAGAAATGGGAGTAATGCCTTTGGAATTAAGAAGGATGCAATTGATGGCAAACTACTGGGCTAATTTGCAGGGACACAATGATTCTCACCCTGCTAAAGGAGTGTTGCAGGAGTCCTGGGAAAATAGGAGGTTTCAGAGGGAAAACTTTAGTTGGGTAGGGAATGATATTGCTAGAGAATGTGGAGTGTTTTGATCTAAGGATAAGTCCTTCAGCAGGTTATCCGGTTGTAGCTCCATGGAAGCTTGTATGGCCTGACATAGACTGGCATTTGTTAGAGGTAAAAAGGAAAGGAAAATATAAAACTGATTTGGTAAGTGCATTTAACTGTCATGTGATGGGAAAGTATAGTGATTATACTCAGGTCTATACAGATGGTGCTAAGGAACCTGAAATAGGAGTGACAGGGTTTGGGGTGGCTATACCAGCAAAAGCAATTGCAATCAGCAGAAGACCATCTGATAAGTTAGCGGTGTATACAGTGGAGATGATGGCAGTGTTGGTTGCGTTGCGTTGGGTGGAGAAAGCTAGACTAGTCAAAGCATTGATATGCTCAGATTCATCTTCAGTTCTAGCAAGTTTAAGGTCTTCTCACTCAATCAGCCGGCAAGATGTACTTCATGAAGTCCTTCAGTCAGTCACAAGAGTTGCAAAACAGGGAGGTCAGGTTAAATTTCTATGGGTTCCAGCTCATGTAGGGGTGAAGGGGAATGAAAGGGTGGATGAGTTAGCAAAGAGGGCATTAAAGAAAGAACATATAGAAATGCACATTAGTATCAGTAAAGCAGAGGTTAAGTGTGTAATCTGGGGAAAAAATCAACCAAATGTGGCAAGAAAGATGGGACAGGGAGGGGAAAGGGAGGCATTTATATCAAATACACAAAAGTGTTTCAGGTACTAGGGTAGGTAGTAGATACAGAAGAGGGGAAATTGTGTGGACTAGGTTAAGGCTGGGGCACTGTGCACTAAACCAAACATTAAAATTGATAGGGAAACACCAGACAGGACTGTGTGAGGAATGTCAGGAAGAGGAGTCAGTAGAACATGTAGTTCTGAGTTGCAGGAAGTATGGAATACAGAGAGAGATGATGAGAATTAATCTAAGGGAATTGGGGGTGCAGGAATTCACATTAAAAGGGTTGCTGGGCATGGGTGAGAGAACACAGGTTAGGGTATTTTTAGCTTTCTTAAGGGGTTACGGGGGTTTTTTTATAGGCTATGATGGATAAACAGGAATAGGGTACTAGGATGGCCAAAGATGGGAGGATAAAGTGTAGGTTAGGGTATGTGTGTGTGTGCGATTGGGTGAAGGAATGTGAGTCTGTCGCACACTCCGGAACAGAAGGTGGCGGTAATGCACCATTAAGCTGGATGCCAACCGCCGTAAAACAAGACGGGGGGGGGGGGGGGTGAGAGAGAGAGAGAGAGAGAAATGTTGGGGCTTTGACAAAGACCTTCGTACCTTTTTCTCACCAAAGGCCAGTTCCCAGAGGAATGGAGAGTTGTCAATGTTCCTTTAAGAAGAGCAATAGAAATAAATCTGGAAAGCCAGTAAGTTATAGGATAGTGAGCCTCACATCTGCGGTAGTAGACCATTGGAAAGGATTCTTAGGGATAGAATTTAGTCACATTAAGAAAACTATAGTCTTAGTAGGGATAGTCAACAAGAGTAGGACATTGTCTACAAGGATCTGAGTGAGACATTTAACATGGTCCCTTTATGGTAATCAAGAAGATTAAGATGCAAGGAATCCAATGACTTCAGTAGTTTAGATTCATAATTGGCTTGGCCATTAAAGACAGAGGATAGTAGTATTGAGTATATGAATCAGGAAGTCATGCTGCATCTGTATAAAACTTTGGCTCGGCTGTATTTGGAGTATAGTGTTCAGTTTTGGTCGCTTCATGCCAGGAAGAAATGTGGATGCTTTGGAGAGGGTGCAGAGGAGAGTGGACACTACCTAGATTGACAGTATGACCTATAAGAGGAGGTTGGACAGTCGATTGTTTTCTCTCTGTAGCATCAGAGACAGAGGAGAAACATAAATGATGATAAAATTATGAGAGGCATAGGTAGGGTAGATATTCATCCTCTAATCATGAGCAGGACAGACATCATGGACCGAAGGGGCTGTTCATGATATGCATACTTCAATCGTATTGACATGGACATTCAATTTCCTATTTAAATATAGCTTTGACTACGTTTTTTACAGGCTCCTCCACAAGGCAAAAATGCTGCGTACAACACAAGCTTTTTATTATTCATCCCTGTTAGATCCTGAACTAAGGACAGAATTTAGTTCTTTATAAAATAGTCATTTAATATTTCTGCCTTACCCCTTCATCTGCCTTGTTGGCCCTCAACCCTATTTACAATTAATAAGTCTGAAGAAAATTTCAAATTTCCTCTTCAGGTTAGCTGGCAGAAAATCTGCACAGTTTTGAAATTATAATACTACTAATTATAAACAAAGGAAATTTGCCTATTTAGAAGAATGTCAACTTTGATTTTCTAAACCATTGTACCTTTAAGCCTAGCAATCTTCTGGAGTCGGTCGTGGGCGACTCCACCAATCAAGTCCCGAGACTGGGAGTCCTCCTGTATCCCGGGAAGCTTTGTGCTGCTACGATCAGGCCTTTTTTGATTGAGCCGCCTGCTGGAAGCTAACTATCTGCCCGTGCTTGTGGGCGAAAGAGATCGCGCGGTAAATTCGGGAGGAGGGTAATGTCTTTCTTCCCCGGATACTAGAGAAGCGGTTTGCGAGAACTTGGGCTCGGTGGATCCGTGGAAGTGTGAAAGCTCCTTGCGCTTTCGAGCGAGTCGGCCGCAACCTCCTGATCGCCGCCTCTTCAATGGAAGCGGAAAAGATGTCGGCGAAGAGCTTTCGCGTTAGCGATGGCGACTGGATCTGCCCCGATAAGAAGTAAGAAGTGTAAACGCTGGAAGGGTGGCGGGCTGGTCTGCAGTACAGCGGGCCCAGGGTGAGGTGTGTGGACGGGGAAGGCGACCTTACAGTTACGGGAACTGGCGGAATAAAGAACCTGCGTTGTGGGCCCGTGTGCAGCAAACTGACCATAAACCATTCCTAGCTCAAACGTATGATCAGCAAATTTGAAAAGTTTGCGCTTTATTTTATTAGCGATTATACTACTGTTTATCGAAACAGCGCTTTTTTTATTTCAATAGGATGTGCTGTACATCTCCGGGCCATAACTGTTCATCTTTTAGGATCGTAACGTCCTCTTGTAGATTGCGTTTCCAAAGCTTTTTGAAAGGCTGTGATGTAATTACTATTAGCGTGTGTGTTTTCTTTCTTAATTCGGACCGTTTTTCTTTACCACATCTAGTTATCTACCTGCAAATTTGACCTAGGTCGTTTACCATCTGCCGCGTTGTTCGAATTCTGGAGTTGTTATTCCAATTCGTACAACCTGCTTATTGAAGCTAGTAACACCCCTCTTTAGTTTAACAAACGATCGCAGGGAGAGATATTTCCCCCTACTTTTTTTACCAACTAATTCGGGGGGGGGGGGGAGTACTAAAATGATGAATTAACACCAAGTTAAATTTGTTAATGATTTTGGTCAAATAATGTATGGGATGAACATATACCTTATTATTGCAAGTCAGTTTCTTAAGTCCTTGCTGAAAACACACTCCTGAATGATGCAGTAACTATTTTAAAACTGATCTGACATCTGAAGAAATTCTTATCTATTTCTGTTATTTAAGAGAGCATGTTTGGAGGCTTCCATGATTCAAAACCTATCAATCCTTCACTTTAGTTGCTAGCAAGAAATGGCTGAACACTGGCTACTGTAAGATATGGGAGCAGAAGTAGGCCATTCAACCTATCGAGTCTGCTTCGCCATTCAATCATGGCTGATCCAATTCTTCCAGTCATCCCAACTCCCCTGCCTTTTCCCCATACCCTTTGATTCCCTGGCTAATCAAGAACCTATCTATCTCTGCTTTAAATGCAATCAATGACTTGGCCTCCACAGCCGCTCGTGACAACAAATTCCACAGATTTACCGCCCTCTGGCTAAAGTAATTTGCCCACATCTCTGTTCTAAATGGACATCCTTCAATCCTGAAGTCGTGCTTTCTTGTCCTAGACTTCCCTACCATGGGAAATGACTTTATCATATCTAAACAACACACAAAATTCTGGTGGAACACAGCAGGCCAGGCAGCATCTATAGGGAGAAGCACTGTTGACGTTTCGGGCCGAGACCCTTCGTCAGGACTAACTGAAAGGAAAGACATCTTTCCCTATCTTTCCTTTGCCACTTCTTTGCCCATTCTCCTAAACTGTCTAAGTCCCTCTGCAGGCTCTCTGTTTCCTCAACACTACCCGCTTCTGTATCATCAGTAAATTTAGTCACAAATCCATTAATCCCATAGTCCACATCATTGACATACATCGTAAGAAGTAGCGGTCTAACACTGACCCCTGTCAAACTCCACTGGTAACCGGCAGCTAGCCAAAATAGGATTCCTTTATTGCCACTCTCTGCTTTCTGCTGATCGACCAATGCTCCACCCATGCTAGTAACTTCCCTGTAATTCCATGGGCTCTCGCTAAGTAGCCTCCTGTGCGGCACCTTTTTTTTTGAACATTGAATAGTATAGCACAGTACAGGCTCTTCGGTAGTCAAAGGCCTTCTGAAAATCCAAGTACATCACATTTCCTTTGTCTACCCTGCTTGTAATTTCCTCAAAAAAATTGCAATAGGTTTGTCAGGCAGGATTTTCCTTTCAGGAAACCATGCTGGCTTTGGTCTATTTTGTCATGTGCCTCCAGGTACTCCGTAATCTCATCCCTAACTGTCGATTCCGACAACTTTCCAACCACTGATGGCAGACTAACAGTTCAAAAGTTTCCTTTCAGCTGCCTCCCAACCTTCTTAAATGTTGGAGTAACATTTGCAACTTTCCAGTCATCCGGTACAATGCTAGATTCTATCGATTCTTAAAAGATCATTGTTAATGCCTCAGTAATCTCTCCAGCTACTTCGTTCAGAACCCAAGGGTGCATTCCATCAAATCCAGGAGATTTATCCACCCTCTGACCATTAAGCTTCCTGAGCACCTTCTCACTCGTAGTTTTCACTGCACATACTTCACTTCCCTGACACTCTTGAATGTCTGGTATACCACACATGTCTTCCACTGTGAAGACTGATGCAAAATATGCATTCAGTTCCTCTGCCATCACTGCGTCTCTTATTACAATATCTCTGGCGTCATTTTCTATGGTCCTTTATCTACCCTCAACTCTTTTACCCTTTGTATACTTAAAAAAGCTTTTAGTATCTTCTTCGATATTAGTTGCCAGCTTCCTCCATCTTGCCTCTAGCTTTAGATTGTTTATACGTTTTGTCTTTTGCTTTTACTTTGGCTCTGACTTCACCTGTCAGCCACTGTAGTGTCCTTCCATTCGAAAATTTCTTTTTGTTTGGAATATATGTCTTGCACTTCCCTCATTTTTCACAGGAACTCCAGCCATTTCTGCTCTGCTGTCCTTCCTGCTAGTGTCCCTTTCCAGTCAGCCATGGCCAGTTTCCCTCTCATGCCATTGTAATTTCCTTTATACCACTGAAATACAGACACATTGAAATTTCAAAGTGAACTCGCGATCATATTGTGATCACTGTTCCCTAAGGGTTCTTTAACATTAAGCTCTCTTATCACCTCCGGATCAATGCACAACACCCAATCCAGCACACCCCTAGTGGGCTCAACAACAGGCTTGAGAGACCAGACAATATCTTGGCTGTAGGATTGAATACAGTTCTTGGGATGTTATCTGAAATTATTGATACTGACTTTTCTATTTCTGTTCTTCTTAAAGATCATTGGCCTGTATCTTTAGCACCTTCTTTCTCTGCAAATGCTGCTTGCTCCAGTGGAGATAGAATTTGTTTAAAGGTTCTAATGATGTGTTTCTCAGTGTATCGCCATTCCAGCATAGTTTTCTCTTTTACTTCTCTCTCCTCTTATTGCACCTCTAGATAAATCAATTGACATAAGCAAGTCTTCCTCATCTCTCAGCTGGTCCTTTCTCTCCTGGTTTCCACATGCCCATTGTTCTCCCTTGCTATTTTGCAAAGGACCCACAACACTCTGCAGTGGCCATCCCAAGTTCGCAGTTGCACATTAGTTCAATTCCCCTTCCTATTCTTACATTGCCCTGTCTATTCTTGGCCATCTCCATTAACAGGGTGAGACCCAATGCAAACTAGAGGAACAAGAAGTCGTATCTACTTGAGTAGTCTACAGCTCAATGGCATGAACATTGAGTTTCCCAATTTTAGGTAAATTCCCCTCCTGTCTTTTGTTTTCCTCTTCAGTCTTTCATCAATTCTCCCAATTTTGTCCACGTTCTTTTTACTCTTCTTGTTTCAATCCACATGCACACAGTACTCATATAGTTACTCACAGACTAGCACCTTTCCATTATCCTGTCTGGATCTGGTGGTACCTGCCATTTACCTCTCCCCTCAAGGCTACTACTATCATTTATTTCATGTACGAGCACTTGTATTCCTACTTATCACTATTCAGCAGCTGTGCCCAACTTTCAGCTCCCCTTCTCTCACCAACTTCCATCTGGTTTTTGTTATGTCTATCTCCTATCATCTACTTTAGTGGTCACCAACCTTTTTAAGCCCAAGATCCCCTACCTCGGCCTTAGTGAAAGGCAAGATCGACCTACCAAATAGGTTAGTCACACGCATGCGCACCAGGGAGAAAAGACCGGAAGTAAAACTCCGCCACCCGGAAGTAGAAATAATGTATGTACACTGTATAGTTTCACTTAACAGAATCAGGAAGATTAAGCCAAAACCGATTTGTAGGGAGAAAAAAAACAGCATGTACGCGCATGCGCGCACACGTGCCTGCACAGGGCTTCATGGTAGTCTTTCTCGGGGTATACACAAGGTTCCCATATTTAACTGCTACTTTTGTCCCTTATCTGGGAGTGAGAAAGTTGGCTCATAACTACAGACAGCCAGTTTGAGACAGTCTGTGAGGTGTCTGTCAGTAAGACAGCTCCTGTACTTAGATTTCATAATTTTCATCTGTTGCAGCACAGCACCCTCGCAAACCTCCTGACAGACTAAATACTTGAATAGACAGTTTCCTTTGTTAGACTGAATGTTGAATCTGTCACGTTTTTCAGGTGTTTTGTATTGGTAAACTGTTACTGAGACATTAGCACAAGTTTCAGAGGTATGCAAGATAATGACACCACTGTTGTTTGTTTCCCAGTTATTTACATTTGGGGAATGTTAGAATTTAAAGGGAGAGAGTTGTTCTAATGTGAACATTATAAAGATCAGTTAATACAAATTAGGATAATGATAATATAGCAATACCCCCTGCTATGGAAAGCAATTTGTAAAGAGAAGTTGCTTTGGGGTTGTGGGGCCTTACTTCTGGTCTTTTCTACCGTGGTGCATGGCGGGGGAGCTACACACATGCGCACTGGGCAGAAAGAACAGAACTAAACCCTGCAACCCGGAAACAATCTCTCTTTACAAATAGCTTTCAGTAGCGGTAGTATTGCTATATTACCATTATCCTAATTAGTATTACTTATTTTTATAATGCTCACATTACAACAGTATTTGTGTATTTATTTTTTATTTTTTTCGGGATGATCTGGGAAAGTCTGAAAGATTGACCGGTCGATCGCGATCAACAGGTTGGCGACCACTAATCTACTTGCCACTTGCCTCCTCCTTTGCCCTTCTGGCAAAACTGGCTCATCTTTTTTCAGCCTTTCTCAGTTCAGCAATTATCTTGTGCCACTCTCTCACTACTTTTCATTTTGTTTATACTGACTATTTTGCATCTCCATTTTCAGCCATGATGCAGGTGTACGGCCCAAGACTTCCTTTCTTCACAGATGCTACTCAACCCGTTGAGTTCCTCCAACAGAAAGTTCTACATTACTACTTCCTTGCATTCTGATTTGACTCAAAATGAAACTTGAAGAACAGCACTTTATTCTCCATTAATGATATTCTGATCCAATATTGAGGAAAACAATTCCAAGTCTTAGATCTGTTATTCATCTTAACAGTTTCTTTTAGATCCATCATTTCTTGCTGTATTGCCACCTCCCCTTCTCCAGAGGTCAACTTGAAATTAACTTTTTGTCTCTGCAAATGTTGCGTAGCTGATGGAGTTGAATGTTTTGAATTTCTAGCAATGCCTTTCTTTGTTTTAGCTGTGCATCCTTTGCAGTCTTTACGTAAAGTACCTCAAGCATCAACATAAAATGTTAGGGCAAAAAGCATAAATGAAAATAGAAATTGCCTAGGACAAAACCAGAGTTAGTTTTAAAAAAATCAAAGTTTAACAGTCTTTATCTGAATGCACACATAAGGTTTGTGTTAATATAGATGACAGGACTAATAGCAACAGGATCTAGTAGCTATTGTGAGATGCAGTTCGAGGGTGACCAGAGCAGGGCACTCACTATTACTGATTACAATGTTCAAAAAAAAAGTCAAAAGGAGAGGAGGCAGGATAGCATTGTTAATCAAGCGTTATCAGAGTGGTGTTGAGTTCTGATATAGAGACAATACATAGTGGTACAGAATCACTTCGGTTTAAAATTATGAATAGCATGGGAAAGATGATATAGAACATAGAAATTTACAGCGCATTACAGGCCCTTCAGCCCACAATATTGTGCCAACCATATAACCTCCTAGAATTTCCCTAGCACATAGCCCTCTACTTTTCTAAGCTTCATGTACCTCTCTAAGAGGTTCTTAAAAGACCCTATTAAATCCATTTCCACCACTGCTGCCAGCAGTGCATTCCTCGCACCCACCACTCCCTGTGTGGAAAAACTTGCCCCTGACATCTCATCGGTACCTATTTCTAAGCATCTTAAAACTATGCCCCCTCGTGTTAACCATTTCAGCCTTGGTAAAAATCCTCTGGCTATTTACGCAATCAATGCCCCTCGCCATACATGACCCCAAAATATGACTTGTTGGTAGAGTGAAATATGGAAAAATATTCAGGGTGTGTTTGAAGGGAATTTAAAGTCTCAAGGGAGATTTTAATCTGTGGAGTGTATTGGCAATTGCCGCTTAGAGCACTATGATACAAACCCAGAAACAAGCTATCTTAAGCAAGAAGCTAAATTTGGTCATGAAATGAGGACAGATTAACAGATCCTAGGAGGTAGTGACCATAATATGGTAGAATTGCAAATATATTTTGACAATGATCACCATAGGACCGAAAGTACTCTCTTAACAAGGGTCAATGTGTACTCACCAAAGTGAAACGTGCAATGCTAGAGCACTGCAGCATTCTGTGATCGTAGGCACAGGTGAAGTTGTGCAAAATGGAATAGGAAAATTAGAGGTCAGTAGATGAACTGTAACAGATATTCAAAAAGTTGGTTCATACTGCTCAGTAGGAATTTATTCCAGTCAAAGAGGGATTCCATGAGATGGAGGCCAACCTGTGGTTAACTAAGGAGGGTCAGGAATAGTGTTGTATTGAAAAACAGGCCATGCAAAAAAGTAGTAAGAACTAGTAGGCTGGAGAGCTCGGAAATGTTTTGGATCCAGCAGCAAAAGACTTGATTGATTTTGAGAGAAAACATCTGTGTAATATTAAAACAAAGTTTCTGTGGGCATATAAATTGGAAAAACAGTGGTTCAGTTAAATGTGTTAGCCTCTAGAGAATGAGACTGGTGAATTAATAACAAAACAATATAGTAGCATTGGAGATAGTTCAAAGGAGATACTCTAGGCTAATTCCTGAAATAAGACAATTGCTCTATCAAGTGGGGGTTGATAGTTTGGGTCTATATTCTTTGGAGATTAAAATGAGTAGTGTTGTTCAAACATAAGATCCTCCAGGAACGTGACAGAGTGTTGATGTTTTTACCAGTGGAGAAAGTCACAAAGTGACATGCTACTGAATAAGAGACCAGTAATTAAAACTGGGGTGCATGGGAAAATTCCTTCTCTGCTTCTCACAAAGGTGGTGGAGGCCAGGTCATTAGAAGTACTTAAAGTGGAGCTAGATGAACTTAGGGATTTGGTGGTGGGACAGGTTTGGTGAACAGACACAGAAGAGGAATTGGCGCCAGTGTAGATCAACCATGATCATATTGAACTGTGGGTAGTTTGAGAGGATGGTAGCTCATTCCTGCATCTACTTGTGTTCTTGCCCAAAAAATTGTTGATGTGTTAATTGGCTGCAGTAAGTTACCACTAGTACAAGTGGGATGCAGAAAGATTTGATATTGTTCTAATGTTGTGGTGTGGTCTTCTGTTTAATATTGCCTGCAAAGGTTATTGCTGTTGAATTCCACTTTTGATCAGAATCTCATAACTTGTTTGTTGATATACATTTTGTATTTTTTATGTATGCTCAATGTTGTACCTTTATTTTCCGTTTATGTTTGCTGCATTGTTTCATAAAGACCTCTTCTCCACACTCAAAATTTAAGTTTTTCAGTTTGATATTGTTAAAATACCACACCAAGTTCCTGGATTGTTTTCTTAAATTATGCATTTCATGATCAGTTAGATTAAAAGAGCATTGAGGCATTTAAAGCTAAGTTGTGAAAATATATGGTTGAAGTCTTTATTTGGAGATAGTTGGCAGTGTTGCCATTTATATTGCTTCTTAATAACAAAAGTGATAAAGTTGCTTACCATATTTCTAGAGCAGTGAATGTTTGTGTCTGGAAAATATGCACTTTAGACATTTTAAGAGCTGAAACAAAAAATAAGAAAAATCTTAAACTATTGAATTCTGAGTGGAAATATTGATCCATTTAAAAGCAAACTATTTGCTCATTCTTTTTACTTTGTTTTAGATGTGGAAATGTAAACTTTGCAAGAAGAACAAACTGTAACAGATGTGGAAAAGGTAAGTGGTGCAAGGTTTTGTCCATTTCCATATCATGCTTTATACATGTTTAAGGAGGTTTGCAGAAGAATTAAGTTGTTTTAATTTTCTTCTCAAATCTAAAGATTAATGTTTTTCAGGATATTTCATGTATGTGGTTTCACCTGTTATTCAATCAATTATGGATTGCATAGAGGCTTGGCTTGCACAGGTTACAGCATAGAATCACAGTTTAATTAAGCTGATCCATTGAAGTTTATCTCCCAGATGTGTATGATTCTGTCTTTAGTTAGCTACTCTATTTCAATATGCCTTTTCCATTATTTGCCTATCTAGTCTAACCATGAACACTAACTTTCTTTTGAGCATTTGCAGCACCCAGTTTTTGTAAGGTTAGCAGTTTTCTCTCACCAAGAATAATGAGGTCAAAAGCAAAAGTTAAATTACAATAAAACATTGATTAAACTGCTGCAATATTGTACTCCATTCTGGATTCTCAATCTTGGGCAGTCTTTGGGATCAAGAATGACTTATTTCCACTCTGATTTTGTGGCTTTTTGAGTAGCAAATTAAGTCCAGGTAGGAACTGCAGCTTTGTGTGGATTGGTAGCTTGAAGTTGTATGTTCTTTTAACTATTTGTAGGGCTGATTGCTTGATGCAAAGATAAATATCCCCAAAAACTTTTAGGAGCCTCTGCTGTACTTCCTAATACCACACTGAAATACTACTTCACTTTGGTCATTTCCCAAGGATTCCTAGGAATCATTAAGGATATTGCACTTAAAGGAATATGTTTTGAGTATGTCCTTGGATCTATTTTTCTGTTTGTCTGCAATCTTCTCCCATGAAGGAACTTGGCATAGAATGTCAGTTTTGAGTCAGGGCATACCAAATGCAGTCATGGTAAATAGGTCCTCGGTACTGGGAATGTTGGTTTTTGAGGTGAAGCTGATTATGGATATGCTTGGTCATGCGCACAGAAAGGGCCCTTCAGCTGGTTCCTAACTGGTCCATGCTTACCAATATTTCCAACTAGCTAGTCCATTTGCTGGCATTTGGCCCATATCCCTCTAAACCTTCCTTATCCATGTATCTGTTCAAGTACCTTTTGAATGTTGCTACTGTACCTGGTCAACTGCTTCCTCTGACAGTTCATTCTGTATGCTTGCCACCTTCTGGTTAGAAAAAGCTGTCTTTGGGTTCTGTAAGATCTCTTCCTTCTCTCTTTTTAAACCTATATCTTTTGGTTTTTGATTCCACAGCCTTGAGGGGTAAAAGGACTGTTTTCACTCTTTCTATGCCTCTCATGATTTTATATAGCGTTAAGTTTATCCCTCATTCTACTATGTTCAAATGATAAGTTTTGGGTTGTTCAACCTCTCTATTGCTCAGTACCTTCATAAATGTCCTCTGCTCTCTTTCCATTTTGATGGCATCTTTTCTAACACAGGTTGACCAAAGCTGAATGCAGCCTGATCAGCATCTTGTACAGCTGCAACATAACATACCAACTGCTATACTGAATGCTCATACTAATGAAGGCCAAAATGTCAAAAATCACCACTCTGTCTCCTTGACTATACTTTCAGGGAACCATATCCTTTTGTTCTATAACACTCTCCTGAAGGTTTACTGGAACTTACAAAATGAGTATTATGCACATTCATTGATGGATAAATGAGTTCAAAATAACTTGGTCAGTAAGGGATTAAAGTGTGGTGATCTGGAATGCATTGCCTGCAGGGACTGTGAAGGGTAACCTTTAAAAAGGTCTTGTATAAATATCAGTGGGTGGAGGGGGAGGGAATGAGTTTCAAGACAATTGGGAAGAAACAATGAAGCAAGACTAATTAGCTTGTCTGCCGGACAGATGAAATGGGAATAAGGTATCAGTTATCAATGCAGTTTTGTTCTGAGAGCTTTGTCCTGCTGCTTTAAAGCTTAATTTGACCAGGTGTACTTCTGGCCTTGGGGGTGCTACCTGTATGAAGTTTGCACATTCACCCCCATGACTAGATTTCCACAAGATGCTCTAGTTTCCTCCTATATTCCGAAAATGTGCTGGTAGGCCAGTTGGCCACAGAAAATTACCTTTTGGTTTATGTCAGTAGCAGAAAGGGTGGGGGTTGATTGTCATGTGAGCTAATAAGTCGTAGGGTAACAGGGAAATGATAGGGGGAATGGAACTACTCTGCTACATCCAATCAGCTAGATGGCCTCTTTTTGTAATAATTAATTGCAGCAACTCCATTGCTTCCTGTATTATGTTGAGTAGATGTACTTGCATTCAGGCAGACATTTGGGATAAATTTGATTAGTTACCATTGATTCAGTTTATTAAAGGTTAATTCTCATGCTCAATGCTCCAGAGCTATTATATACAACAAGCAAGATTGCATACCTTGCCTTTCCACATTAATGGCCTTAAGAGCTGTTCACATTGCACATCCCCTTGCACTTGGCTCAAGATTGGGCTTTGTTCAGATCTGCAGTCATGTTTGCAAAACCAGACTTTGTAATTGTTCATGGGTATCACAGCCCTACTACAATAACAAACATGACTTTAACAATTGGATTTATATGTCATATAGCAGAAAAAGCGGTTCTTCAGCCCAACCTGTCCATATTGTCCTATTTGTCCAGCTATGCTAATCCAAGTTAACATACATTTGGCCCATATCTCTCTATCCTCTACATGAACCATTCATATGTTTGGTAAACATAGAAGCTGGTACAGTTACAAGCACTTCCTTTATCAGCTTTACTCTGTAACTGCCACAGAGGATGAACGGTATTCATACCTGTCTTCTAACTCTTATCTTGCCTTTGTAGTAATAATCTAACGTGATGAGGCTACTTATTCAAAGTGGCAGAAACTTGGCAGGCCACTGAGCTAATTTTCCCACACAGCTGAGTGCGCAGATCAGTTGTTCTTGTCTCTGGACAGCTTGGTCTGGAACAGTCTGTGCTTGGAACAACTGGAAATGAGTTTCAGTAGCGACTGAGGGACATTGCTGTGATTTAGCCCAGGCTTCTGAATGTACAGTGAGTTTGCTGAGGCAAATGCTCTTTTATTACGTGAACCATGATAATTTCTCATTTCTACTTTTGAAGATAAGAAAATGAATATCAGTGGAAACAAGGTTGTAGTATTAAAAATGCCCTTTTGGGTGGCTTGTTAGATCACAAGACATGTTGCCATTTTTCAAACTATAACTGATCTGAATTCCAAATTATTTCCATAAATCTAAATATGTAGCACCCATGCAACTTATTTTAATCAACCTTCATGCATCGTGTCTATTGCTTTGTATGAGTGAATTGTGTTTATTGCTCTTACTTGGATTTTTATTTTCCATGGCACATGGTACAGTGATAGTCTGTAGTTACATGACTAAGCCTTAAAGTTGATTCATTTTGAAATATCATAACATTTCAACTTTGGGGAAATTTTTAATTCTGTCTTTATTTTTTTAAGAAAGAACATGTGAAGCAAAGCTAATGAAGGCTGGAGGAACTGAAATTGGAAAGACCCTTGCAGAGAAAAGCCGTGGCCTTTTCAGTGCTAATGACTGGCAATGTAAAACGTGAGGTTTAATGCAGTGTAATGCACCATTTTTGAAATACTGTAGTTTTTTGTATTAGAAGCATAATTATTAAAATTAAACAAGACCCCTGTAATTCTGTTTGCATATAAATAAACTGAATGTTTATGGCATTTTATGAAGGGCAAGAAATGTATAGGGCTTTATAAACAATTGATTTTGCTGCACAAGCTGTGTAGCAAAAACTCAAACTAATTCAAAAAGTGCTTTCTTTATTAACATTAATAACATTCACATGTTTACTAACATTCACAACTGAAATAAGCATCAAATCTATACTTCTGTGTTTTTGACATAACTCATTAGATAATTTTGTTTTTAGCTGCGGAAATGTGAATTGGGCAAGAAGATCAGAGTGTAACATGTGCAACACTCCAAAGTATGCCAAGTTAGAAGAAAGGACTGGTAAGATTGGTCATGTAAATTCACCTTTTAAAAGCATTTCATGGATTTCTTTCTGCAACCATTTTCAAAACTATAAATGGTTTAATTTTTAAAAAGGATGGGCTAGATTAATATCATGAACTTTTGTTTGGCTGTAGCCGTTTTTTGCTCAGATTGTAATTAGATTTAACCTGAAATTCAAGTTTTTAGAAGGCATTCTGTGTACTACTTGAAAATCTGATTTTTTTTTTTGCATGCATATCAATCAGTAGTGCCCTATTGAATGATGCTCCTCTCTGAATTTTTGTATCACTTTTTGAAATCCACATCATTTCTCCTAATGTATGCTTCTTTAGGGGGAGCATCACATGATTTTTGCAATGAAAATGGTGTAGACATTTTCTGGTGAAGTAAGGTTTAATTTTTATTGCATGTTCTCTTGCAGTTATTAGAATATTACATACAGGTTCTCCCCCCCCCCCAGTCCGAAGGTAGAGCATTCCTATGAAACCGTTTGTAAACCGAAATGTCGTAAAGCAAAGAAGCAATTCATTTATTTATATGGGAAAAATATTTGAGCATTCCCAGACCCAAAAAAATAACCTACTAAATCAAACCAAATAACGCATAAAACCTAAAATAACACTAACATATAGTAAAAGCAGGAATGATATGATAAACACCCTATATAAAGTAGAAATATTATATGTACGGTGTAGTTTCACTTATCAAACTCGGGAAGACAGCGAAACAAAATCGATTTGAAGAAAAAAATCAGCACGTACACGTCAATGCACGTACATGCATACGTACGTACATGCGTACGCACGTACACACATACACATGTAAACGCATGCGCAAACAACTGCCTACACAAGGCTTCACGGTGATTGTAGTCTTTCTCGGGGTAAACACACATATAAAGCAGATGTCTTTTTCTCGTAAAAGCGAAAATCCACTTTGGTTAGCAAAAACGGGTACTAATGTAGGTCTTTTTTAACAGTGAGTTGTCGTAAAGCGAACGTTCGAAAAACGGGGGACACCTGTATCACAGTTCTCTCAAGTAGTTATTCTTGCTCCTAAAAACCTGGAGTCGTGTATCATGTTTGACAACGTGTAGTTGTTTGCTTGATGAGTTCACTGATCTTGTAATTGGATTGTCAATAGTATTGTCGCAAATGTAACTTGAAAACTAAATGGAGATGAGCTTTGCAACAATTTTAACATTTTAGCTTGCTCCGTATTTGTCACAATCTTGCATTTGGAGTGTATTTGTAACTATATGTTTGATCTTGTTAGAAATTAGATGCAGAATGTGTATAATACACATAAGAGGGAAGCTGAATATAATCCTGTTGGTTATTTATGATTAGAATATTTAAGTGCTTTCATATCTGTTTTCCTATAGGATATGGAGGCGGATTTAATGAAAGAGAAAATGTAGAATATATTGAGCGTGAAGAATCTGATGATGAATATGACGAGGTGAGACACATTGCAGCTTAAACATAGATTTGTGGACATGGATTTGGTCAAAGGCATATGCAGTTTCATTCACTATTTTCTCCCAAAATGATGCCATATTAAACAGTTCCCAGAACAGTCTCGCATTCCCATATTCCGGAAAGGCATTCGTCCAGAATCTCTCTGCCTCTGTTATGGACCTCTGGTGCTGCTGGACCAAAGGGTGGTGAGGTAGAGTCGCCAGGTGTTGCATGTGGGGTACTATGTAGGCAAGATAACAGTAGCCCTTCCAGGGCCACTGCTCTCTCCACTTCCCTCATACTCAAGGAACCTGCCCGGCAGCCAGGGGTAGGCCTGGTAACCACATATCCAATAAGTGCCATTCAGTAGACGGGGAGGACTGAGATTTGTCAGTTCCATACATGTATCTTTACTGCTCCCCAGATAGGGGCCCTTGCCCTTCCAGTTGCAGTGACATGTTATCTGATCAATGTCCTCGGCCACTGTGCCGGACAGTCATGTGGTGACTCTAGTTCTTGTACTTTCACCAGTCATGCTTGGGGGTTGGGGGGGAGCATACCATCCATTAAAGCACCTGTAATGGTAATCGGTGTCTGTCTTGTAACCGTTTGGTGTTTTCAGTTCAGCTCCACTCATACCTGAATTATTCCTGTACGTGTACACCAAAACCCCATTCGCAGGATTCCTCTTTCACCATGGAAGTTGGGTTTTGGGTTTTTGATCCTCCACATCAACCCGGCGTAGTGCAGATCACACTCGGGAACGATCTGTCACTAGATCAAACTCGGGAACTTCTGTTCCCAAGCCCGGCACTGAAATATATGTTCTTAAGTGTTTTATATGCATAGAAAGGTAGAATATATACTATATACAAAGACAAATGTTTGACTAACTGACGCTAAATAATACCGGATGTACCTGTTCCGACTTACTTAGTAAGAACTTACTATTTTTTTCAATCCCGATCCACGATAACCTAAGCACATCCTCCTGTATACTTTAAATCATCTCTAGATTACTTACAATACCTAATACAATGTAAATGCTATGTAAAATAGTTGTTATACTGCATTGTTTAGGGAATAATGACAAGAAAAAAGTCTTTACATGCTTGAACAACAAGTGCTGGAAGAGCACTTCCGGGTTCTCGCGATTCGCGGTTGGTTGAATTCGCGCAAGCGGAATTCGCGGATAAGGAGGACTGACTGTATATTTAAGACCAGGTTGGATAGATTTTTGTATAGTAGGGGAATTAAGGGTTATGAGGAAAAGGCAGGTAGGGGGAGATGAGTCCATGATCAAATCAGCTGTGATCTCATTGAATGGTGGAATAGGCTTGACGGGCCAAATGGCCTATGCCTGCTCCTATTTGTTTTCTTTCCCAGGGATTCCAAACCTCGATGATTTCTTTCAATAAACATTTAGCTATTGTAACTGCAACATTCTTTCTAAAAGGAAATTCTTCAATGCATCGTGAAAATGCATCAATGACGACTAATACATATTGATATCTGTCACATGGAGATAATACCATTTTTTTTAAAAATCTTGTAATTGCAAGAATGGTCCATAAAAGGATAATATATAAGATCTTTCCAGCTTCATTAGTTTCCCTGGATTTTGTAAAATACATATCATACACTGTTCATTAACTTGATGTACAGCTTGTGATTAATCCAGGGCATGCCATGTTTGATTTCTACGATTTTATCAATAGCCACTTCAGCCTCCAGGGAAAGAAGGTACTGTACCTTGCAGGGCAGTGAAGTATTTGGGTTGATTTTTACTGTATGCAGCTCAACTGTAAGCATCTTGTCCTTTTCATTTGGCTGGAGGGCCGAAAGTTGTAATGGGTCTTTGGAGAGTAAAGTCCAGATCAGCATTGAACAACAACTTTCCTGCAATTTCCTATTCAAAGGATGCTTCTACTCTTAATGTATTAAGGAGCAATAAAAGAAAGCTCTTGCCTCCTTCCAATCTTCACATACGTTTCCAGGGTCTTGTGTCATGGCAGTCCTCACTGACCCTTGACCATTGCTCTAAGGTATCTTGCCACCTAGCACCTGGAAAATGCTAGAATTTAGGAAAGATTCCCTGTTTCCCTGATCTTTTATCTTCCACTGAACCTCATGGGGGAATTGCACTTCTACCACAATACCAGAATCGCCCACATATATTTCAGAAGTGAATAGAGCAATTTCTTTACCAATATAAGGGTTCAATTTCTGCTGTACTAAATGGTCATTTCTAGCCGAGTCATAAACTGTACAGTGAAGATAAATGTGCCACTTACTGAGTTGGGTCTAAACAGAACCTAGAGGAATCTCCGGAGGCTTTCAAGGCACACTCATAAAAATGTTCCATACTCCTTGGTAAGTGGATAGTGAGTAAATGCCACTTAGACAAAATGGGTTGACTGCTACTGAAGTAGTATAGTCCACAATGGCTCTCTAATATACACACGTTGTCATTCAGGAGTGCAGGTAATAGTAGCTGGCATTTTACACAATAAATGTCTTCCACATAAGTTTACAAACACAGGATCTGGTCTCCTAACCTTTCCTGGGTCTGATCTTGGGACATTAATAGGCTGTCCTCTCTGAAAGACAAAATGCAATTCAGGCTAAAAACTACTTGCAGTAATAGCAATTGTAGGACCATAACTGCACTTTTGGTTGTCTTGAATATTATTCCATTTTCTGTACTTTCTTTTGAAACATATTCTTCAACAGAGACACCTCTACCTTGTTATGTTGCCATAATCTTAGACTATTTAGCCTTTTTAGGAAAGGCAGCATGTAATTCATTGTACATATTTTTATGAAAGTCTTTGTTTGGCATGGTGGCAGGACCTGGCCTGGGATTGTTAGGTTGTTCTTGAAAGCCCTGAGGTTTCTGAATTGCTTTTTCCAAACCTGTCTGGTTCTGGCTATTCTTCTACCATGGCCTGTAAATCATCTGCCATTCAATTCTGCCACCAATCCCTTCCCATAATTAAATATGTACCATGCTGGTGTCTCCTTATTGGACAGGTGGATTCCCTGTCCAATTTCTAGTCTTTCTCACCCTGCTAACCATATTTTCTTTCTTTTGTTACCTACAGCATCCTGTAGGGATTAAACTTACCAGTTTCCATAAATCCCACTCTTACTCATTTTACCAGTGTGTTCCTGACACTCTTACTGATCAAATCAGGAATATCCCTGAGGCCGTAGGTGTCACTGACACTCTTGCCTATTAAATCTAATCATTGATACCCATATGTTTCTGGTCACTATGTCAAAAAGCATCGGAATCACAGAAAAATTGATCCACTCACTAGCAGCATAGATCAGTGTTTAAAATGGGAACTGGTCAGGACTCGGTATTTGCTACTTGCCTGGAAAGGCCACTCGGCAAAAAGCAAAGTTTTTTTTTTGGTGATCCCTCCTGTGCCAGTATTTCCCTGGGAGCAGGTCGTCACCAGAATCCCCCTCGATCTGCTTCCATACCTAAACATGCAATCTCAGTGGAACCTCAAGTTCTGACAACCGCTTTTTCATTGCATCCCATAACAAATAACTGAGTGGATCAATCATAAATGAGTTATTTTACTTGCAGCAAGTGTAAACTAGCACTCATTGAGCAGATGATAGCTTAGAAAAACCAGGCCGCATGGTCACTCGTTTATACACAAATATTGGCTACTGCGTATCAGTTCAAGGGCGGGGTGCATTCTGTTAGCTTAATCAGTGTACTTGGAATTCTTCCAATGACGCATCTGCTTGTCTTTCTATATCTTATCGCATAAGACCATAAGGTTATAGGTGCAGAATTAGGTTATTTGGCCCATGAAGTCTGCTCTGCCGTTTCATTGTAGCTGATCCAATATTCCTCTCGGCCCCAGTCTCCTGCCTTCCCATAGCCCTTCATGCCCTGATAATCAAGAAATCTGATCAACTTCTGCCTTGAATATACACAAGAATTGGCCTCCATAGACCAAGAATGGTAAAGAATTCCACAGATTCACCACTCTCCGGCTAAAGAAATTCCTCCCCAGCTCCATTCTAAAAGGACATCCCTCAATTCTGAGGATGTGTCTTCTGGTCTTAGACTCTTCCACCACAGGAAACTTGGTCTCCAAAGCCTTTCACCATTCAATAGGTTTCAATGAGGGCACCCCTCATTCTTCTGAATTCCAGTGAATACAGGCCCAGAGCAATTAAATGCCCTTCAAATGCCAGTCAATTCTGGAATCATTTTGTGAACCTCCTTTGAACTCTCTCCAGATTCAGCACATCCTTTCTAAGATAAGGGGCCGAATATAACTACTCAATACTCCAAGTAATGCTTCATCAGTGCTTTATAAAGTCTTAACATCACATCCTTGCTTTTGTATTCTGGTCCTCTTGAAACAAATGCTAACATCGCATTTGCCTTCCTCACCACAGAGTCAGACTGCAAACTAACCTTTAGAGAATCCAGCACAAGGACTATCAAGTCCCTTTGCCCCTCTTTTTTTTTGTACTTTCTCTCTTTAGAAAGTAGTTAACCTTTTCATTTTTTCTACCAAAGTGCATGACTATACACTTCCTGACACTATTCCATCTGCCATTTCTTTGCCAATTCTCCTAATCTAAGTCCTCTGTAGCTTCTCTACTTCCTCAAAACTGCCCGCCCCACTGCCTATCTTCATACCGTCTGCAAACTTTGCAACAAAACCATCAGCTCCATCATCCAAATCATTGACATGTAAAGTGAAACGGTCCCAACACAATCCCCTGTGGAATACCACTAGTCACCGGCGGCCAATCTAAAAAGACTCCCTTTATTCCCACTCTTTGCCTCCTTCCAATCAGCCACTACTTTATACATGCTAGAATCTTTCCTGTAATACCATGGGCTCATAGCTTGTGAAGCAGCCTCATGTGTGAGACCTTGTCAAAGGCCTTCTGAAAATCTGACTATGCCCTATTGTATCATGTGCCTCCAAGTACCCTGCGACGTCATCCTTGATCCTCGACTCCCAACATCTTCCGAACCACTGAGATCAGACTAACTGTTCCATACTTTATTTTGCCTCTCTCCCTTCTTGAAGAGTGCAGTTACATTTGCAATTTGCCATTCTTCCGGAACCATTCCAGAATTTAGTGATTCTTGAAAGATCATTGATAATGTCCTCACAATCTTTTCAACCTCCTCTTTCACAATTCTGGGGTGTACAACATCTGGTCCCGGTGACTTGTGTACCTTCAGACCTTTCAGTTTCCCAAGAACCTTCCCTCTAGTTATGGTAACTTCACACACACTTAGTACCCCCTGACACCTGGAGCTTCCCCCACACTGTTAGTGTCTTCCATTGTGAAGACTGCAAAATACTTGCTCTGTTCATCCGGCGTTTCATTGTTCCCCATTGCTACCTTTCCAGCATTGTTTTCCAGCGTTCCAATATCCACTCTTGCTTCTTTTACACTTTATGTATCTGAAGAAACTTTTGGTGTCCTCTTTGCTAGCTTACTTTCATATCCCATCTTTACCTTAATGAGTTTTCTAATTACCTTCTGTTGGTATGTGAAAGCTTCCCAATCCTCTAACTTCCCAATAATTTTTGCTCTATCATATATCCTAGCTTTGGCTTCTCTTGTTGGTCACAGTTGTCATCTTTAGAGTACTACTTCCTCTTTGGGATGTATGTATCCTGAGCCTTCTGAATTGTTTCTAGAAATTCCAGCCATTGCTGCTCTGCCAGTGTTCTTTTCCAATCAATTCTGGCCAACTCCCCTCTCATGCCCCTGTAATTCCCTTTACTCCACTGTAATATTGATTTTTTTGATATTGATCTGACTTTAGCTTCTCCTCAAATTTCAGGGTGAATTCGATCATATTGTGATCACTTGCCCCTAAGATTTCTTGTACCTTGGAAGTTCGCTAATCAATTCTGGTTCATTGAATAATTGCCTGATCCAGAATAGCTGATCCTTTCGTGGGCTCAACCACAAACTGCTCTAAAAAGACATCTTGTAGGCACTCTAAAAATTACCCACTCCTATATTCCAGCACCAACCTGATTTTTTTTCTTAATTTACCTGCATATTGAAGTTCCCCATGGCTATTGTGACATTGTCATTTTGTCCAATCCCCTAACTAATGAATCCCCTATCACCGCAGCATTCTCTCTTCTGCCCAATTGCCTTCTGAGCCTCAGAGGCAAACTGTGCTGGAGACCTGACCACTGTGACTCCTGTTAGGTCATTTTCAACCCAGCCCAACTCCTCCCCCCCACCCCCCGGCCAGACAAGGTCCAGAGTAATATACTTTGATACTATACGGGTTCCATTTTGTTACAGGCAGAAACACCATTTTATTCTACAGGTGAAGTTCATTTCCACACCAAAACTCACTAATCCCTTGCTCTCCTGAACAAGCCCCTACTCCACATAAATTCTAAAATATCACAGACTGTCCTTGAGATAGTTGAATTTAATTTCCAAAGATTAAATAGGATATTCTGTACATTGGCATTTTAGTATCAAAATTAAGTCTATTTTGAAATAAGAAATCTTTTGACTTGTCATTTACTTCAGACTAGAGCTTCACTCAAAAATTTAGCTGAATCTTTTTATAAGTATTAGAGTATCCAAGTTGGGATTTGCAAAAATTATACATTAATTCTTGCATTGATTTTTCAATATTAGTTTGGAAGGAAAAAGAAGAAATTTCGTGGAAAGCCAGTTGGACCCAAAACTATACTTCAGGAAGAAATTGAAAGTGAAAAAGATGATGATGAAGATGATGAGGATGGAGATCTCTCCAAATACAAACTAGATGTGAGTAGTCTGTTTTTCCAGCTCAAGAGTTTTATATGGAAATTGATCCCATTGCCTTTCATTTGACATGTCAAATAAAGGCGATTATCTTAGTGCTTGGAATCTGCATGTCTGGAAGATAAGTTGTCATATACTTGTAATACCCTGGGAAAGATTTCACTGCTAATGTAATTGTTTCTCTGTAGCAGTTGTGTTTAGGTTATGACTAGAGATAATGGGGGCTTTGGAATGTGTGGTGTCGAAAAAGGGGAGGTTTTTCTTTCTCGTGTGCCCGAGAGCGAGGGATTCGCGGGCTTTTGTTTGGCAGAAGATGGAGAGAGAAGATGTTAGAACAGAGAGGTCGTAGACTGCAGGTCAGAGTGGACTTGGAATGGAGCCAGGAGTAGTTGATGCCCAGTGGAACTCGATGGAGAACGGGCAGGAAAATTGTGAGCTCCAACATGTGCATTAGACTGTTTCCTTAAAATGGGCCTTTTTTCTCTGTTTTCTTTACTAACCCTATAGTAAAACTAAGAATTATAAAGCTCAATCGTTTACTTGCATATGATGTATTGTTTGTTATTTTGTTGTACTGATTTGTAACAAGCAGCATCCAAGCAAACGAGATTTCACCAGCTTGTTGGGGGCAGCGACTGTCTTCCCCTAGACTGATGCAGCCTGCCAAACATGGGGGTTACATACTATTTTAAAAAGATGATGGTTGTCCTTAAGGTTAAATAATTCTTAATAGTTTACTCATTACTCAATGCACTACCCATTGTAACCTGAAATTTAAATCTTTCTTTCTCAAAGAATATTACAAAGTAGCTCTACAGCACTTTCTGTTAAACTCTTAAAATTGTTTGGTACAATTCTATGCAAATGTCTTGGACACCCTAACTTTATTAATATAAATTTTGTTTTAGGTTTTCATTTTTGTCCCTGCATTAGTGTCAGAAAAGAGCAAATTTTGGATTTCTCAACATTCATTTTCCAAAAACTTAAATGTAACGGAAATCTTTGTATTTTACTAAAGAAAGTACTTTTTCAATCCTTTTATTATTATTATTAATATCAACAAAATAAAATTGATACATAGATAATGGGATTACAAACATACACATTTCAACTGAACATGAAAGAATACATAAGCAATGGTTACAGTATAAATGTGTATTCCCAAATCATGGACGATACAAGTAACAAATAAACAAGGCAAACCTAGGTATATCATAATATATATATAAAAAAAACAGAAAAAGGAAAAAAAATTATGCAAAAAACTAATCTAATAACTAATAGGGGAAAAAACAAAAAAAGAAAAAGGAGAAAAAGAAAAAATGGGCAAAAAAGGGCTGTTTATAATATCTCACAAAAATACAAAATCATCAGTGTCGTCAACACCGATCCTCTCAACATATATAAAATCGAAACTGGAAAAACAAATAGGCTTGGAACAGGGTCATATTACATAATATGAAAATATTGAATAAATGGTCTCCATATCTTTTCAAATTTAATAGAAGTATCAAATACAACCCTTCTAATTTTTTCTAAATTTAGACATAACATAGTTTGAGAAAGCCAATGAAATACGGTAGGAGGATTAATTTCTTTCCAATTCAACAAAATAGATCTTCTAGCCATTAATGTAAGAAATGCAATCATTCGACAAGCAGAAGAGGATAATTGGAGTGAGTCCATCATTGGTAAACCAAAAATTGCAGTAATAGGATGAGGTTGTAAATCAATGTTCAATACCATAGAAATAATATCAAAAATGTCTTTCCAATATTTTTTCAAAAGCAGACACGACCAGAACATATGAGTTAAAGACGCTATCTCAGAATGACACCTGTCACAAATAGGATTTATATAGGAATAAAAATGAGCCAATTTATCCTTGGACATATGAGCCCTATGCACAACCTTAAACTGTATTAATGAATGTTTAGCACATATAGATGATGTATTAACTAATTGAAGAATTTTATCCCAATTCTCAATAGGGATAGTAAGGTTAAGTTCTCTTTCCCAATCATTTTTAATCTTATAGAAGGGCTCTGAACATATCTTCATAATTATATTGTAAAGTTTTGATATTAGCCCTTTCTGAGAAGGATTTAGTTCAAACAAATTCTCCAAAATACCTGAAGACACAAAATTTGGAAAAGTAGGAAGTACAGTATTTAAGAAATTCCTAATCTGTAAATATCTTTAAAAAAATGAAATCTAGGCAAATTATATTTATTAGATAATTGTTCAAAAGACATAAAACAATTATCCAAAAATAAATCGGAAAATCGTAATAATCCTTTAGTCTTCCAAGCTGAATAAGCTTGGTCTATAATAGAAGGATAAAAAAAGCAATTGGATACAATAGGAATATTTAAAACAAACTGAGTCAACCCAAAAAATTTCCGAAATTGAAACCATATACGTAAAGTATGTTTAACTATCGGGTTGTCAATTCGTTTCGGCAATTTAGAAAGAGCAAAGGGAAGAGAAGTCCCTAAAATAGAACCCAATGAAAATCCTTGTACAAATTTAATCTCCAGGTTCATCCAATGAGGGCTAAAAGATATATCCCAATCCTTTAACCAACGTATCAAATATCGGATATTAACTGCCCAATAATAAAATCTAAAATTAGGCAATGCCAATCCACCTTCCTTCCTTGCCTTCTGTAAATATTTTTTACCTAATCTAGGATTTTTATTCTGCCATATATATGAGGAAATTTTTGAATCAACATTAGCAAAAAAAGATTTCGGAATAGAAATTGGTACCGCTTGAAATATATATAAAAACTTGGGTAAAATAACCATCTTAATAGCATTAATCCGACCTATCAGAGATAAAGATACTGGTGACCATTTAGTAAACAAACATTTAATCTGATCGATTAAGGGTAAAAAATTAACCTTAAATAAGTCCTTATAGTTTTTTGTGATTTTAATCCCTAAGTAAATAAAAGAGTCATTAACTAATTTAAAGGGTAAATTTCCATAAATTGGAACCTGTCTATTTAAAGGAAACAATTCACTCTTATTAAAATTTAATTTATACCCAGAAAAATTACTAAATTGAGCCAACAATGATATAACTGCAGGAATGGATTTCTCAGGATCAAAAATAAATAATAATAAATCATCTGCATATAATGATAGCTTATGTATATCTGTCCCACGATTAATGCCAAAAATGTTCTGTGATTCTCTGATAGCAATTGCCAAGGGTTCTAAAGCAATATCAAATAATAATGGACTAAGAGGACAGCCTTGTCTAGTACCCCGAAATAAACGAAAAAAAGGGAGATCTTTGATTGTTAGTAAGCACCGAGGCTACTGGAGTATGATATATCAGTTTAATCCAGGAAATGAATGTCAGACTAAAATTAAACTTCTCAAGCACATTAAATAAGTATGGCTATCAACTCTATCAAATGCTTTCTCCGCATCTAATGAAATGACACATTCTGAAGTGCTATGTGAAGGAGTATAAACAATATTCAATAATCTCCTAACATTGAAAAAAGAATAGCGATTTTTAATAAAACCAGTTTGATTTTCCGAAATAATTTGGGGTAATACCTTCTCCAGCCTGGATGCCAGTAACTTGGAAAAGATCTTGGAATCTACATTCAATAAAGATATTGGTCTGTAGGATGCACAGTCAGTAGGGTCTTTATCTTTCTTCAATATTAAAGAAATGGAAGCTCTATAAAAAGATAGTGGCAGATTGCCCAATCTAATTGCTTCTTCAAAAACCCTGCATAACCAAGGAGAAAGAGTAGCAGAAAAACATTTAAAAAATCCTACTGTATACCCATCTGGACCTGGTGCTTTCCCAGAATTCATAGAGGAAATAACCCTTTTAATTTCTGCATCCGTAATAGGAGTTTCTAATATTGAAAGATCATCTGATGATAATTTTGGAAAATTCAATTTCCCAAGAAAATCACACATGGTATTATGATCATGAGGGAATTCGGAATGATACAGGGAGGTATAAAAATCTTGAAATGATTTGTTTATCTCATCATGGTTAACTGTCAGATCCCCATTCTGCTGACGGATCTTAGTAATTTGATGTTTAACCAAAGCATTCTTCAATTGATTAGCTAACAGTTTACCCGATTTATCACTATGTATATAAAAATCAGATTTGGTTTTCATTAATTGATTTTCAATCGAAGATGTAAGTAATAAACTATGTTCCGTTTGAAGTTCAACCCTTTGTTTGTAAAGCTCCTTACTAGGAGTAGTCGAATATTTCTTGTCAATCTCTTTAATTTTATCAACCAATAAAAGAGTTTCCTTCTTAATGCGTTTTCTCAGACCAACAGAGTAGGAGATAATCTGTCCACGTATATATGCTTTAAAAGTGTCCCAAAGTGTTCCGCAAGAAATATCATCCGTGGAATTAGTTGAAAAGAAGAAATCGATCTGTTCCTTCATAAATTTAATAAAATCCGGATCTTGCAGTAAGGTAGAATCAAATCACCATTGTCTAGCACTAGAAGCTGTATCTGTAAATTTAATAGAAAGTTTTAATGGAGCATGGTCAGAGATGGCTATAATATCATAATTACAACCAATTACCGATGGAATAAAACAAGAGTCAATAAAAAAAATAATCAATTCTCGAGCGGGAGTGATAAACGTGAGAAAAATGAAAACTCTTTGTCCTTAGAATGCCAAAATCTCCAAATATCAAAAATTCCATTATCAGTCAAAAAAGAGTTAATACAAGTGGCCGACTTATTAGGTAAAGTCTGAGTAGATATAGATTTGTCCAACAAAGGATTTAAACAACAATTAAAGTCACCACCCATTATTAACTTATATTCATTTAGATTAGGTAGAGAAGTAAATAAGGACTTAAAAAAATCGGGGCAATCCACATTTGGAGCGTAAACATTAACCATAGCAACCTTTTTGTTAAAAAGTAAGCCAGTAATTAACAAAAATCTACCATTCGGATCGGAAAAGATATCATGTTGGACAAATGCAATAGAGGAGTCAATAAAAATTGAAACTCCCTTTACTTTAGCATTCGAATTTGAATGGTACTGTTGACCCCTCCAAAACCTAAAAAATCTTTTTCCGTTTAATCGGATGGTTTAAGCCATTAGTATTCCAAGAGACAAAATTAATGGTCTGAGCCATATTTCTGAAATCAGCCCTTTGGTATATAAAGGGTTAACCAAATTATGAACTCATGCACCCGGAAGAGGAACAAAAATAAGGGGCAGACCCGGAAGTGACGACATCGCGGACATTTTAGTAGTTTAAAATCAGCCCAAATGAAGAAACCAAAAAAAACTGATGTAAGGAACATAAGATTTCGAAAAAAAAACCACCCCCCACCCAAGAGGAGAAAAGACCACCCCAGCCAGGAAAAGGCTGGGAAAAAGGAGAAATGAAACTAAATCTACCCCCATATCAGCAGAAGACAACTCCGTATATAAAGGATTAAAAAAAAGATCCACCCAAACTCTAAAGAAATAATAATCACTATACTAAAACCAAACTTCTTAATATAATTGGTAGTAAAAAAAACCAAAAAGAATATAATCACTAGTAACTTATAAATCGGGTTAAAACCCAAACAAACCAAAAAAAAATTAAACTGTGATAAGAAATGCATTATAGGAAGAAGACGAGAGAAAAAAAATGGCGAAATCAAAAAAAAAGCCAAAAATATTTTAGAGAAGAAACCGCCATCTTAGTAAAAAAAAAATCGCCTTCGAAGGATTAATAATAATGACCAAAGATAAAGTACAGTGGTTGAAGTAAGTAAAATAAAAAGATTAGTATGTCGAAAAAAAAACTTTAATTAGAGTATAAAATATAGAGTGAACCTACACCAATAGCCAGAAACAAAATCTGGTTTTGGAAACAAAAACCACCTTGCACGATCAAAATCACTCATTTATTAGAGATGAGAATCCATAGCAGTAGGGAAGTTCTCACTCAGAAAGCTTCTTGCTTCAGATGTAGAAAGGAAAACACGCCGTGGTGCATTCGGAGGCGAGATTCTGAGCTTCGCAGGGTATAAGAGTGCAGGTTTTAGATTTTTCTCATAACATTCGGACATCAGAGGTTTAAAAAGAAGCCTTGCCTTCATTACTTCTGAACTAAAATCTTCCACTAATCGAAAATTGTGTTCTTGAAATTTGACCATCCCTACACGCCAAGCCACACGAATAAGTTGCTCTTTAACATGCACATAATGAAATCGGACAATTACAACCGGTGGTTTAGCTGAAGTGCTTGATGATCAACGCATAATTCTGTGAGCGCGATCGAGTAACGGAGGACTGTCTGGGAATACAGAAGGGAACACATCCTTTAAAAGTTGAGCAAAGTACTTCGAGGGGTCCCCTTGTTCAGTACCTTCCAGGAGACCAAGTATGCGTAAGTTCTGTCTTCTGGACCGATTCTCAAAGTCGACACTCTTGGCTTTAAGTGTTTCCACCTGTTTAATCGTCAAAAGTAATTTCTGCTCCAGTTTTTCAATTATCAAGTCTCGCTTCCGAGCATCCTCTTGCAAAGTTGCGATTAGAACTTGCTGCTGGTTAACTACTGAATCCGTCTTATCCATATAATCTTGAAAAGCCTTTATATCTTGTTTGAAAATTTGTCGTCGTTCTTCAAATTTTTCATTTAAAACCTCCAATAATATTTCATAAGTCAATTCAGTGCGCTTAGGATCAGTCTTTTTCTTCTTCCCGTTCCCGTTAGGATCTTTCCCAGGTTCTCGCCCTTTAGATCTAAGAGCCATTTCTGTATTAATTTCTTCAAAAATTCACAATAAAAACTCTTAAAGATAAGTCCAAAAAAGTAGCAAGAATCTTTTGGTGTAGGTAAAAGTAAGTTAAATAAGGGTGATCATAGGTTAAAAAATGTAAAGGTTATGGAGCGAATCTGAAACAGTGCTCACTCCATGAGCGTCTCCTGCTGACCTCACTAAAGAAAGTACTATATTAAATAATAGACCACTTTTCAAAGAAAACTTGATTACTTTGTAGGTACACATATAGCCCTTTTCCATCTTGAAACAAAGATAACAGACGTGCTAATGATCAGTGAAATAATGAGTTGAATGAACAAAACTGAAACAGGTGTAAAAGGAATCAAACTGGGTGAAGACAACCAAACTAAAAGGTAAGGCTGTGACAGATTTGACAGTTTAATGGTCAAATCATGAATACTTACATCATGGCAAGAGTGAACATAGCCACAAGACACAATGAGGTTGTCCTGCATCAGTAATGTCTCTTCCAAACAGAAATTTTGAGCAGACAGGAATGTCAATATGTGCTGTCCGAGCTCTTCTGAAGAAGACACAAAGAAATGGGCAAGGTTGAGGATCAGAAACACAGTGGTCAACTACAGAAACTGAGTGCAGCAGATGAGATGCATTAAACTGGTGTCCCTTCTAATTGAAATGTAACCCTCGGGTTCAGCCAGGATGCATTTGTCTAGGGGAAGACAGCCTCTGAGAAATCTCGTTTGTGTGGATGCCATGTGATGTGTTGCCCAGTTACAAATCCGAACAGCAAAATATCAAGGCAGTACACCATATACAATTAAACGGTTGAACTTTATAAATTTTAATCTGACTATAGGGTTAGTAAAGAAAATAAAGAAAAAGCGCCCATTTTAATGAAGCATGTTGGAGCTTAAGGTTCCATCCATTCGTTCCCTATCAGCCTCCTCTGAACGTCATTGACCATTGGACCCTCGCCCCATGTCCACTCCGCCCGCCAGTCTACCAACTCTCTCCACTCGCGTCTTCTCTCTTCGTCTCTACAACAAAAGACCACGAAATTCCTTCTCTCAGACCCACAAGAAAGAACAGCATGCCTCTCATTGGATGGCGCACATTCTAAACCCCTGTTATCTCTATCCATAACCCAAACATTGCTGCTACAGAGAAACCATTACATTAGTAGTGAACATTATAGAGAGGCCATTATATTAGCCGTGAAACCCTATAGTGTGTTACAGGAAGAAGTCTAGCACTACGATCATCTCTGAACTATCCAGTTATAGCCCTCTACAGTCCATAGGAATCTTGTCAGAAGTGGTCTTTATAGAAGAGTTATACAAAACGCCATTCCTCTGAAGTGGGAACAGCCAAGAGTTTTACCTATGCACAAAAACACAAGAACTGGGGTGGTGAGCAATGGCAGGAAGTGCTCTGGACTAATGAGTCAAAATTAGAAATTTTTAGCTCAACAGAAGATAGTTTGTCTATAGAAGAGCTGGAACGCTACATAGATGAGTGTCTGGAGCCAACAGTGAAGCATGGCAAAAGTTCCTTGCAGATTTGGGACTGCATTTCTACAAATGGAGTTGGTGATCTGGTCAGAGTTAATGGAATCCTCAATACTGAGAATATAGCTGGCCATTGGTGTAGTGGCATCCGCAACGAACTTCAAGGCTAGTGATCCCAGGTTGAGATCTGTCTGGATCCTTGCATGCTTTTCATCCGTGCTAGGTTGAGCGTCAAGCTAGCAATTCAGCCTCAAAAAAAAGGGGGGGAAAATAGATAAAAATTATAAAGAAATGGCACAGCTGCTGTCCAATACGCCACAAAGCATGGAAAGGAACAACAACAATGCTGAGAAATACAAGCAGGTACTTATCATCACGCAATACCGTCATGGAAGTGTCTGATTGGTCCCAGCAATCATTATCTGCAGCAGGACAATGATCACAAACACACTGCCAAGGACATAAAGAGCTATCTTCAGCGAAAACAAGAACAGGGAGTTCTGCATCAGATGGTATGGCCTGCACAGAGCCTTGATCTCTACATCATCAAGGCTGTGTGGATTACCTGGAGAGACAGAAGCAAGCGATCGGCCAAAGTCTGCAGAAGAACTGTGGCAAGCTTCCAATGCTTGGAACAACCTACCAGCTGATTTTCTTTTAAACTGCACATCAGTGGACCTAAGAAAATAGATGCAGTTTTAAAGGCTTTGGTCACACCAAATTTTGATCTAGTTTTTTCACTGTTTACTGCTCTTGATATTTAGAAACTTCTAATTTCATTATTTTTGAAAGCATCTTCGCTTTACTGGACTTCTTTTATGTGTACCTAAGACTTCTGCTTCACACTTTTTGGGCATTTGTGCCACTCTTGTAAATAATTTCTCACTTCCAAGCTAGCCTTGGGATACTGAGTTATTGAGATGTTAGCCGAGTGTTTTTCCTGCTAGTACATGATATTCCCTTACTGTTTCTTAAACATCAGAAGCCATTAAAATACTGTTTTTTCCCTTAAGAAAATTATTAATGCACAACTTGTATATGAATATGGAGCATATAATTACATTATGCAGTGACACTTAAATTGAATAATATTTAGATGATTATTTTGACTTCAAACTGGTGGATTAGCTGCCAAGTGGATTTGATGTAGAATATTTAATGCTCTCTGCTCCACAAAATTGTAAACGGACCTGGATGAAGAGAACATGAATGGTAACATTAATCAATTTGCTGACTTCAAGTATGAAACCCTAAGATTGTTTAAGAAGCTCTGTAGGAGTTGGTCAGTAAAATCTAATGACAATAAATTGTCCCATTTGACTGCACTAAATTAAATTCTTGTTTATTTGAATTCCTCAGCTGATCTGTTGACCACCTTTTTATTTATTCGTTTATGGGATGTGGGTGTCACCAGCTAAGCCAGCATTTGTTGCCTTGAACTGCTACAGTCCATGAAGTATAGGTACACCCACAGTGCTGTTATGGAAGAAGTTCCATGATTTTGACCCAGTGACAATGAAGGAGCTGTGATATGTTTCCAAGTCAGGGTGGTGAGCGACTTGGAGGAGGATTTCCTAGTGGTGTTTCCAACTATCTGCTGTTCTCATCCTTCTAGATGGTGATGGTCGTGGGACTGGAAGGTGTTGCCTTAGGAACCTTTTGTTGTTGCAGTGCATCTTGTAGATAGTGCAAAATGCTACAAATGTTTGTTGATGGTGGAGGGATTGGATGCATGTGGAAAGGGTACAAATCAAGTGGACTGCCTTGTACTGAATAGTGTCAAAAGCTTCTCAAGTGTTGATGGAGCTGCACTCATCCAGGCAAGTACCGAGTATTCCATTACTCATGACATGAACCTTGTAGACGGTGACAAGCTTTAGGAAGTCAGGTGAGTTACACACCACAGGATTCCTAGCCTTTGACTTGTTCTGGTAGCCACAGTGTTTATGTGGCCAGACCAGTTCAATTTCCTGTCAGTGGTAATGCTCACGAGGTTGATAGGGATTCAGTAGTGATGTCACTGAATGTCGAGAGACATTGGTTAGAGCCTCTCTTGTTGGAGATGGTCGTTGACTGGCACTTGCTTATTTGCCATTTGTCAGCCCAAGCCTAGGTTTGTCCTGCTGCATTTGGATATGAACTGTTTCACTATCTGAGGAGTCACGAATTGTGCAGAACATTGTGCAGTCATCTGTGAACATCTCCATTTCTGGACATTACGATGGAAGGAAGGTCATTGATAAAACAGCTGAAGATGGTTGGTCCTAGGAAGCTTCCCTGGAAAACTCTTGCAGTGATGTCCTGAGGATGAGATGATTGACCTCCAACCACCTCAACAATCTTCTTTTGTATCAGCTATGATTTCAACCAGTGGAGGGTTTTTCCCCTAATTCCCATTGACTCCATTTTTGCTAGGGCACCTTGATGCCTATTCGGTCAAATGCTGCCTTGATGTTGACGGCTCTCACTCTCACCTCACCTCTGGTATTTAGCTCTTTCCTCCATATTTGGACCAAGGAGGTGATGCGGTCAGGAGCTAAGTGGCCTTGATGGAACCCAAACTGGACATCCATAAGCAGGATATTGCTGAGTAGATACTGCGTGATAGCACTGTTGATGACCCCTTACATTACTTTGCTGATTATTGAGAGCAGGCTGATAGGGTGGTAATTGGCTGGGTTGGACTTGTCCTGTTTCTTGTGTACAGGATATACCTGGGCAATTTTCCACATTGCCAGGTTGATGTTGGTGTTGTAGCTGTACTGGAACAGCTTGGCTTGTGGCGTGGCAAGTTCTGGAGCACAGATCTTCAGGACTATTGCCAGGATTTTGTCTGGGCCCATTGCTTTTGCAGTATCCAGTGCTTTCAGCCATTTCTTGATATCACGTGGAATGAATGGGATTGGCTTCGTTTTGACATCTGGGCTCCAGGAGGGCGAGTTGAATCATCCACTCGGCACTTCTGACTGAAGATTGTTGCAAATACCTCAACCTTATCTTTTGCACAGGTGTGCTGGACTCCTCTAACATTGAGGATGTAGATATTTGTGGAGCCTCTTCTTCCAGTGAGTTGTTTGATTGTCCACCACCATTAATGGCTGGATGTGGCAGGACTACAGATCTGTTGGTTGTGGGACCACATAGCTCTGTCTATTACTTGCTGCTTATGGTGTTTAGCATGCAAGTAGTCCTGTACTGTGGCTTCATCAGGGTGATGCCTCATATTAAGGTATGTCTGGTGTTTTTCTCGACATGCCCTCCTGCACTCTTCTTTGAGCCAGGATTGATCTCTGGCCTGGTGGTAATGTTAGTGTGGGAGATATGCCGGGCCATGAGGTTACAGATGGTAGTTGAGTACAATTCTGTTGCTGCTGATGGCTCACAGTGCCTCATAGATGGGGCTACTAGAACTGTCTATCCCATTTAGCACAGTGATAGTGCCACACAGTGCGATGGAGGGTTTCTTCAATGTTGAAATAGATAGATAGAGATAGATAGATACTTTATTCATCCCCATGGGGAAATTCAACTTTTTTTTCCAATGTCCCATACACTTGTTGTAGCAAAACTAATTACATACAATACTTGACTCAGTAAAAAAATATGATATGCATCTAAATCACCATCTCAAAAAGCATTAATAATAGCTTTTAAAAAGTTCTTAAGTCCTGGCGGTAGAATTGTAAAGCCTAATGGCATTGGGGAGTATTGACCTCTTCATCCTGTCTGAGGAGCATTGCATCGATAGTAACCTGTCACTGAAACTGCTTCTCTGTCTCTGGATGGTGCTATGTAGAGGATGTTCAGAGTTATCCATAATTGACCGTAGCCTACTCAGCGCCCTTCGCTCAGCTACCGATGTTAAACTCTCCAGTACTTTGCCCACGACAGAGCCCGCCTTCCTTACCAGCTTATTAAGACGTGAGGCATCCCTCTTCTTAATGCTTCCTCCCCAACACGCCACCACAAAGAAGAGGGCGCTCTCCACAACTGACCTATAGAACATCTTCAGCATCTCACTACAGACATTGAATGACGCCAACCTTCTTAGGAAGTACATTCGACTCTGTGCCTTCCTGCACAAGGCATCTGTGTTGGCAGACTAAATGGGATTTAGTCTCCACAAAAACTGTGTGGTGGTCACTTCTACCAACGCTGTCATGGACAGATGCTTCTGTGGCAGGCAGGTTAGTGAGAATGAGGTCATGTGTTTTTTCCCTCTTGGTTCCCTCACCACCTGCTGTAGTCCCAATCTAGTAGCTATGTCCAGTAGGACCTGACCAGCTCTGTCTGTAGTATTAATGAGCCACTCTTAGTGTTGGATATTGAAGTCCCCCACCCAGATCTACATTCTGTGTCCATGCCTCCTCCAAGTGCTAATCAACATGGAAAAGTACTGATTAATCAGCCTAGGGAGGATGGTA
The DNA here is from genome assembly GCF_048418815.1 of Hemitrygon akajei. Lineage (NCBI taxonomy): Eukaryota > Metazoa > Chordata > Chondrichthyes > Myliobatiformes > Dasyatidae > Hemitrygon > Hemitrygon akajei. Next base: position 54,673,916 of record NC_133135.1, read on the forward strand.
TGTGGTAATCAGCAGGAGGCTTCTTTGCCCATGTTTAACCAGGTGCCATGAGACTTCAGGGGGTCTGGAGTCAAATATAAGCCAGACCAGGTAAGAATGGCATTAGTGAACCATCTGGGTTTTCACAACAATCGACATGGTTTCATGGTCATTAGATATTTGTATTGAATTCAAATTCACCATCTGCCATGGTGAGATTGTAACTTGTGTCCCCAGCATATAATTGGGCGTCTGGATTACTGTTCCAGTGGTAATTATCACTACGCCAGATCTTCCCCCGTACAATAAGAGTTCCAGATCATCAATGATAGATCATCAGTTATCAGGCATACCAAAGGAATGAAAGATTGTAAATGCTTATCTTCTGTGCTGTTAGTGGTTAAAACAAGTGCAGCTTTTTTGTTGTTTCTCTGTACTCAGAAATTTCAGGCTCTTGACATTTTTTAGGGAGTGAACAAAGTTTTTGTCTAGAGTTGAATTAAAACAATTTAACTTCTGCTGCAACTGTTTTTGTTTATTTCAAAATAGCTTTAATTTTAACTTAGGTCAGTGAATTTTTTTTTTACTGGGTCTTGTGAACCAGTTAAATTTTCCATATCTTTTGCAAAAGAATGCTACTCTTGGCTAATCCTTAGAAGGTTGCTTCATGCTAGTATATTTAGGGTTCTTAAAGAGGAAGAAGTTTGGTTTCTATAACTTACAGTAATTTTTCACTCCCCTTCTTCTCACCTGCCCATCAACTCCTTCTGTTGCCCTTCCTCCTTCCATTTTTTCCATGGTCCACTGTCTTCTCTCAGATTCCTTCTTTAGCATTTTACCTCTTCTACCTATCACCTCCCAGAACCTTACTTCATCCCACCTTCACCCTCACCTGATATCACCTATCACCGTCCAACCCGAATGTAATTTATACATATGATAGGCATAACCCTTCAATATTTCCTAGGATGATGATGATGATGATGAAGATGAAGATGGAGATCTCTCAAAATACAATCTGGATGCAAGTGAAGATGAAAAGAAACCTCCAAAAAGCAGCAGTCGTTCCAAGTCTCGCTCCTCTCGATCTTCATCATCTTCTACTGCTCATTCCAGTTCAAGGTCCAGGTAAACGGGTACAGGTCAAGGGTGACACCGGGCAAAATGTCAGTATCAGTTTTAACTTCTTTCTTTTAAATAATTGTTCATGTGACAAATTTTTGAAGTCTTGCATCTATAAAGTTACATTCCTTTCTTTAGGAGATGACTTTTAGATGGCTTCTATTAGAATATTCAAGATATTATCAAATGTTATACTATGTATAAGGACTAAAACATTGCATTTAAGTTTTTAATTGAGTCCAAAAAGTTTATTTATTTCCAAAGTTCTCAGATTGAGTATCAAAATTGTACCTCCCATCTTAATAGGTTTTTTTTGAGATAATGCTCTTATTTAATGCTGTCACATTTTTGCTACTCTCCCTTCATATATGTGGAAGGAAGCTTCCCTTTTGCTTATTTTAATCAGAGGTGTTTACAATTATATTCTGAATCTATATACTGTCCTGATAATTTATTCAATGTTCCATTTGAAAACAAGCCCACTTCTTTTTGAAATTCTTTTGACAAAATTGATAATATTAAATCTTCTACCGCTGCTGAAAATGCTGAACATGATCATATTTGAGACTTCTTTATTTCTATTGAACCCAACCAATTTTTTTTCTGTTTTTCCTTAAATCTTTGGTGTTCAGAATTATTCAGGTAGACAAAAGTGAAAGTTCTTATTAATTGAATATTAAAACTAAATTGTGCTTAAGGTATCTGATTACATTGCTCATTTTTTGGGGCTTGTGCACGATTCAGTTAATGCCACTTAGAGACTTTCAAAATTTCAAGGTTTCATAAATTTATCTTGTGACAGCTGATTTAGGAATTGTTCATTACTTTTGGCAACTGAATCCCATACCAGCTGTGTTTCCCATGTTAAATTTCATCTATTACTTGCTATCTAAATTATTTAAAAATGCGAAAACCATATTGTTCTTTATTACAAAGACTGTTTTCTTGTCAACATATTTGTGTGCTTTGCTCCTAACCATTTGCATGAGAAGACAGCGAAACACTAATGCTTTGGATTTTTAATGTATATATTTGACAAATTAACATAAATAAGAAATACTTTTTAAAAGTTAAAATGTTAATTTTGAATACAAGTAGCTTCATTATCATAAACTAACCGACATATAATGCCATACTTATTTGATCATATTTATGATAGCTTTTATCTTAAATAATTTATTTATGAAAAATTGTCTAAATTTGTTGAAGGCATCAACGTTACTGATTTTTTTTAAAAAAAATGAAAACAAGAAATTAAGAGAAATTTTTGTCCTGTTTCTATTCATCTTTTGTCCAAAGAATATAATTGCTTTATTGTATCTGTTCCCAAGTGGTTGAAGAGAAGCAACATTTTGGGTGTTTTTGGAAATTTAGCTCTGATTTGAATTTCAGCTATGTTTTCTGTTGTAGAGGAAATTGAGATCCACTTAAATGTGTTTTTAAATAACCACTCTAAAGGTTGCGCATGTAATGGATTTTTTAGATGTTTAATTGATGTTCTGATAAACTCTTGTTTTGAGTTAAAATATCTGTTTATGGAACCATAGGAAGATCTGAGAGTTAAAATGCATTGCCATGTCAGCTTGGTAATTCTGTTTGCTTGTTGCATTTGACAATAAGTTGATCTTACTAGACTTTGAAGTTGAAAAGAACTTGTCTTTCCAGTTTTTAATGTTGCTTGCTTTTTAAACTTCCATTGGAAATTATTACCATTTTATTGCAGGTCCCGGACCAGAAGTTCTTCTACTTCCAGATCCCGGTCGCGTTCCAGTTCCAGAGGTCAATCTAGATCACCCCGGTCAAAGTCAAGGTGAATGGGGTAACATTCTCTCCTCCTAGGAGAGTTTAGAAAGTACTCTGGGGGAAGACCACCTCGTCTCCTTTTAACATGTTCATTTCATTACTATCACCATTTTTATTTAAATCAGAGAAGTTATGTTAACCTGCTAGATATGCATTAGTCTGAAGATATTTTATAACCTGCAGGTGTTGGTGTACTGTTCCACACCACTTTAATTTTGTGTATGAATTGACTTTAATCCCATTTTCAATTTAAAAGTAATCCTGCTTCTGTGATCGACAATCTGTGGTTCTCACCCTCCCCCACTTTTACTCCCTTTTTAATTTTGGAATTATGGCCTGCACAGTACATTGTTTATTAATTCCAATGGACAGATAGATACGAAAATTTTGTGTTTGCTGGATAAGTGCAATATCTCATTCTAAGGTGAAGTATGCAAGCCACACCATTTGTTGGTTTAATCTCTTTTCCATAGTTTAGCTGGTCTTGATTGTGGCAGTAGTGATCGTAATTTCTCTTAGTCACTTAAGTTTGAGCAAAACAATTAACCCGTGTTTCTGATTTGTAATGACTCTACTCCCACTTCTCCCAATTTTTCAGGATTTTATTTACTGCAGCTGAAAAGTTTCACCCTCCTCCACTTCCCCACCCACCCCATGTAAGTTCTTTTCAAACTCCTGGAAATCCCCACCAAATGAAATTGGCATGTATAGTTGTGATAAAGTGTTATCCCCTTTTATAATTAAAACTTCTGAGGATTAAGACTAATATTCCATTTGCTTTTAAAATAATTTTTACAGAAAATCTTGGGTGTCCTGGGCATGTAAATACTTGCCCTCCCAGCATCCATTCTGCCTTGTAACCATTGTATTTTTTTGGTTCAAAATGAGACTTCATACTTTTTTTTGAAAGATCCTGTTAACAAATGTTGTAACTACATACAGAGTGCAAAGATGTTAAGAAAACACAGACAGAAGAAAGCCATTTTTCACTAACTTTCCTCTTTGGCATCAGTATTTAGATTGTTTTACAGCTCATTTATCTTTGGCTGACATTCCATAGTCTATCAAACAAATAGGTTCTGAGACTTGTTTAAATATTTTGCACTGTCATGTTCAAATTCTGTCCTTTGGTCCTCACTTCATACATAGAGAACTTTAACGATGAAATAGACAATCTTCAGCACCTGTTATAGTTTGTGTGTTTTGGATGAGTCTGTCAAAATACTCTCCTTTTTTCTGAACCTGCTTCCATGTAATTTAGAAAATGTTGGCAGGACATGGGAGCAGTATTAAATGCCACAGGAACTCTTGACTGGAATTCACCTACCTAAAGTTTACTTCAAAAATTAGTTTAACTTTTAATGACAGTACAGTTCTATATCTACCTACTTTAATTGCTAATTGCCACATATTCTCTTAGTTTGTTGGAAGATTTCTTAGTTATTATAGGGCAGCATTAAAGAAATATTTTGCGCTAGTATGTTTCAAGGTTTATTTTGAGTCATTGAAGCAGTTTTGTTTCATCATGTGTCATTGCAACATGTATGAGCAAACTGGAAGCTTTTACCAAGCATTGCAAGTTATTGTTTTACTCATTCAACTTAATCAAATAGGGAGCTAATTTGATTAGTACTTTTCTCAACTACACAAGGGTCAAGTTGTGTATTAGTGTGTAGAGCATTTCATTCGAAACAAATGTTATAATTAAGCCTATTTAAGCAGTTAATCTGCAGCACCTGTCCTGTATAAGAATGCATCCATTGACATTTAAAGATAATGTATTACATCTAAACTTTTTAATTTTGCTTTAAGAAAGAAGGACCATATTTTATTTGAGAGTACTGTTCTTTTACATTCCGTATGTTGGTAGCGTACATGACAGGATTTTATAAAGGGGCTATAAAATTAGTTTTTTGTTAGCTTTCAAATTCAGTTCTTTGAGAGGGAGGGGTGAGTTGCATGACTTAACTGTTAAAGTAACAATTTAAAATTATTTTTGTAAACTTTATTGGCAGTAGATCCAAAATGATCGCGTGAAAATGTTGTTAGCCTCAATGTAATTTTCTCAGATTATTCCAATCTTAGTCTCTTTCTTCTTCCTCAATTATTATCCTCCATATTCCAGAATGAAAGGAACCACAGAACACTTATAACAAAATGATCTTACATCAAGAAGAGTAGGTTTATTGAGATCTTTTATGTTTTCTGTTCTTCCTTTATTGAGTTTGTTTGATTTTAGAAATCATGAAACATTTGGGAAAAACTTACTGTCAGATTCTATGCAATTCACCATTTCAGTTTTTTGTGGATTTGTCACCATTTGAATTTGTGCAAATACAGTTGCATTTTTAAAGACCTTCACAGTTTGCGTTTCTTCAGTAAGTAGACTCGTATCCATCCAGAAGATCATCTCATTTGGCATAATCATCAGAATTTAAATGTTTCTGTATGAGCACTTTCACCACTACTGCCTTTTATAGCATTAAGGAACCTCAAAGCTTTTTGAAGCTCTAAAGTGCTTTATCATTTTTTGGCTTTCACTATTTTGTTTATTTGTATATAGACTTCCACTGCTTAGTTTCTTGCATCCTGCTGGAGAGTGACCCAGTGCAACATATGCTCAACTTGTTGTTCTATCCCTCCCACAAGCTAGAGACAAATTTAGCATCAAACCTATTTAAATAGAAACTGTGATCTGCGGGTGACAAATGGTCAGATTGATGCAATTTTCCTTGCGTAGGGTTCTCATACTAAGCATGGTAAGGTCCTGTGGGACTAATCCTGCTCCAGATCCAGATTTTTTTTGTCAGGCAAACATTTAAAACTTAATTATTTTTTTAACTGTCACAGCTTAGTAGGAATCTGGGCATGGAAAAACTCATGAAGGATTACTGGAAACCTGTAGACTCGAGAGCCGGGACGTATTAGTAGTCTAAGTAATTGTTCGGCAGTGATGTGAAAACTTGACTGACCCCTGTGACATAAATTTCTGACCTTAAATTGAGGAGGAGCACATCTCTACCTTCAAGCTAAGTTTTATGTCATTAATTTTGAGCTGCTTTAGGTATTGTTAATTCGGCTGTTCAGAACTTTGAGAAACATATTAAGAAAAATCTTTGATTTTGTACTTGGCCTTTCAACTAATGTAAGATTTTGTATTCATAGACTAGCAGCTGAGTTTCTGTTTGCATGTGAAATCTGTTTGCCACTTATAAGTCTTAGTAATAAAATGCTTTGATCATTGGGGGTAGCCAGGTGCTCATCTCAAGACCTTCAACTAAGTATATTTCAAAGGTAAAATTGATGCCCATTAATTTCATTTCATCCTTCACAATTTTAAACAATCTGTTCCATCTCCAAATAATAGAGCATTGACTGAGATCAATGTTCAGATATTAATCTATGGAAATTTGAATAGTGAGTGGGGTGTGAAACGAGCAGGGAAGATCATGGAATGGCTGGAATGAGTAATGGTGAATGAGAGTTGGGAATTGGGAATGAGTGCAATACTTAAGCTGCTCTTTGGAGGGTAATATCAACTGGAGTTGCAGGGAGGTGACTCTAAAATGGACAATTAAGAGAAGCTAATGAATAGGCACTATAAATAATTCATTTCATTAACAACATGTTTCATAAATTAAATCTGATATTAACAATAGAATATTGCCTGTTACATGATTTCTTTGTAATGTTGCTTGTAATCTAGAATTGTACCACAGTGTTCTGTTATTGGACAGCATCTGGTTCGGTTTGTTATTTCCCACAATAATAGCATTAAGAGAAAAATAAAGATGGGAAAGTTAATGTTCCAGCTTAATATAGTCCTAGAAAAAGGTGCTTCCTTTTTGAAGCTGATTGCATAAATTTATAATAAGTACTATATTCAGTAATCCTTTATCCTATAACATAAGAAATAAGGGAAAAAAATCTGTTCAGTACAGTATGTGGTAATTTGATAAAGGACTTGAGCTCAGAATTTAATGCTCTACAATGTGCACTCCTTTGCTACTTCATATTAAATTCAGTAGGTGGCTCTGCTGTACTTAACAAGAAATTGTTCAGCATTTGATTCATGGACTTTGGGAAGTTGTAATGTTCTGTTTTATTTATTAGATTAGAACAACACAGAAACGGGTCCCTCAGCCTATCTTGTCTGTGCTGACCATGATGCCAATTTAACTAATCCCATGTGCCCATCTTAGACCATAAAACATAGGAACAGAATTGGGCCCATCCAGTTTGTGCCACCATTCAGTCATAACTGATACTCTTTTTTCCTCCTCAGTCCCACTCCCAGACTTCTCACGTAGTTTTTGATGCTGTGGCCAATCAAGACCTATCAATCCCCACTTTTAAATACAGCCAACGACCTGTCCTCCACAGCTGTCTGTGTTAACAAATAACACAAATTCACCACCCTTTGGCTTAAGAGATTTCTCCACAGCTGTTTTAAATGGATGCCCCTCTATCCTGAGGCTGTGTCCTCTTGTCTTAGACCCTAATCCTAACCCACTGGACCCGCTCCAATGCCAGCATATCTCTTCTTAATAAGGGTTCCAAAATTGCTTGTAATCTCAAAGAATTCCAACAGGTTCGTCAGGCAAGATTTTCCCTCAGGGAAACCATGCTGACTTTGTCCTGTCTTGTCCTGTGTCACCAAGTACTCCATAACTTCATGCTTGATAATGAACTCCAACATCTTAAGTGAGGAAACAATGTTAAAAGCAGAAGTCTCAGACTTAATAAATGGGAGAAATAGAATGGGTGGGGAGAGTGCTGCTTAATATCCCAGGACTGGAAAACAGATCTGAATCCAGGTGTTTTTACTCCTTTGCTAAATTGACTTCTTGCTAGGTATATGGAACTCTCTGCTTTATGAGACAATTGTACATAGCTGCATCTATGTGATTATTTCTGAACTGCTAACATTCTGTCTGTTGTCTGCACAACAGGGAATATCTTCAAAATTTTGCTTTCTCTTTTTTAGAGGGCTTAATGAAATTATTTGTTGATATTTGGGTTATCATAATGGTATAACATTTGCAGTGAAGTCTCCAGTAAAATTAAAACAAACACAAATGTAGCCTTTTAATGTTTTAGAATGTTATTTGGTATAGATCTAACTTTCTTCCAATCAATCAAAATCCAGCTCCAGATCACGCCGGGGGTCATCATCTCCAAGGAAGAGGTCGCGCTCAAGTTCTCGATCATCAACTTCCTCTGAAAGAGGGAAAAAACGAAGTCGCTCCAGATCATCATCCTCCAGTGGCCGCAAAAAAGCTAGACGCTCTGACTCGAGATCTTGGTCTGCAGAAAGGTTTGGGCATCTGTAGAATAAGATTAGCATACAGGGTTAATAGATTTTAATAGGACTGCAGAAGCTATCAAATTGTAAGACAAACTTTTTTAAAGAGATAATATTTCAGGTTGTTCCTTCACACAGGTTTTGAGCTATATAATATAAGCAATGTATTTTTAGATGGGTTACTTGTAAGATGTATCTGTAGCTTCCTTAAACTCAGGTTTGCACACCTCGTTGATATTTTTGTCTTTTGCAGGCGCAGTGGTTCGTCTTCTGGATCCTCTCACTCAGGCTCCCGTTCAAGTTCTAAGCAGAAATAATATTTTAACAACTACAGTTTTTTTTTAAAAAAACAATTTCTGGAAAATGCATGAAGACTTATTTTAAAGTTATTAGTGTCTTGAGCAAATTAACCTGATGTTGTGAAACATTTAAAAAAAACTGGACATGTGTTCTGATGAAGTCTTGCTGATGTAATCTTAAACCTTTTTGTTGCTTTAAGGAGTGTTAGAAATTATACCCAGGTGTATTTAAGGAGTATATTAAGCCATAATAGTGTTTTTGAAGAACTATACATCTGATTTTGATGCATTCTTTTTAAAAGGCTATAAAGGCAAGTAGTTATTGAATAGTGTGGTCTAGCGATTTAGAGTGTAGCGCACTTCTCTTCATGTTTCAGACCACCAGTAACTCATGATGGAAGTGCTGGTGGCTTTTTGTTATGAAAAGAAATATTCAAGGGACGGGAACTCTTAAGGTTGTTGTTCAGATTAATTTGCTCACTAAGCTAGCATTCCAGGCTATCAAATGTTTGCCACATTTGTTATACATCAGTTCTCCTGCTAGAACATGGAGTCTATAGCCATTAATTCTCACTGTACTCATTATTGATCCTTGTACTTTTTGCAGTTCAGTTTGTTATTCAGCTCCCAGTCACATGCTGCATTTTGTGGGAAAGTTGTGTGCAAAATGATCTTCATTTTGTCAGATTTTTTGTGGAACCATTGTGACAGCACAACAGTGTTGAATTTAGTGATAATAGGATTTTATCCCACCACCTTCTCCACACCCCCTACCCCAGACTGAATTGTTTCTATAAGCGTTTCAAAACCTTGTATGCCTTATGTTAGTTGCAAAAAGACATTGAAGTTTTCCATTTTCTTCTGAACATTTTTTTCAGATCTACAGCCGTAGCAAAATTTTCAGTTTTAGTTTGTGTTCAATTATCTTTAAAACAAATAATTAAAACCTCAGACCTACAACAGCATTGGTTATTTGGGGATCCTTGAAATGAGAAAATTTTCACTCTATTCTAGAATTAAGCATAGTTTTAAATTGTAAAGAGCTTGCAGTTTAGCATGATTTTTGCCCTGAAGTCAGCCTGTCATAGTAACTATAGCAATGTGCCATGGTACTGTAGAAATGGAGAGGACTGTCTTAGATCCCCTTTTGTGGCAGAATAGAGTAATAACCAGGGCTTTACACGTCCTGGGGAGTGGGTGATAATTTTAAAGCATACTAACAAAAGTAACATGCCATATTTTTTTTAAGTGCTGTTGGCTTAAATTCATTAAGACATAGAAACTTCATTCTTCAAATGTTTTAAACTGTTAGTCAAAATTAAGAATATTCTTTTTGATCAATTGCCTTCTGTTCTTGAATTATGGCTTAATATAGCTCTTCATTCTTTACCTGGTTGCAAATAAATGGTGTTAGCACCATCGTGCAGAAGCTCTGGTCTTCTAAACTCTGGCTTCAGCACAGATAGTAGAAACAGGTAAGTATCCTGGAAACAAAAATTCTACAAGTACTTGGTTTACCAAGTAGCTGCCTATCTGGTGTAATTGTGGACAATGTTTTTTTTCTCCCAAATCTTTGTTTTGTTATCTTACAGGAACCAGACATGTTAGGCAAGTAAGGGTTTGCTTTTATTTTGGAGCAAGGCACCTTATTGTATTATTGTTCTAGTTTTGTAAAAATTTATAGTTTTAATCTCTTTAACACCTTCTTTCAGAACCAGCAAGTCTACACGACCATTTCTATTTGTAGTTCGTATAAATCAACTTGAACAGGTGCCCACTATCTATTGATGTGTTTTGGGATTCAGCTGTGGAAATATTTGAAGATCTGATTTTTGCAGAATTCCTCTAAGCATAGACTTTTGCAATATGACTTTCATGAGCAACAAGATCTACACACAGTGACATATAATGTGCAAAATTAGTTAAATTTACAACCTTGCAGAAAGGTGTAAATTGATAAGGTGACTTTCATCACTTTCAAGACTGTAGTTTTATCAAAACCAGTGAAGTGCTGAATTCTTTAGAATTTTTCTGTCTTCAGATTTTCACCACCTGGAGTATTGCTGTATTTAGAAAAACAATTAGCTGAGGTTTAATTGCGGATATCTGGGTAGGGCTTTGACAATTTTATTAGTCGTAAGTTTTGGCTATTGGTAAATGGTAAAAGTGACAATTAATTTGCTTAAGGTCATCAGCTCATTCATCTAGTCCTCTATGTAATAGTTTCATTGGAAACAAAAGCCCTTTGTAGACCATGTATGTAAATACTTACAATGGTACTTTATCACATGTCTTGTTCAAGCACCAATAAAAAGAAATAAGTGGTTTGAACTAAATCTAATTTCATTTGTTTTAAATAATTTGTAAAAGTAACATTAATGATGGGTCTTTAGTTTGTTAAATGAGACCAGTACTCCCTATCTTGAAGAATTTTGATAAAACTTGTCCCATTTCAGTCTATATGGCATAATTTCTCAAAATAATTTTAATGTTTGTGATTAACATGATTCTATTATTCAAGATACTGAAGAGCTGATAATGATCTGTTTGTGTGTTTGGGTAGGCTGCATACTTCTGGGTACCACACAAAGGATTCAATACTATGGAGAGCAACAAGAGATTTTTCAGGCAGAGAATATAGCATTCTTAGAGGGTTCAATAAGTTAGATGTGAGCAGAAACTCTGCGTTTAACATTGTTTCCTCATTTTTTTCCCCCATTTTAATGAAGGTCTTTGGAACCAGAGTTCTCAGGGTAAACAAAGCATCTGCAACTGAAATGAGGAAAACATTGTTCCATAGATGATGAATCTGGAATTCTCTGCTTGCAGGGGTGCAGACTTAACCATTGATCAATGTTTTGAATACAATCAGATTTCTGCCGATTAAAGGGAATTAGAAATACAGAAGGATAATGGTGTTGAGAGAGGACAGCTATGAGCTTGAATGTCAGAGCAACCTTGAGAGCTAAAGTGTCCTACTTGTCTTTAATGTGCATAATTAATATGTTCTAAACTGGGATTAGGGAGGAAAAGGGAGGTCAAGTATTGGAGTGTAGTTATCAGTGGCAGGTTGCTGACTCCAGTTTAGATCTCCAGCTTTTCCTTTAAATCTTGAATTGACATTTCATTTGTAATATCTTCACACTAGAGACCATAAAGCTGAGGTTTCCAGACATTTCTGTAGCCCTGTTTGCATATGTGAATTTACTGAAGAATAGGCCATTTGTTTTACTTATCTATAGTATATGCGGCTGTTGCCAAAATATATTTTAAACATTATCTGCATAACTTTTTGCATGTGCTTGCCTATATTGTTGAATGTAACGGTAATCATCTAACCTGCATGGCAAGTTCCACATTCTTTAGTAAAGCAAGCAGTTGTGATTTTGTTTTTACCATAGATCATTCAAATTTACGTTCCTTGGTCTCATGCTGGCTAACATAAGCCAACAAACTGGTCATGTATGTGCAATTGTTTGGGTAGTTCATTGGAAATTGGAATAAACAGAAAATGTCTTCAGTATTTGAATTTTGTAGATGACACTGTTCTATCTCTGCCACAGCGCCTAATTCTCACTTGGCAGATTCTGTTTTAGGCTGACCCTCTGTGACTATCATTTCCATGCTGCAATCACTCTTATCACCCTATGCTGTGAGAATTTTGGGGAGTTGGGCTACCCTGCTGGCAAAGGTCCATTCCCCCCGCTAGCCTGAATCTGGCTGAGAGACGGGGCTGTACCTTGCCCAGTCCAGCCCAGATGTGAGGAGAGGAAAATATTTATTTTCTCTTGGGACATTTGTTTGTGAAGAATAAGGGTTGAGGAAAGATAGCAGCTGGTTCTCAACAGGAGTCAAAGGTTTTTTAATATAAAATATATATAATAGAGATTATGAATTGAATTGACTTTATTTCTTACATCCTTCACATACAAAAGTAAAAATCTTTATGTTGCGTCTCCAAATATGCAATCATAGTCATTTATAATAAATAGAACAGTCAATGTAATATAGAATACACTCAAGTCAGCGTGAGTTCATCAGACTGATGGCCTGGTGGAAGAAGCTGTCCCGGAGCCTGTTGGTTCTGGCTTTTATGCTGTGGTACCGTTTCCTGGATGGTAGCAGCTGGAATAGATTGTGGTTGGGGTGACTTGGGTCCCCAATGATCCTACAGGTGCACTGGGCTGTCCACACCACTCTGCAGAGTCCTGTGATGAAGGGAGGTATAGTTCCCATACCAAGCAGTGATGTAGCCAGTCAGGATGCTCTCAATTGTGCCCCTGTAGAAAGTTCTTGGGATTTGGGGGGCGTACCAAACTTCCTCAAATGTCTGAGGTGAAAGAGACGCTGTTGTGCCTTTTTCATCACACATCCGGTGTGTACAGACCACGTGAGGTCCTTGGTGATGTGGATGCCAAGGAACTTGAAGCTGTTTACTTTCTGAACCCCAGATCCATTGATGGCAACACAGGTTAGCCATCTACATTCCTCCTGTAATCCACAACCAGCTCCTTTGTTTTTGTGACATTGAGGGAGAGGTTGTTTTCTTGACGCCACTGTGTCAGAGAAATGACTTCTTCCCTGTCATTATTGTTTGAGATAAGCCCAATCAATGTAGTGTTGTCGGCAAATTTAATTAGCAGTTTTGAGCTCTGGGTGGCAATACAGCCATGGGTATACAGGGAGTAAAGGAGGGGACTCAGTACGCAGCCCTGAGGGTTTCCTGTATTGAGAGTCAGAGGGTTAGAGGTGAGGGAACTCAATCTTACAACCTGCTGGCAATCTGACAGTAAGTCCAGGATCCAACTGCACAAGGCAAGGTCAAGGGTAAGCTTTTTGTCGAGCCTGGATGGAACTATGGTATTGAATGCTGAACTGTAGTCCCAAGAACAGCGTTCTCACATTGTGCTTTAAACTGTTACAGCCCTCAAAAAAATATGCAAAGTGATTTTTTTTGTAAGTCCCATTATTAATAACAATTTAATATTTGGCACAATTTGGCTGCAACTCGGCTGTAATTTTTTTTTGAACAGTATTCTGCAACTGATGCGAGTCCTTATGGGTGATATTTGGTATTCCCTCTGGGAGGGGGATAGAGGACATGGAATATAAAACTAGAAAATGCTCAGTAGGTCAGATAGTATCCGGGGAAGGAGAATCAGGGTTAAAAGTTTCAAAATTGGATACCCTGTGAGAACTGGGCAATGGGTAAAAAGATAGTTTGAAGTTGCAGGGGAAATGGAAAAAAATAGTTTGAATATGCAGGGGAAAAGGACAAAGGAAATGACTGAAGAAGTTTGGTGAAGTCATTTGGGTAGTAAAGTGTGAGTGATTAGATCTTTGTGTTGCTAGTAACGGTGAGATAAACACGAGATTCTGCTGATCTGGAAATTCAGAGTTACACACAGAAAATGCTGGAGGAACTCAACAGGTCAGGCAGCATCTATAGAAAGGAATAATCGAGGTTTTGGGCTGAAACCCTTCATTAGGACTGAGTTTCTCCAGCATTTTGTGTGAATAGGGCTATGAGATGTGTTCTGCAGATCAGGCAGTACTAATGGAGAGAGGAAAAACTCAGCCAATAATGTATAGATAAATAATTTCCACAGAAATGCCAAAGCAATGTAGGAAATATAAGCAGATTCTGTGCAATAGAGACGAGATTCCTACTGCATCATGCTGGGAATACACTGAAGCAGAGAAAAGTCCTGTGACTTCTGTCCATACATCCACAGTTGTGTGTCACCAACACCAGTAAGCACCATTTCTAGGAATTGTTGACATCCTTGCAAAGAATTGCTATAGCCTCCAGACTAGAGCCCATAGTCTCTTGGTAGTGTACAACTTCTATTGGCCTTGAAAGTGAACTCTACAGTCCAACGTTCTCAGAGGAATTGATGGCACTATAGATCAACCATTAATATTTTGAAGGCAGCTTGGCTTTAAGGAGGCTTGTGGCCTACTCCTGTCCCTATTTTGTGTTCTTGTATTTCTGTGGTTTCTTTCTGGTGGATTGGAAATAAGTTGAAACTGGAGATGGAAGAGTGTAAGTGGAAGGTTGGGGATTCAAAGTGCAAAAGTTAGTAGGAAGGAGCAACTTCACATTTCTGGCTGAAACAATTCCAGGCCCTTTCTGACAAGGTTGTTTAATAACAACACCCAGGTGGTTTGCCTGGTACTTGTTTCCTTCAGTCTTGCTCCGAGTAAATTTGTGACCTTTTCCCTTTCACCCCTTTCCATGCCGGTCAGTGTATTTTGCTGCAGTTCAGCTGCCACGGGTTGGGTGCTTTTCTGATGCCTTTCTCTGATTTCTGCTGAGCAAATTGTTGGCAGCTACATTGAAGTTACCCTAGTCAAGTTTTAAGGCCTCTTTCTTCCCCCACCCCATGGAAAACACGCTAATCATTTTGTATATCTGGGCATTTTTGCACATTTTATCTTTAGGGATATCAGATTTAGCATTTGCAATACACAATAATAGCATTGTTCCAAATCCTAAAAAGACCAAGGTAATATATCTGAGCAATTGGCATCCTGTCGCACTCACCTCAATAATAAGCAAATGCTTTGAGAGGCTGGTCAAGGACTACATCTGCAGCATGTTGCCACCCACACTGAACCCCCTACAGTTTGCCTACCAACACAACCAATCAACAGACAACACAATAGTCACAGCTCTGCACACCATCCTTGCACATCTGGAGAAGAGGGATGATTATGTGAGGTTGCTGTTCTTGGACTGCAGTTCAGCATTCAACACCGTAATTCCCTCCAGGCTTGACAAGAAGCTCAGAGACCTCTGCCTTCATCCTGCCTTGTGTAACTGGATCCTGGACTTCCTGTCAGATCACCGGTAGGTAGTAAGAGTGCACTCCTTTACTATGCCCCTCTGACCCTCAACACAGGTACCCCTCAGGGCTGTGCCCTATGCCCCCTTTACTATATGTATACCCATGACTGTTGCCACGCACAGCTCCAATCTGCTAATTTGCTGAGGACATTACACTGATTAGCCTAGTCTCAAATAATAACGAGAAGAAGACATCACCCTGACACAGTGGTGTCAAGAAAACAACCTCTCCCTCAATGAGCTGGTTGTGGACTACAGGAGGAATGGAGATGGGCTAACCCCTACAGACATCAATGGATATGGGATTGAGAGGGTGAACAGCTTTAAGTTCCTTGGCATAAACATCACTGAGGATTTCGTGCTCTGTACGTACCGTGGTGAAAAAGGCACAACAGCATCTCTTTCACCTCAGACAGTTGAAGAAGATTGGTATGGGCCCCCAAATCCTAAGAACTTTAGCATTAGGGAGCATCCAGACTGGCTGCATCACTGCCTGGTATGGGAACTGTACTTCCCTTGATTGCAGAATTCTGCAGAGAGTGGTAGGGACAGCCCAGTGCATCTGTAGATGTGAACTTCCCTTTATTCAGGACATTTACAAAGATGTGTGTAAAAAGGGCCTGAAGGATCATTGGAGACCCGAGTCACCCCAACCACAAACTGATCCAGCTGCTACCATCTAGGAAACAGTACCACAGCATAAAAGCCAGGACCAACAAGCTCCGAGACAACTTCTTCCAGCAGGCCATCAGACTGATTAATTCATGCTGATGCAACTGTATTTCTATGTTATATTGACTATCCTGTTGTACATAATATTATAAATTACTAAAAGTCTACACCTTCGTTTAAATATGCAACTAAATTGAATTGACTTTATTACTTGCATCCTTCAATCACATGAGACGGAAAGATTTTTACACCCAGTGTATGAAGGATGTAAGTAATAAAATCAATACAATAATGTTTTACTACTCTCTGGTATTAAGATTGACATGAAGGTTGACGTTGTGGATAAGGTTGTGTTAGGTTACAGCGGGACATAGACAGGGTGAAGAACTACGCTGAGAAGTGGCAGATAGAGTTCAGTTCAGAAAAGTGTGAAATAATTCACTTTGGAAGGTTGAGTTTGAAGGAAAAATACATGCTTAATGGTGGGATTCTTAGTGTGGAAGAACAGAAGGGAGTCCACATCCATAGATCCCTCTGTTGCTGCTTGTTAAGAAGGGATATGGTGTGTTGGCCTTCATTAATTGGGGGATAGTGTTCAAAAGCTGCGACATAATGTTGGAATATTGTGTTCAGTTCTGGGCACCTCATCATAGGAAGGATGTGGAATCTTTAAAAAGGATGCAAAGGAGATTTACCAGAATGATGACTGGACTAGAGAGACATCTTATGAGGATGGGTTGAATGAGCTTAGGACTGTTTTTGGCTGGCCCAGTAAAGTCAGGAGCAAGAGAGGAGACAGCTCAAGTCCATGAGTAAAATTTAAAAGGAGGCATTCGCAGACTTTCAGCATTTTTGCAGCATCCCAGCCAAATCAGGAGCAGGCTGGGGGAAGGCAACTCACAGATCCATGAGTGAGATTTGAAAAGGAGTGTTTGCAGCCTTTTGGCATTTTTTTTCTGGCAGCTCAATCAAATTGGGAATGAGAGAGGGAGCAACTCACAGGTTTCTGAGTGAGATTTTAAAGAGGAGAGTTCGTGGGTTTTAAGCATTTCTGTTGGTCCAATCAAATCAGGATTCAGTCGCAACCCATGTAAAATAATATGGGGACAAGCAAGGCGGCCATCGTGTTAGTGGACCGGTGTTGAAGTGGAGTGGGATGCTTGGATAAAGTAACTATCTGGTAAGTTTCTTCATTATTCATCCTTCGTTCCTTGTTAGAACAGTGAGGATTACTCCAGGGGTGTGTTGTGTTTTTGTGTGAGATATGGGAATTCTGGTAGACCTACAGCCTCCCGAATAACCACATCTGCACCAGATGCACCGAGCTGCAGTTCTTCAGAACGTATTAAGGAGGTGAAGAAGCAGCTCGATGACCTTTGGCTCATATGGAAAATAGAGGAGGTGATATAGTAATATATAGGAGACACAGATGGGTGGTCATCCCTAAGTTGCCAGAGGCAGGTACCTGGGTGACTGTCAGGGGAGGGAAAGGAAATGGGCAGCCAGTGCAGAGCACCCCTGTGGCCGTTCCCCTCAACAATAAGTTTACGGCTTTGGGTATCATGGGGGGCAGTGGCCTATTGGGGGAAGTCTCTGGCACTCTGATTCAGAGGTGGGGAGGGTGAAGAGGACTGCAGTGGTGATAGGGTATTCTATAGTTAAGAGTAGACAAAAGATTCTGTGGATTAGGGACACCCAGTTAATATGTTGTCTCCCAGGTGCCAGGATTAGGGATGTTTCTGATGAGAGCCATGGCATTCTAAAGGGGGAGAGTGAGCGGTCAGAAGTCTTGTACATATTGGCACCATTGACATGGGTAGGAAAAGGGAGGAGGTCTTGAAGAGTAGAAAGCTGAAAAGCAAGATCCTCAAGGTAGTAATGTCTGGATGCTACCTGTGCCACATGGCAATGAGGGTAAGAATAGGATGATTTCAGCAGATGAATGTGCAGCTGAGGAACTGGTGCAGGGGCAGAGTTTCAGATTTCTATATAATTGGGATCTCTTCTAGGGAAGGTACGATCTGTATGAAGAGGTTTCACCCTGAATCCAAGGTGGACCAATATCCTTGCAGGCATGTTTGCTAGAAATGTTGGGGTGTGTTTAAGCCAGTTTGGCAGGGGGATAAGAAACAGGATGGGGAAGTTGGTATACAAGCATAGGCAGCATGTAGTGAGACTGTCAGGAGAAACAGTCTCCCGTGCCCCATTACATGAATTGCAGTCTAACAGAGCAGAAGAAAACTGAATAGGGTGATGAATACAATCCAAAGACATTTTATTTGAATGCATGCAGTATACAGAATAAGGTAGGTGAGCTTGTAGTGCAGTTAGAGATTGACAGTTATAACATTGTGGGCATCACTGAGTCGTACCTGAAAGAAGTTTATAGTTGGAAGCTTAACATGCAAGGACACATTGTATAGAAAGGACAGGCAGGTAGGCAGAGGGGTTGCAGTGGCTCTTGGTAAAAAATGAAATCAAATCCTTAGAGGTGACAAAAGATTGGAAAATGTAGAATTATTATGGGTAGAGTTAAGGAGCTGCAAGAGTTAAAAGACACTGATGGGAGTTATATAAAGGCTCAGAGCAGTCACCAGGATGTGGGCCACAAATTACAATGGGAGATAGAAAATGCATGTCCAAATGGCAATGTTATGATAGTAATGGAGGATTTCAATATGCGGGTAGATTGGGAAAATTGAGTTAGTGCTAAATCCTAAGAGAATTTGTAGAGTGCCTATGAGATGGCTTTTTTAGAGGAGCTTGTGGTTGAGCCCACTAAGGGAAAGGCAATTCTGGATTGGTGTTGTGTAACTGGATTTGAATCAGAGACTTAAAATAAAGGAATCCTTCAGAGGCAGTGATCGTAATATGGTAGAATTCATCCTGCAATGTGAGGAGTAGCAGCTAAAGTTAAATGTGAGTACATTAAAGGGAATTACAGAGCCATGAGGAAAGAGCTGGACAAAGTCAATTGGAATGGGACACCAGCAGGGATGATGGTAGAGAAGAAATGGCTGGAGTTTCAGGGAGCAATTTGAAACATGCAGGATTGATGCATCCCAAAGAAAAACTATTTTAAAAACAGGATGGCACGGCTCTAGCTGACAAAATCAAAACCAACCAAGGCAATAGAGCGGACATATAATAGAGCGAAAATTAGTGGGAATTTTGATTATGAAGCTTTCAAAAACCAACAGATGGAAACATTATTTTAAAAAAACCATATGGAAGGAAAAGATGAAACGTGAAAGTAAGCTAGCCAATAACAAAAAATGATAGTTTTCTCAGATATACGAAGACTAAAGGGGGAGAGGAATCAGTGAATGTGTGTATTTGGATTTTCAGAGACCATTGGCATGATGCCATAGATGAGGCTGCAGTGTATTATGACTAAACGAGAGACAACAACAGGATGAGGAAGGGTAGACTGGGAACACAGGCTATTGGTGGGACGGTTGAGGAATACTGGAATACTTTCAAAGAGATTTCTCAGTGCTCAACAAAAGTAAATTCCAGTTAAAAGCAGGGAGAGTACAGGGGTGGTGAGAGCCAGCCATGTGTTAACTAAGGAGGTAAAAGAAAGCATCAAGCTAAAAGCTTGTGCGAACAAAGTCGCCTATACTAGTGGGAAGACTGGAAAATCTTTAAAAAGCAGCAAAGAGCCACTAAGCAATCAATAAAGAAAGGGAAGGTAAAGTATGAAAATAAACTAGCACAAAATATAAAACAGATAATACAAGTTTTAATTATGTAAAGCAGAAAAAGGTGGCAAAAGTGAACATGGGTCCCTTGAAGGATGAGCAGGGGAATCTATATTGGGTAATGAGGAACTGGCCAAGGCTTTGAATGATGATTTTGTGTTGGTCTTCACGGTGGAGGACATGTCTTAACATGCTGAAGAGAGATGATGTGGATGTGGTGGGAGGACAGGACCACAATACAATAGCTATAACTAAACAGGTAGTGCTGAGTAAACTTGTGAGCTTAAAGATAGACAAGTCCCCTGGGTACCGAAAGAAATGGCGGAGGTTGTAGTTGATGCTTTGGTGATAATTTACCAAAATTCTCTGGACACTGGGTAAGTCCCAGCAGATTGGAAGAAGGTGAATTTCACACAGTGTTCAAAAAAAGAATAGGCAATAGGAGTTAACTATAAGCCAGTTACTTTAACACGTGTAGTTGGGAACATGCATGAAGCTATCATTAAAGAAATAGTGAGGGATCTGGGGAAAAAAAAGATCCAATATGCAGACACAGCATGTATTCAGCAAAGCCAGGTCCTGTTTGACAGACTTGCTGGAGTTCTTTGAGGATGTAACAAGCACAGTAGATAAAGGGGAACAGATAGATGTTATTTACTTGGATTTCCCAAAGGTATTCAAAAAGGTGCCACGCAAAAAAAAACTTAACTATCAGATAAGGATGCATAGAGTTAGTCTGATGTATTAGCATGTATAGAGAATTGGTTAACCAATAGAAAGCAGAGAGTTTGGATACATGGGTATTTCTCTGGTTGGCAATCACTGATGAGTGGTGTGCCTCAAGGGTTGGTGCTGGGCCCACAACTGTTCACAAAATACATCAATGATCTGGAAGAGGGGACCAAGTGTAGTTTAAGTTTGCTGATGACACTAAATTGAGTGGAAAAGCAAATTGTGCAGAGAATATGGAGAGTCTGCAGGGCGATATAGACAGGTTAGGTGAGTGGGCAAGGGTCTGACAGATGGAGTACAATGCTGGTAAATGCAAGGTCTCCACTTTGGAAGGAAAAATGGAAGATCAGATTATTATTGAAATGGTAAAAGATTGCGGCATGCTGCTGTGCAGAAGGACTTGGCAGTGTTCCTGCATGAATACGAAAGGTTGGTTTGCAGTTGTAGCAGGCTATGAAGAAGGCAAGTACAATGTTGGCCTTTATTATTAGAGGGATTGAATTTAAGAGCAGGGAGATTATGTTGTAACTATACAAGGTACTGACGAGGCCGCACCTGTGTGCAGTTCTGGTCTCCTTACTTGAGGAAGGATATACTAGCTTTGGAGGCAGTGCAGAGGAGATTCACCAGGTTGATTCCAGGTATAAGAGAGAAATTGAATCACCTGAGACTGTACTCAATGGAATTTGGAAGGATGAGAGGAGATCTTATAGAAACATATAAAATTATGAAAAGGATAGATAAGATAGAGGCAGCAAACTTGTTTCCACCGGTAAGTGAGACTAGAACCTGGGGTTATAGCCTCAAGATTCGGGGGAGTAAATTTAGGACAGAGAAGAGGAAGAACTACTTTTCCCATAGAGGTAAATCTGTGGAATTCTCGGCCAAATGAAGCAGTGGTGGCTGCCTCAGTAAATATATTTAAGATGAGGTTGGATAGATTTTGCATTGAAGGGGAATTAAGGTTTATGGGGATAAGGCAGGTAGGAGATGAGTCCATGGTCAAATCAGCCATGATCTTATTGAATGACGGAGCAGAGCCTACTCCTGCTCCTATTTCTTGTGCTCTTACCTTTCCATGGGCTCTTATCTTGTTATCAGCTTGGAAAGAGCAATGGCTGAGCAGCAGGCGGCAAAGAGTGTGAATAAAGAGCACCTCCTGATTGGGTGTCGCTGACTAGTGGAGTTCTGCAAGGGTTGGTGTTGGGACCACTTTTCGCATTTTATATCAAGGTTTTGGATTACGGAATTGATAGCTTTGTGGACTAGTTTGCAGATGATATGAAAATAAATGGAGGGTCAGGTCGTGTTGAGGAAGTGGGGAGGATGGAGAAGAACTTGGGTTAGGAGAATGGACAAAGTGGCAGATGGAAAACAGTGTGGTAAATTGTATGGTCATATCTCATGCTAGAAGGAATAAATCCATGGACTATTTTCTAAGTGGAGAGAAGATTTAAAAATCTTGAGTTGCTAAAGGACTTGGGAGAGCTCATCCAGAATCCCCTCAAGGTTAACTTCTAGGTTGAGCTGGTGGTGAGGAAGGCAAATGCAATGTTAGTATTTATTTTGAGATGACCAGAATATAAAAGCTGAGGCTTTAAGGCGCTAATGTGCTTGGAGTATTGTGACCAGTTTTAGGCCCCTTATCTAAGAAAGGATATGCTGACGCTGGAGAAAATTCAAAGGCAGTTCACAAATATGATTCCGAGATTGTAATCTTATTATATAAGCAGCATTTGATTGCTCTGGGCTCATTCTTGCAGGAATTTAGAGTGGGGGGGGGGGTGGAGGGGTGATCTCATTTAAACCTATTGAATGTCGAAGACCTAAATAGTGGATGTGAAGAGGATGGAGTCCAGAACCAGAGGACAAAACCTCAGAATGGGGGGTCATCCATGTAGAATGGAGATGAGTATGAATTTCTGTAGCCTGGTGGTAGTGAATTTGTGGAATGTGTTGTCACAGGCAGCTGTGGAGGCCAGGCCTTTGAGTGTATTTAAGGCAGAGATTGATCCTTGATAAGTCAGGGCATGAGAGATTATGGATCAGCCATGATCAAATGGCAGAGCAGGCTTGATGGGACGAATGGCCTAATTCTGCTCTTTTCTCTTTTTAATACAAAATACCTTTATTACAAATTCAGTGCTATATATACAAAACAGTGACTAACACAATTACTTCACTACAAATAGAGAATACACATTAAACCAAAATACTTCCATATCTGTCAGTGATGGCAATTACACACCCCCCTGCTCCCCCATGGAGCCCAACTGTCCCGGACTGCATGTGGTCCTTCTCAATATTTACCCGGGCATGATCATACCCCCTAAACATGGCCAGGCAGCCTACCTGGGCAGATCCTCCCTCTAACTGTTTCCAAGACCCACGGATGGCTGTTTTCGCCAGCCCCAGGACCAAGTTGACGAGGACATCCTCATCCCTCATGCCCCCCTCCTTACTGGATGACCATATATAAATAGGGTGGGGCTATGGTCTTTTCTCTTTGGAGTGAAAGAGGATGGGAGGTGACTTGATAGAGGCGTACAAGCTGATATGAGACATAGATCAAGTTGATAGCCAAATATTTTTTCCCAGAATGGAAATTGCTAATACAAGAGGGCATAATTTTAATATGATTGCAGGAAAGTATAGAGTGGGTGTCAGAGCTGTTAGTGGTTTCTTTTAAGTGTGGTAGGTGTAGGAGACGCCCTGCTAGGGGTGGTAGTCAGGGCAAATAAATTTTAAACTCTTAGAGACACATGGATGATTGTAAAATGGAAGGCTATGTAGGATGGAAGAGTTAGATTGATCCTAAAGTTGGTTGAAAGTTTGGCACAACACTGGGCCAAAAGGCCTGTGCTGTAATGTTATGTTCTATACCAACAACAGGTGAAATTCAATTTCTAGATGTGTTCTTATCTGGTTAAGCTTCACTAAAGGTTGCCTGTCCAATCCTTGACCTTCCTAATGTGTGCCTTGTTTCCTATTTGAATTACAGAAGCTTGAAACAGGCTAAGTCATGCCTTACTAACAATTAAGTTTTTCAAGGAGGTGACAAAGGTCCTGAAGAGCTCTTTGGGCACATGAACATGCAAGAAATAGAGGGATATGGGCATTGTGTAGGCAGAAGGGACTCATTTGGTTGTGCATTTTATTTCTAATTAGTTGAGCATGACATTGTAGATTGAGGGGCCTGTTCCTGTTCTGTACTACAGTACTATATTGTATGTTCAAAGCTGGGTGCAGATTTAGTTAGCAATTCAGATGCATCATGTGGTGCATAATAAACCAATTTGCATATTTATGAAACTATAATGGAAAATAATTGACAAGTAATTAACAGCCCTTGGTCTCCGGAGGACCTTGAACAGAGCTGAGTTTATCTTCAGTTTGTTGCCTTTCCTGTCTTCCCATGCACAATCAATTCTCTGAATCTTTCCTCCATCTGCTTAGCTTTGTTCTAACAAAACCCCATTCAATCAACATACACAGTCTTTAACAGATCCCACATTCTCATTGTTACAGTGGTTACTGCCAGAAGTGATGTTTTAGCTCTGAGGTCAGAAAGGACAGTTTGGTCAATGTTTACAGTTATCTCCTTTCACAGATCATACACACATCAGTTCTATCCCCATCCTTCAGACATGTCTCCAAACTTGCCTTTGTTCATCTGTCCATGCCAATGTCAATTAAATCTCCCATACAGATTTGATCTAGTTGCCTTCTCCCTATGTATCTCCCCAAATATAAAACTGTTTGAACCAAAAGTCATTGCACAGAAAAATACACTTGTTACAAAGAGTTATTTGCATGTCATTTTTGTTTTGCAGCATTTCCTCAGAATCAAGATCATTATCATAGTAGAGAGAAATAACACCATATGCATAACTTGCACATTAGCAGTACGTTACTCCAATCTTTCAGTTAAATCAAGTTTCAACTCAAGTCGCTTTTTATTGTCATTTCAACCATAAGCTGCTGTACACAGTAAAAACGAAACAACGTTCCTCAGGACCATGGTGCTACATGAAACAACACAAAACTACACTAGACTATGTGAGACAACTGAAGGCTACACTAGACTACGTAAAATAACACAAAAACTACACTAGACTACAGACCTACACAGGACTACATAAAGTGCACAAAACAGTGCAGGGCAGCACAATAATTAATTAATTAATAATAGACAAGACAATAGCCTCAGTAGAGGACAAATTTCAATGTAATAATAAATGATGAAGATGTCAGTCCAGACTCTGGGTATTGAGGAGTCTGATGGCTTGGGGAAGAAACTGTTGCACAGTCTGGTGTGAGAGCCCAAATGCTTCAATACCTTTTGCCAGATGGCAGGAGGGAGAAGAGTTTGTGTGAGGGGTATAATGGTGGGAAAAGAGACCCTGATCTTCTCAGCTGACCTCACTATACACTGCAAGGTCTTGTGATCCGAGATGGTGCAATTCCTGAACCAGGCAGTGTTGCAGCTGCTCAGGATGCTCTCGATACATCATCTGTAGAATGTCGTGAGGATTGGGGTGGGTGGGAGTGGGAGATGGACTTTTCTCAGCCTTTGCAGAAAGTAGAGACGCTGCTGGGCTTTCTTGGCTATGGAGCTAGTGCTGAGGGACCAGGTGAGATTCTCCGCCTGGTGAGCACCAAGAAATTTGGTGCTCTTGAAGATCTCAACGGAGGAGCCGTCAATGTTCAGCAGAGCTCATGATTTACAATTTTATAACTATTCCATAAATAAAAAGGTTTGTAGGTGACACAAAAATTAATTGTGTTGTTCTGTAGTGTATGATTATCCTGATAGAAGGGTAATCGTGCACTACAGAGTAATACTGATCAATTGTTAAAATGGACAGAACAATGACTGATTGAACTTAATCCTGAAAAGTGTGAGATAATGCCCTGTGGAAGCAGCAAAACTATGACATGCACAATAAATGCTGAGGTCTTATAAGAATTGGGTAACAGAGGAATATGGATGTAGAAGCCAAAGGATTCCTAAAGGTGGCAGCACAAACAGATAATCAATGTCACGAAGAAGACATAGAATGTAACCACCTTCAGGTGAGACAAAGAATACAATTTTGGAGAACATTGGTTAGACCACAGCTACATTTCTGATTGTCATATTACAGGAAAGATGTGATTATGTTGGCAAAGGTGCGGAGGAGATTCATCAGGATGTTGCCTTGAGAAAAGTTAGATAAGTTTGCTTCTATGGAGCAAAGGAAGGCAGAGAGGCAACCTGATAAAGGTATGGAAGCATTGAATGGGTAGATAGTAACCATCTTTCCCTGTGGTACACTTGCCTAAGACAACATGGTGTAGGCTTAAGGTGAAAGGAAGAATTAAAGCAGGTTTGAGGGTAAATAGTTTTTTTACGCAGCAGATGATATCTTGAACTTGCTGCCAGAGAAGGTGGTGGAGTCAGATACAGTCACTGTGTGTAAGGGACAGTTCCACAGGTATTCCAATAGGTGAGGTGAAGAAGGATATGAACATAGTCTGGGAAAATAGAATTACTGTACAAGGATAATATGATCAGAATGGATGTCATGGGCCTGTTTCTGTGCTGTATATCTCCATGACTACTTGACTATGAAATTTAATTCAATTCAATACCAGTTTAGGAAAATTTACTATTTGGTAGTGTACCTTTGCCTTTTGAGATTGAGGATAATGCACTTTAACTAGCTGAGCTGTAGTAAAGCTTTACTGTTTAATGCAGCATTTCCATCTTTAAAGCATGAGTCATTATTCTCATAATTTGCAATAGTTTTCTGCAGTCCAGAGATAACATTATGATAAATTTAAATTGTTTTATTATCACATGTAATAAGGTACAGCGCAGAACTAGATTCATCTCTAATTGCCGACGAGACATCAACCGGCTCAACTTCTGCACTCCTCTCTCTTCCTTGAACCTTGCCCTTTTGAACACTCTGCCCTCCACTCTCTCCACACCAATCACAACCTTACCATCAAACCCACAAAGGGGTTGCTGTTGCACTGTGGGGGACTGACCCCTACCTTGCTGAAGTCAGATGGCAACTCGCAGGCATTTCCTCATACTTCATTCTTTCTTGAAGAGGACCACACTATGGATCATCATAAAACTGCATCCAACACCATCACTGACCTCATCAACTCGAGAACTCCTATCCACTGCCATCAATCTCATAGTTCCCTTACCCCACATTGGTGGCTTCAACCTCCTAGCCAGGTTCCACAAACCTGACTGTCTGGGAAAGCCCATTGTCTCTGCATGCTTCTGCCCCACTGAACACATCTCCTCATACATTGACTCCATTCTATCCCCCTTGTTTCAGTCCCTTCCCACCTACTTTTGCAACATCTCGCATGCTCTTGATCTCTTTACTAGCTTTCAATTCCCTGGCTTTGACCATCTCATTTTCATCATGAAACCCCAGTGCCTATTCACTTCTGTTACCCAATAATAAGGCCTTAAAGCTCTCTGCTTCTTTCTTAATAAAAGAATCGACCAGTTTCCCTCCACCACCACCCTCCTCCATCTGGCAGAACTGGTCTCACCCTGAAGAATTTCTCCTTCAGCTACTCGCACTTTCCACTTTCGAGGGGTAGCCATGGGCTCCAGCTATGCCTGCTTTTTCTGTTGACTACGTAGAACAGTCCATGTTCCAAGCCTTCCCCAGTAATGCTACACAACTCTTTCTCCACTACATTGGTGATTGCTGCTGCTTCATGCACCCATACTGAATTTGACAGTTTTCATCAACTTTGCCTCCAACTTCCACCCTGCCCTTAAATTCACTTGGTCCATTTCTGACACCTCCCTCCCCTTTCCTGATCTCTCTGTCTCCATCTCTGGACATGGACTATCGGTTGACATCTTTTATATAACTACTGATTCACACGGCTATCTTAGCTATATCTCTTCCCACCCTGTCTCCTGTAAAAATGTTGTTCCCTTTTCTCAGTTCCTTCATCTCTACTGCATCTTTCCAGGACATCAGATGTCATTCTCCTTCAAAGAACAGGGTTTCCTCTCTCCACCATTGATGCTGTCCTCACCCACGCCTCCTCTATTTCACGGACATCTGCGCTCACCTCATCTTCCCACTGCCTTAACAGTGATGGTGTTCTCTTGACCTTACTTACCACCATATAAGCCTCTGTATCCAACACATCATTCTCCGCAACCTCCACCATCTCCAAAGGAATCTTCCCACCAAGCATATCTTTACCTCCTCCACCCCCTCCTCCACTCTCTGCTTTCCACAGGGATCACTCCTTCCCCATTAATCTCCCTCCTGACACTTAGCTCTGCAAGCAGCCAAACTGCTACACCTGCCCATTCACCTCATTCAGGACCCCTAATGGTGCTTCCAGGTGAGGCACCACTTCATCTGTGAATCTGCTGGAGTTGTCTATTGTATCCGGTACTCCTGATGCAGCCTCTATGTTGGTGATACCTGTTATAAACTGGGGACCGCTTCATCGAGAACCTCTGCTTTACCCAGCAAAAGTGGACCAACATTTTATTTCTGATCCCATTCCCACATATGGGTCCATGGCTTCCTCTTTTGCCACAATGAGGCCACTCTCAGGATGGAGGAGTAGCGGCTTGTATTCCCTCTAGGTAGCCTCCAACCTGATGGCATGAATATCACTTTCTCCTGCCGGAAAAAATATCTTTCCCTTTCCTCCCTCTCCTCCTCCTCCTATTCCTCACTGGCTTACCTCTTCTGACCTACCTGTCACCTTTGCTTGATGTCCCTCCTCCTTCCCTTTCTCCTATGGTCCACTCTGCTCTCCTTTCAGATACCTTCATTTCCAGCCCTTTGCCTTCCCCACCCAACCTGGCTTCACCTATCACCTAGATATTCTTCTGCCCCCGCCGACACACCCACCTGTTTATTCTGGCATTTTCCTCCGTCCCCTCCTGTCCTGAAGAGAAGTCTCAGACCGAAATATCAACTGTTTGTTCATTTTAAACACGAGGAAGTCAGCAGATGCTAATGTTCATTTCCAAAGATACTGCCTGATCTTCTGAGTTCTCCCAGCATTTTGTGTGTGTTGCTTTAGATTTCCAGTAGCTGGAGAATGTCTTGTGTTTAGAGTGCAAAACTTGTTTTGCCTGCTGCCCATACAGATGGATCCATTGCAACGTAGCTCTAGGTAGAACAGTAAGAGTGCAAAGTGTTGAAGTGCAAGGTCACAATAAGATGCGTTAAGCAGTCAAAAGTCCATCTAATTTTACCAGCAATCCAATCAATGGTCTTATAACAGTGGATTAGAAACTATCCTTCAGCCTGCCAGAATGTCCTTTCAGGCATTTCTATCTTCTGCTTGTGTGGGGGTTTGTGGGAAATTGGTGAGAGAATGTCTGGGTGGGTAGGGACTTCGACCACCTTGACCTGCTTTACCTAGGCAGTGAGAAGTGTGGGCAGAGTCCAGGGAGAAGTGATTGGGTTCCATGATGTGCTGAGCTGTGTCCACGACACTGCAGTTGCTTGTGATCGTGGGTGGAGTAGTTGATAACCCACCACGATGCATCCAAATAGAATGCTTTCTATGATACATCAATAAAACTTAGTGGTGGGAGAAACTTAAAAGGATATGGCATCCACAATGAACAGTGGGACCCTTGTGAGAATTGAGAAACAGGAATTTGCATGTAGAAGTACAAGGATTCCTGAAAGTGGCAGCACAAACAGATAATGTTATGAAGAAGATGTATAGGCTGTAGCTGGGACAGAGAATATGATGTTCATGAATGTTGTTTATTGTACAACTTTATAAAATACTGTTTAGGTGACAAGAAGGCGTAGGTTTAAGATGAAAGGAAGAGGTTTTAAAGGGATTTCAGGGAAATGATTTTTTTTTACACAGAGAGTAGTTGCTGCCAGAGTAGGTGATGGAATCGGATTCAAGCCCTATGTTTAAGAGACATTCAGATAGGTAAGTAAAAAAAGGATATAAATGTAGTGTGGGCAATTAGAGTTACTGTACATGGACAAAAATATCAGCATATACATGGAAAGATAGGGGGCCTATTTCTGTGCTGCATATCTCCACAAAATCATGACTTCATGAAATCTAATTCAATTGAAAAATCAGATTGGGAAGACTTTTTATTTGGTGGAGTAGCTGCTCCATTTGTGATTGAGGATTTGCAGTTTCATCTTACTCAGGAGCTGCAAAAAGCGCTTGCTATCTAATGCAGCATCTCCACGCTTGAAGCATCAGTCAGGTGTTCCCAATAGTTGCATCAGCTTTCTGTATCCCAGGCATGTGCTAACAAGCTCATCATCCATTACTGGCTAATACACTTGTTACCATAGAGATATTTCTAGTCTGGCTTGAGCTATCCAACCAAACAGAAGTGGGAGGTGATGGCAGAGAAGAAATGATCCAAGCGATTAGTCAATGTATGGAGGAACTAGAGAATCTCCACATGCTAGAAATCTTGAGCAAAACATTTCTGGGGACCAGGGCATGCCCCATATGCAGAATGCTGGAGGAACTCAGCAAGTGAGGCAGCATCTATGAAGGAATATAAACATTTTAGGGTCCCAGCCTGAAATATTGATTGTTTATCTCCTTTCACAGATGCTGAGTTCCTCCAGCATTTTGTGTGTGTTAGTCAGCACATGGACCAGCACCTATCAGTCCCCAGCAATGGTCACAAACACTGCAGCAGCAAGGGGTACCTTTCTGCCACGTACCTTAGAGTTGAGCACCTGCATTGCCTCCCATGGCCAGCTGACTCAAAACCAGTTCTTGGGTGGAGCCGGTGCATTTTGCCGCAGTGGTGCCAAGCCGTGTGCTGCTGCTGGTCTCTAAAGCCCCTCAAGCACAGGTAATAATGTCTTCTATCGGTTCTCCTCAGTCCTGTCATCTGAGAAACACTCCTCCCTGTACTTGGCTTATTACTCAGGCAAAGGCAACATAAGGTTCATATTGGCTCTTGTGGTCAAATGTCCTTGCATTACTGAATATTGTAGAAACTCCTAGATCTGGAACCCTACCCCTCCCTTTACACCAGGATTCTTGACTTCTTGGGTGGCAGAAAGTCCCATGACTTTCCTCTACGCTAGTGCCCCACAATCCTGCGTCTTCAGCCCTAACTTTACTCCCTATAGATTTGTGACTGTGTGGCCATATTCTGCTCAAACTCCATCTACAAGTTTACAGATGACACCACTGTAGAAGGTCAGATCACAAATAATGATGAGTACAAGGAGGAGACAAAAACAGCTGATCCAGGAGAGGACAGTTTACATTGAGTTTGAGCGGATTGAGAGCTTCAGGTTCCTAAGAGTGAACATCACCAATAATCTGTCTGGCTCCAATGACTTGTATGTCACGGCCAAGAAAACTTACCTGTAACTCCTCAGAAGCCTAAGAAATTTAGCCTGTATCCTTCGAGCCTCATCAATTTTTATTGATGCACCATAGAAAGCCTATGCTTGCAAGAAACTACAGAGTGTTGTGACAGACACAGCTCAGCACAGCAGGGAGACCAGTCTGCCCGCCTCCCTCCCCTCCCCTCCATGGCCTCTGTCTACTCTCCTTGCTGCCTTAGTAAAGCAGCTAACATATTCAAACACCCCATCAACAACAAACTCAGTCTGCGAAAATGCCATCATAGCTTGCCCACAACTTAGTAACTCTAAACCATGTGTCTTTTAAATGTGGAAGGAAACCAGAATATCTGGAGGAAGTGTATGTGGTCACAGAGAGAATGTGATCGTACAAAGAGCAGTGGGAATTTAACTCATGTTGCTGGCGCTGTAAAGTCTTATGCTAAATGCTACACTACTATGCTGCCCTGTAGTTTAGAAGTAACAATATCTTACTGCAATTATATTGGGTCTTGGTGAGCGAACACCTGGTGGAAATATGACCTCTTTACAACAAAAAGGATGCACTTGTCATGCAGACAGTGAAACAAATGTGTATTATACATGTTCTGGGTATGGCGGGTTTCTTGTATGGATATATATTGAGTAGAGTGGATCTATATTCTTGAGTGTTTAGAAGAATGAGAGGTAATCTCACTGAAATGTACAAAACTCTGACAGAGCACTACAGGATGGATCCAGGGAGCATGCTTCTCTTGGCTGAAAAGCCTCAAGCCAGAAATCTCAGAAAAAGGAGTAGACTATTTACATTTGAAATGGGAAGAATTTTTCACTCTGCATCCTGAGTTATTGTAACATTCTGTCTTGAGAGACACAGCCATTGAGTTAATTCATTTTAAGGACCAATAAATTTCTGGATACAGTATTAAAAGAATTTGAGTGATATAGGGGTAATGCTGGGCCATAGAACTGATCTAGAAAGCAGGTTCAAATAGTCTACTCCTGCTCTTAATTCTGGTGTTGTGCTCCCACAGTGAACTAAATATTGTGTCAATATATTTAAATATCTATGTAAAGTACTGGAAATACTCAACAGTGAGGCAGCATTTGTATAGAGCTTGAAATAAAAGTTAATGTGGTTCAAAGACCCTTTATTAGAACCACAAACATGAGAAAACAAATGTGTTAAGTTGCAGAAAGAGGATTGGAAAGAACAAAGATCTCATTTGTGTATGATGGAGTCCAAGGTTGTCTAGGTGACACTAAACTTTGAATGATAGATTAAATGGGCAATCCGGAAAAAAAGGAAAATACATGCTGGAACTAATAGGAAACATTGCAGTTCCAAATAAAAAGAGCATGCTGTTCCGACTCATCAAAATAGGCAGGATGTGTGAAAAGATTAAACTGAGGTGAATAAACAATTGTAGATTAAATGAATGAAGGAAAATAATGTGGGAAATTATCAAGTTGTGTATATTAAATGGAAGAATATAAGAACCATGTAACTGAAATAGAGATTGCAGAAAACTGCAACTAAAGGGATTGGTGGGTCTTTGTGTATGCAACGCAGAAAGCTAGACCACAAGTGCAATAGTTAATAGGGAAAGCTAATGGAACCCTTACCCTATTTCAAGGGAAGTGGGAGTATAAAAGTAAAATATCTTACTGCAGCTATACAAGTGTGAGTCTACATCCAGAATATTGTGAACAATATTGGTGCCAATGTTTAAGGAATGATATTATTTCACTGGGCATGATTTTGAGAAGTTTCATTCGGATGATCCCAGATAGTGAGGGGTTATCCTTTGAGGGATAAGTAAACAAGTTTGGGCCCTGTTCATTGGAGTTTAGAAGAATGTGAGGTGACCTTGCTGAAACGTACAAGATTCTTGGAGAGCTAGATAGGGTAAGTCTGAAAGCATGTTTTGTCTAATCAGAAAGCCTAGAACCAGAGGATGGGGTACCAGAGTTAGTCGGTGCCCATTTAAGACTGACTTGAAAAAGAATTTATTCTCTCAGCAGTTGAAGCTTCAGAACTTCTTGTCACAAGAGTGCAGTGGGAGCACAGTGCTTGTGTATATTTAAGGCTGAAGAAAATTTCCAATTGGTAGGTGAATTAAGGATTGTAGGGGAAGGGCAGGAAAATGGAGTTGAAGAACTTTGGATCAGATGCAATCTTATAGAACAGCAGAGTGGCCTACTCCTGTTCCTACTTCTGATGGGCTTGCATTCAAACTAATTGGTTGTGACCTGAACAGGAAATTCTAGTTATGTGAAAGTGAAGAAAGTGCAGATGTTCTAAAGGGACATCCTTGTAATCTGAGGCTGCACTCTCGTGTCCTGAACTCCCTACTATTGGAAATATCTTCTCACGTCCACTCGATATAGACCTTTCAATATTTGAGAGGATTCAATGAGACTCCTTGTTATTCCTCTAAACTCCAGTGAGTACAGCCCAAAGCCATCAAACACTCCTCAAGCATTAACCCTTTCATTCCCAGGATCATTTTCATAAATCACCTCTGGACTCTATCCAATGCCAGTGCCAGCACACATTTCCTTGGATGAGGATCATCAAAGGTGTCTTGCAAGTCACCAATGCACCCTTCTACCCCTGTCCACCAAGTAAGTCAGACTACCAGGCTGTGCTCCATGCCACTGCATATAAATAGTAGCTAAAACAGAATTCAGTACAGAGAGCCATACAGTGCTGCTCTGAGGAAATGGATAAGATTCTACATGACTGCTTTGAGTTGATAGACTGGTTCATGTTCAAAGACTCAGCAGCCAGTTGAGATGAATATGTCACCATCATCATGGACTTTTTTAGCAAGTATGTTGAGGACTGTGTACCAAAGAGGGCAAAGTGAGAGTTTGCAAGTCAGAAACAATGAATGAATCAGGCGATACACTACCTACTAATGTCTAGGGTTGCAGCCTTCAAATCAGATTATCCTGATGCTTGTGAGAAATCAAGATACGACCTCAAACTCTAGCAGGGATGCCAAAAGACAATACCAGTCCACTATAGAGTCCTGGATCAGCCCCCCCCCCCCATTGTGGCAGGGTTCAGATGATGTAAAAGACTGCAAAATGAAGAAGGGCAGAACAGACTTCCCTTCTCAGTGAGCTTAATGCATTCCGTGTACATTTTGAACAGGAAACGATTAAAATAACATTATCCAAATTGACAGTCTCCAATGTACATGAGCCCACAGTCGTTACTGTGAATGCAATATCAGTCTTCAGAGTGTGAACCTGTGGAAAGCATTTGGCCCAGGTGGTGTCTCTGGTCATGTACTTAGATCCTGTGTCCTAGATCAGCTAGCAAGGATGTGTACAGACTTTAAGAAGACCACAATCATCTGGATACCAAGATAATGTGCCTTAATGACTACCATCCAGTGGCTCTGACATGCATCATTATGAGGTGCTTTGAGAGACGGATCATAATGTGCATTAACTCCGGTCTCACAGACAACCTCAACCCACAGCAATTCACCTTCTGCAAGAACTGGTCTGTGGTTAATGCCACTTCCCTGGCTCAACTCTCATCTCTGTAGCACAGGCTTAGTAAAGACACCTACAGTAGTTTAGACTAATGATTAGTGACTACAGCTCTGCCTTCAACTTCAAATAATCTCATCCCCAAACTATTAGACCCCTTACTTCCCTGAAATTAGATCCTTGACTCCCTGACCAACATGCCACCATAGAGATAGGCAGCCCCACAAGACTGTACAAACAACCCCTTACTCTACTCCTTATACACCACCATAATGGGTCAAAATCTCAAATAACATGAGTTTGAGTACAGGAAGGAGATCA
Organism: Hemitrygon akajei; assembly: GCF_048418815.1. NCBI lineage: Eukaryota > Metazoa > Chordata > Chondrichthyes > Myliobatiformes > Dasyatidae > Hemitrygon > Hemitrygon akajei. Next base: position 54,708,574 of record NC_133135.1, read on the forward strand.
GAGAGCCTAGTGTCATAACAACAATCTATCTTTAATATCAACAAAGAGCCAAGCAATGACTTCAGGAAGGGGGTGGAGCACATGTTCATATTAGCATGTTAACCGTCCTTAAGTCAAGAAGGTTGAGAGTTTCAAGTTCTTAAAAATGAACATCATACATAGTCTGCCCTGGTCCAGCCACTATAAGATAGAGGAGCAGGATTAAGCCATTTGACCCATCAGGCCTGCTCCACCATTCATCATGGCTGATTTATTAACCCTCTCAACCATATTCACCTGCCTTCTCAACATATACTTTGATGCCCTGATTAATCATGATCTTATCATTTTCCACTTTAAATATACCCAATGACTTGGCCTCTACAGCCATCTTGGCAATGAATTCCACAGATTCACTACCTCTAGCTGAAGACATTTCTCATCTCTGTTTTAAAGGAACTTCCTTGTATTTTGAGGCTGTGCCTTCTAGTACCAAACTCCCCTACTATTGGAAACATCCTCTCCATGTCCACTCTATAATGGCTTCACTATATTTGATAAGTTTCAAAGAGAGCCCCCTTCATTATTCTAAACCCCAGCGAAGACAGGCCCAGAACCATCAATGCTCCTCAAACGTTAACCCTTTCATTCCTGGGTTAATTCTCCTCTGGACCCTCCCCAATGCAGGCGCATCCTTTCTTAGATATGGGGCACAAAATTGCTCACAATACTCCAAGTGTGGGCTAATCAATGCCATATAAAGCCTCGGCATTACACCCTTGCTTTTGTATTCTAGTTCTCTCAAAATGAACGCTAACATTGCATTTATTTTCCCCACTGTCGCTATGGCCAAGAAACCTCACCATTGACTACTTCCTCCGAGGCTAAAGACATTTGGCATGTTCTCTCTGGCCTCATCGGTTTTTTTTTGTCAATGGCAGCAGAGAAGGCTTTCGGGTGTATCACGGGTTGCGACTTCAAGAAACGGTAGAGTTGTGGTCAGAGCTCAGCACAGCGGGGAAACCAGCCTCCCCTACCTGTACTCTGCCTACTCATCTCACTACTTCGGTCAAGCAGCCAACATGCCCCCATCCACCCGGGACATTCTGTCCTGATAAAGGGTCTCGGCTCGAAACCTCGATTGTACTCGCCTGGCCTGCTGAGCTCCCCCGGCACTCTGCCTGTGTGTTGCTTCGATTTCCAGCACCTGCAGGTTCTCTCTTGTTCCTCACCTCTTCCCACTCCCATTCGGCAGAAGATACAAATGGCGGAAAGCACGTGCACGAGGATCAAAGACAGCTTCCATCCCGCTGCTGTAAGACTATTGAAGATTCCCAAGAACATGAGGATGAGCTCTTGATCCCACAGTCTGCTTAGTTGTGACTTTACACCTCACTGTACAGTACTGTAGCACTTAATTCTCTATTATTGTTTTACTTCGCTCTACCTCAATGCACCTCGTATTGCATTGATCAGGATGAACGGTATGCAAGAGAAGGTTTTTTTGCGCTGTATCTCGGTAGATGTAACAATAATAAAACAATTTACCAAAATTTTGGTGGGCAGTTTTATCTGATAAAAGAACGAGCATCATCGACCGACCTCGACTTTTCACCGAAGTAAATGCCGCACGTTCCGCTTTCGTCTATATTGGACAAAATCTAAAAAGTCCTTCGGGTATTTTTTCCTTCTTTAATCAGTGCATTGTGGCACTGCAATCACAACAGCGGGACCCAAGCAATCATCTCCATGCTTAGAATCGCAAACTATGCGCCAAAGGACTACTGTATCAGAAAGCACCAGATATTATAATAACCAAAAGCGAGATGCGTCAGGAATGTTACAGAACCATCTACCGGGGTTTATACAGCGTGTTACTGTTTATGATTATTCTGATTTTAAACTCGTAAATGCATTTTAAAGAAATAATTTCGAAGCTCTTCACACTTCGAAACTGATGTGCGTGTAATATATGTGTGTATATCTATGTAATATATATGTATATATACTATTTTGATCTAACCCAGCCCTCCCTTCCCCCAACTCCTCCAACTAGAGATGTCTGGTCTGATCTCTGATCAATCGAGACACGATTGGCGTGGTTGGTGAGCACGCCCCTTCGCCGTAAGCAACCCTGAAACAAATACTAAATTCATTGGTTGGGGAACTGCCAGACTTAAACCGTACTGCTCGCCGACAGGAATAAAGCAGACTGTGAAAATGTCTCGTATGCTCAGCCCCTCCACGCGGTGATGATCTTGCCTTGCCCCGCACATCTGTACTCATCGCAGCCAGTGGACCTGTGGGGAGCTCGGGATGTGGAGCAACACTACCCTCAGCTCCGGGGAGCGCAGCAACGATTCCGTGACAGGGTCCGAACAATGTACTTCGGTGTCTATCGCCTTCCCGGTCACCATGATGGTCACCGGCATCGTGGGCAACACGCTTGCCTTGCTCCTAGCTTACAGTTCCTATCACAAGAAGGGGAACAGGAAGAAGAAGTCCTTCTTGATAATCATTGGAGCCCTGGCTCTAACCGACCTGACCGGCAAACTTCTCATTAGTCCCGTCGTCATTTCAGTGTATCTAGCCAACCGGCAGTGGGACAGAGTGGACTCATCGGGTAATTTGTGCGCTTATTTCGGCGCATGCATGACTATGTTTGGGCTTTGCCCCTTACTTTTAGCTAATGCTATGGCGATTGAGAGGACGTTGGCCATCTATGCACCCCACTATTATTCCAACCACGTGTCCACCAGGCTCACCAAGCTGGTGGTGCTTTCCATCTGGGTCGCCGTGGTGATCTTTGCCATGCTGCCGGTCGTCGGCGTTGGGAAATACTCCCTACAATGGCCGGGTACTTGGTGTTTCATCAATATTGGAAAGCCTGCCTCGGGCATCAACTTCTTTGCTTCGGCGTTCACCGTGCTGGGCATCATTTCCTTGCTGGCCACACTGGCCTGCAATGTCGCCACGATCCGGGGTCTGGTCGTTCGCTGCAGGAAGAAGGTGCCGTCCTCCAATAAGCAGTGGGAAAGAATCGCAGTGGAGACTCTGATCCAGCTGTTGGGGATCATGTGCGTGCTCACTGTTTGCTGGTCCCCTCTCCTGGTGAGTAAATTGAACCCTCATTGAAAATATCTTACAGTAATCAGAACAATTTGTATTAGTGTTCAGAAGTGGGCGAGGTCTAGCCAACACCGGCTGCCGGGATTGCCAACCTTAAGATCAAAGGAGCAGGATTGGGCCAATTGGCCCATCCTGTGTCTTAATATCAACCAAATTCACTTTTGCAGAATGTCCTTTGTAGATAATGTGGTCTTGAAAGGAAGTGATATTTTTCAGCTTAGTTATTCGCCGGTTATCAAAATGAAGTTTGCATTTCAGTTCTTCTCGATAGGTCATTTTGGATGCGACGTTATTGTGGCGGCATGTGCGGTACAGAAACGAACTTTTGTCCCATCCGCACATCAGCAAGATTAGACTGAAGACTTTGAATAAATGAAGCATGCGAACATAAAATGTTGATGTGTGTGTGTGTGTGTGTGTTGGGCGGGAGGGGTGATAACAGCCTTGTAAATATCAAGTCATCAAAAGCACACAATCGATAAACACACCTAGAAGTGTAATATCTTCATCATCTTCGGACTTGTCACGTTGATGTGATTTACGCTCCTAAATACATTCAGTGGCTACTGTATTAGGTGCACCTGTACACCTGTTCATTAATGCAAATATTTAATCAGCCAATCACGTGGCAGTAACTTCATGCGTAAAAGTAGCGAACATGAACGACAGGTTCAGCTGTTGTTACCAAGCCTCACGGCTGGGAAGAAATGTAATCCAAGAGATTTTGGCCGTTGGTGCCAGACGGGGTGGTTAGGGTACCTCAGCAACGACTGATCTCCTGGGATTTTGACACTTAACAGTCTCTTAGAGTTTACAGAGAATGGTTCGAAAAACAAAATATAAGTCCAGTGAGCTGCAGTTCTGGGGGCGAAAACACCTTGTTAATGGTTCAAGCTGGCGGGAAGGCGACAGGAGCTCAAACGCGTTGCACCAGCGGAGCATCTCTGTACGCATGACGTGCTGAAACTTAAGGTGGATGGGCTATAGAGCAGCAGAAGACACGAACGTACAGTCAGGGGTCGCTTTATTAGGTACCGAGTGTATGTGTCCCCTTTGGGTTCATGCAGATCCAACTCCGAGTAATTGTTCTGGAAGTTACTGGAGCTACCACGCTGTGCCTGTCTGTAGAGGGGTACGGAGGGCCGCTCTGTCATCTAACAACGAATAGATGAGTCGTGAGCTACAAAATATTAAGATTTTGAAAGGACTTGATGGAAAAGACAGGGGATATTTATTCAAGATAGAGACTAATGCAAGATAGAGGGGATTCAGGAGCAAATTATTTACCCTAGAACCTGTCACGTGCTCCCGCAAGGATTAGTTACGGCACCTTGAATTAGATGGATCGAAGTCAAAATTAGACCAACAGGTAATAGTTTCTGAGGATAGTTAGATAACGTGGATGTAAGGATATTTTTACAGTGTTATTTTGTTCGCAGACGCTTTACTAAGTTAATCTAAAAGGAAGCTTTAGATTTCGGATGCGGGAGCTACTCAGCAAGTCGGGCGTAATTTGGGAAGGGAAAGGCAATTTACAAGGCGAATAGCTGTGACCATATGCCGGCCGGCCAGTGCTCGGTCCTGGACGTCTTGGGCTTCCAGATATTCGCACTTAAATCGGGTCGCTTACAGATGAATACTTCCCTTATTTTATTTTATTTACTATTTTAAGTTATTTGTTCGGCGTTAAGATTGTAGATGAGATTCAAATAGTTTTGTTTAAGAATTCATTCTTTTGAATAGTTATTCAGGCAAGCTTCGACGGCCCGGCGCACCACCCGATGCCGCCAGCAAGTCTCGATATATTCTGTCACAGCCCCTTATCGGTTATCTGTACAAATCGAGCTGTGCAGGCGGGAGTGATCGGAATCTGCGGCCTTCCGCACCGAGAAGAAGTAGGGCGGGTGGGCAAGGAGATGGGCCGTCACTCAGATAGTAGGTTGGTGTGGGCGACCCTTTGAAATAGATGCCAGTGGTCTGCCTTTTTCTGGCTATCGTTCTTATTCAAACGAAAACTTGTTGTAAACCGATCTGTGGTCTGGTGAAGAAGACACGATACCAAAGCTCTTGGTATGTTCCTCAAGTAAATGTGTTTGCTGATTAATGTAGATGTGATTAGGTCCATAAAGTAATAAAAGTATTGCAGGGCTAGATCAAAAGCGAATGAAATTATATATGCTTGAGATATTGTAATTCTTAAGACTATCTTGGGACATATTGGCATTGAATATATGCAGACTCACCACATATTATCAGGGTTTCATCTATTAGGTTGAGCAATTACAAAAACTGGCCTTGGCTTTTCCAGATGAGAAGGTTGATTTGACTGAGATTAATTAACTTCATAGGAATTGATATGGCTTGGTCAAGAAAGTGTAACTTTAAAGTCAAAACCAATTAATATCAATATATTTTGCTGGCAAAGGGTTTAGTGATGGTTGGAATTAGATGCAAATTAACCTTCATCTCACTAAATCAAGTATTTTGCTAATTGCATAGTTACTTTGTTTTTCATGCAGTGGTGTGTGACTATGCAATTGTGTGAAATCTATAATTTGATGTTATACCTTGTTGATGTTGAAAGAGTAAGTACTGATATGATAAATCTTTGATGCCACTTTTATGATCAACTTGCAATGTCCTCTTCTCAATACTACCTTCAGTGTGAGACACAAGAGCCTGAAGACCCATGCACAATGATTCATCAACAGCTTCTTCACCTCTGTCATCAGACTTCTGAATGGTCCATGAACTCACGAACACTACTTTATTATAACATTTTTTGTACTATTTATTCGGTAATTTAGAGTCATTTTTTTGTATTCATGTACAATTGTCACAAAACAACAAATTTCACACCATATACAGTAAGAAAACAATGGCAAGCCTGATTCTGATCTGAATTTCTAAATTGAAATTCCAAGGTGCTGCATATTTTACTGAAAATAAATTTTTCTAAACTATCTTTCTCTAACTTAGATTAGAAAAAGGTTAAACCTCCATTTTGAACTCAATTTTCTATTGTTTCAGGCACCATTTTGTCCTCCTGTGTCCCTTTGTATCTTCCTAAATACAGTATATTAATGATTATTTTATGCCATTTGTACGCTTAGATTATTAGCTCTCTATTTTTTAAGCTAAGCTAATGATGGAAATACAGAAAAGCTGTGAATCCATTAGATATCCGTGGGAATTAACACTTTACACACCTGACCAACTCAGAGCACAAATAATTTATTTTTACTTTCTTTCACGGGTCAGTTCGTAGCACTCTTCACAATTGAAAGTTGCAACTTCTAATTCCCTCCCTAGAGATTCGTCTATACAAATCTAAACAATCATTCACTAGTTCTTGTGTAACATTAAGTTTCCAGAAGAGAAATTTTTGGGATGGGGTATCTAAGAGCAGCTTCAAGTTCCTGGGTGTCAGGATCTCTGAGGATCTAACCTGGTCCCAACATATTGATGTAGTTATCAAGAAGGCAAGACAGCTGTTATAATTTATTAGGAGTTTGAAGAGATTTGGCATGTCAACAAATACACTCAAAAACTTCTATATTTGTACCGTAGAGAGCATTCTGACAGGCTGCATCACTGTCTGGTATGGAGGGGCTACTGCACAGGACCAAAAGAAGCTGCAGAAGGTTATAAATCTAGTGAGCTCCATCTTGGACACTAGCCTACAAAGTACCCAGGACATCTTTAGGGAGTGGTGAAAGACAGTGTCCATTATTAAGGACCTCCAGCACCCAGCGCATGCCGTTTTCATACCGTTACCATCAGGTAGGAGGTACAGAAGCCTGAAGGCTCACACACAGCAATTCAGGAACAGCTTCTTCCCATCTGCCATCCGATTCCTAAATGGACATTGAATCTTTGGACGCTACCTCACTTTTTTTAATACAGTATACAGTATTTCTGTTTTTGCACATTTTAAAATCTATTCAATATACGTAATTGATTTACTTGTTTATTATACTTCAATTTATTATTATTTTTTCTCTTTCTGCTAGATTATGTATTGCATTGAACTGCTGCTGCTCAGTTAACAAATTTCATGTCACATGCCGGTGATAATAAACACCCAATAGTGATTTATTTTAATCCTAATGAAGACAAAAGAACAGAGAAAGAAAAAGCACAAAGAAAAAAACTACACCTGCTCCTACACCTCCTTCCTCACTACCATTCAGGGTCCCAGATAGTCCTTCCAAGAGAGGCAACAGTTCTGTTGGGATTACCTACTGTATCCAGTGCTCCCGGTGTGGCCTCTTTTATATCAATAGGACACGACATAGATCGGGAGATTGCTTCACCGAGCACCTACACTCCGTCTGCCAGAAAAAGGGTGATCCCCGGTGGCCACCATTTTAATTCTACTTCCCGTTCCCATTCAGACATGTTAGTCCATGGCCTCCTCTACTGTTGCGATGAGGCCACACTCAGGTGGAGGAGCAACATCTTATATTCCGTCTGGGTAGCCTCCAACCTGCTGGCATGAGCATTGATTTCTTGAACTTCTGGTAATTGCCCCACACCCCTCTGCTTTATCATTCCCCATTCCTATTTTCTTCTCTCAATTTATCTCCTTACCTGCCCATTACCTCCCTCTGATGCTCCTCCTCCTTCCCTTTATTCCATGGCCGTCTTTCCTCTCCTATCAGATTCTCCTTCTCCATCCCTTTATCTCTTTAACAGTAGATTTACCAGCTCTTTACTTCATCTCTCACCCTCCCAGTTTCACCTACCACCTACTAACTTATACCCTTTTCTCCCCTCCCCCACCTGCCTACTCCCATCTCATCTTTTACCTCCAGTCCCGATGAAGGGTCTCAGCCCGAAACATCAACTGTTTACTCTTTTCCATAGATGCTGCCTGGCCTGCTGAGTTCCTCCAGCATTTTGTATGTGTGCCAAAGAAAAAGTCAACAGCTTTGTAGAGAATATATGGTTGTCATTTCTGGCTTCTGGTAAATTATGTTTTGATTGGGAGTCACACATTGAATTGTCCTATTGATTTTGTTAGTCTATTTTGAGCCTCAGAAGATTTCTAATTTTGTTTTTAGCTCATTTATATATTAAGAATCCTCAGCTGGAAGCCTTCCTCCTGGTTATGAATGAATAATTAGAAAATTGGTCTTTTCTGGATGCTGCTTGTCCATCATTGGTTCAAGAGAACTTGAAAATACTTTTGATGCTATATTCTGTTTAAATTATCTTCCACTTTATCTTGGCCTTTATAATATCAGTGAGGCCTTTTTGTATGATTATAATTGCTTTTTGATAACGTATTTATTTCTTCCCATCTGAAGGATAAGCTTTCTGGGAAATGGTTTCTCTTATTGATTTTGCGTAGCTTAAAATAAATAAATCAGTCTGCCCAGTTGGGTGTGTAATATTTTCACTTTGCCAAGATGATTCATTATCCTAAAGTAATAAGTTTGGAAACACAGAGCAAATAGCGCAAAAATGTTGTGAGGATGGAACAAGCATCTTAAAACTATATTGAGAATAACAAAATAAATATGTAGGCCAATAATTGGTAGAAAAAAATTAATGCACTAAATTGCAAATAACTGGATGTAGAAAGGAAATATAAGCCATGAACAAAGTTTATGAATGGTGCTGATACAACTTTGGATAAGCACAGAATGACTTGTGAATCCTGGTAGATTTTCACTGAACATATCGAATTATTGCAAAATAGCAATCAAGAACGTCTATTGAATATTGAAAGACATAACTAAAATAGAAGATATCCCAAGACATCATGATCAGAGTGGACAGTTTTCAAATCTCAAATGCTGTGCCCAATCTTAGACACTAATTGATATTGTGGGAATTTTAACCTCTTGGAGAAGTCACAGTTCAAGAAAAAGCTGAAGGAACATTTGCTATTTATTCTGCTAAGGGGACATTTGATAGTTAGGGTATATAGACTACTGTTAACTTTATTGGTGAATATTGGTTTTAACTTAAAAGAGAGCAAATGGCCGTAAATACAAAATCATGAAACATAACATTAAAGCTTGGGGTCTACATTTCCATGCAAAACATTAACATTTAGAGTGGAGTGGTGTAGAAGAAAGTACATTTTTAAGGATGTATCCTACTATTGCTGTGTGAAAAATACTTTTGAGTGGAAAGACTAAAATGAACTACATCATCTCACAGTGGTTCATTGTGAAAGCCCATGGAGGGCTTTAATTCATGCAGAACAGACACGGGCCATTTGGTTTACCAGATCTGCGCCAATTATCAATTAACCGTTTGACTTATCTAACACTGATCCCATTCTTCTCCCCACTTTCCCATCAACTCCCCCAGATCTACCATTTGGGTTAATTAGCATATCAACCTGCATATCTCTGGAATGGGGAAGAAAACTGGAGGACTAGGGAAATTACACAGATATCATTGGTTGTCAGGTTTGAAACCAGGTTGTTCGAGCTACAAGGCAGCAGCTCCACTAGCTGAGTTATTGTGTCATTCCCAAATGGTAGAGTGAGCCTGGCATATTTCACTGCACTCAGGTCCTCTTACTTGTACTCCCTTATAATAATATAGAAAAAGAGCTTTGAATCGATTCTGCATGTCAGTACAATCCAATCAATCTGAATTCTCCACTTATTTCCCTTTAACCTACTTTCCCTTGCATGCCCACTAACATCCCTCTGAAGTTGGAGAATCAGGGGATGTCAGTGGGCATGTGAGGGAGAGTAGCTTGTAGGCCAGTAACATAAGGGGCAACTTACAGTAACCAACTAACCTAATAGTCAGCACATCTTTAGGAGACTGGAGGAAACTGGAGCAACCAAGCAGTTGCAGGAGAATGTGCAACTGAACACAGACAGCACCTGAAGTAGGTCAAGTCTGGATTGTAAAACTGAGACAACTGTTCTACCCTCAACATCCCTCCACCACCCAGAGCTGTAATTTCACAGAATGTCATCCACGTTTATATGTTTCTTCACTAACTAATTCCTGTCTTAATGAAACTCATTTAGTATAAAGTGAAACTCATCACTAGGAGTTCAGTTTACTAAAATCAGTATGACCAATAATGATACTTACACCCAGCTGCTTCTTTCACTGAGCAATGCAACCAAATCTAACTTTAAAGATGCTCCAGACACTAAACTTTATCTCTTCTGAATATCAGTTTATTTAGATGAGCTTAAAATGCTTTGCAGAAACTTGTTTCTATATACTTTCTTCCTTCCTGAAATATACAGCCATTGGTGGGAAGTTTGAGATTCTTACAGTGGTGTTGTAAAATACGGTAGAGACATTATCCTCATCACAAATCACACTCAGATCAGTAGATTATTCAGGAAATATTTGAAGCTATGCTGTGCCTTGCAAAAGTATTCAACTCCCAACCCTTTGTTCACATACATGAGTATTACAATCAAGGATTTTGATCAATTTAACTGAGAATTTTTATTCACTTGCACCTTTTTTTCACAGTAGACTCCAAAAAAGAGGAACAATTGTAAAGCAGGAAAACTAAAAATTCTAAACTAAAATGTCAGCACTTCAAAAGTATTCCTCCTTCTTTGCTCACTACTTATTAGAACCTCCTCTCGCAGCTATAACAGCTTTTTGGATAAGTCGCTATTAGCTTTACACAACATTTTGGAGCAAGATTTGCCCATTCTTGCAAAATTGCTGAAACTGTGCCAGGTTAGTTGGGGAGTGGCAGTGGACTGCAATCTTGAGGTCTTACCGGAGCTATTCGATCGGGCTAAGGTCAAAACTCTGACTGGGCCACTCAAGGACATCAATTTTCTTCACTTGAAGCCACTCCATAGTTGCTCTGGCAGTGTGCTTTGGGTTTTGGGTCATTGTGCAGCTGAAACTTTCCTACCCAGTTTAAGCTTTCTGGCAGAGGCTAGCAGGCTTTTATCCAGGATATCTCTGTATTTAGCAACATTCATTTTCCCACCAATTCTGACCATATTTCCAGTTCCAGCTGCTGAAAAGCATTCCCTGAGCATGATGCAATCTCCGTCATCTTTTACAGTAAGTAGTGTTAGTGTTATCTGGCTGATGCACGGTATTATTTACGCCACATGTACCGCTTAGTGTTGAGGCCAAAAAGTTCCACTTTAGTCTCGTCTTTACAGTGTGGGAAGTCTTTACAAGCAAGGATATGTTTTATTTTTAGCCAGGGGTTCTTCCTTGCCACTCTTCCTTAAAACAGCATTTTTTTGCAAAGCCTCAGAGATTGTGGAGTCATGAACTTCATCTCCAGTTGCAGCCACGGACTTCTACAGTTCATTCAGTGACTGTTGGTGTCACAGTAGCCTCTCTTACAAGTGCCATTCTTCTCTGGCAATTAAGTTTAGAAGGGCAACCTGACCTAGATAGTGTGTCTGTGGTTTAATATTCTTTCCGCGTTTTCACTATGGACTGCACTGAGCTCCAGCATATGTTCAGTGCCTTTGAGATGGTCTTGTATCCTTCCCCAAATTCGTACTTCTCTATTATCATTTCCCTGACTTGTCCTGAATGTTCTTTTGTCTTCATTTTGGTTTGGTCTGTTGAAAATCTACCATATTGTTGGACCTTACAGAGAGAGGATGTATTTATTCTTATGAATACATTGAAAGCAGGTGATCCTCCAGTTTTCTACATCAACAAATTGGGTGAGTTGGTAAGGTGATACAGTATATTGCACCTGAGGAAAGTTAACATAGGAATGAATACGTTCTTTGCCTCACAATTTTGGTTTTTAATTCTTAGTAAATGGTTGACAGGTTTTGGAATTTTTCTTTTGATTTGACATGTTTTGTAGATTAGCTCAAAAATCCAACTTCAATGTATTTTAAATTTAGAAAATGAGGCAGTAAAATGTGAAAATTGTTGGGGAAGCTGAATACTTTGTCAAGGCACTCTATATATAAATATCTATGTATATAATGTTTTGTATCACAAACTTTTGCTTTTGATTAATATCTTTTAATCATATCTTCCTCAGGTATTGATGCTGAAAATGAACTACATGGAAAGTTCGCCTGCGGGCTGCTCCATTTCATCAGCCGCGTCATCGATCTCCAGCACTGAGCCGCAAAGTGGTTGCAATTCTCTCCTCACAGCAATTAGACTAGCTTCATTAAATCAGATCCTTGACCCCTGGGTTTATTTGCTACTCCGAACAATCCTATTAAGGAAGGCACATCAGGTGGCCAATGCTGTTACTAATTGCTCGGTAGAGGGTTTGAAAGAGATTCCAGTAACAGCTGAAACAAGGGTCCATTTGAACGAACAACCATAAATCAATGCCTTACAACCTGATTGACGGCAGGATGAGGAAAATTTGAACCCCCTGTTGCCTTTAGACTGTGCATATAAACCAACTCTTATAAATTTTGAGAAAAACTTTATTTGTTTTATCTGAGCTGCTGGATGAATGAATCTAAAGTTTGTAAATATTCCTTATAAATCGTTTACCTCTCATTACATTTGATGGTTGGCACAGTGGAGATGCAACAGCCTATTGCATATGGATTCTACAGGTAGTTCCACTCAGTTTATCTGTAATATAAGAACATTTATTTAAAAAAAACAGAGGAGCTGGAGAGAACATTTGCAAATGTAATGATCGAATGTACATTGCTGGAAAGGGAAACAGAATTAATAATAACTTCCTAAAAGGAATTAGCTAAATGAATGGATTGACAGGAGTTTTTGGAAAGAGCGGAAGAATTGGAGTACGTAGTTAAAAAGTTAAGGATTCAGCATAATAACAATTGGCTTCGGTTCCGTGAGGTATTATTGCCAATTTAGACCTGAACAAGAATGTCGAGAAAAGAAAAAGAATGCAGCAAAAAGAATTAAAAAGTTCACGTTTGATTTTAATCAAAATTTAATCTCAGAATTTAATCACATGTTTGTGCCAAGTTCACTGATTTATGTGTACTGGTGTAAGAACACCATATTTGGCTCATTTATTCTGGAGCTTTGATCCTGATTTAACCAGTGATAATACTTTTCTTTCCCTTTCTTTTTACTGTGCTGTTATAGCATTATGGAGTAATGGAGCATAGAAACAGGTCCTTTGGATTGATTCATGCCAACCAAAATGCTGATCTAACCTAGTCCCATTTGCTCATATTTGCCCATATTTCTCCAAACCTGGAGTTCCCAACCTTTTTTATACCATGGACCAACACCATTAAGCAAGGTGTCCGTGGACCCCAGGTTGGGAACCCCTATCTATTCATCTGTCCAAGTATCTTTTAAATATTTTACTATACCTGCCTTTACCAGTTCCTTGGGCTGCTCATTCTATATGTTCCCCATTCTCTGCAGGAAGTTACCCCTCAAGGCCATTTTAAATATTTCCTCCCTCACCTTAAACCAATGCCCTTTAAACCTTTTTTTTAACAGTCAGTCAAGTTTATTATCATATGTACAGATGCAATGAAAAACTGACTTACAGCATCAATGATACGAAACATGAGATAAGCAACATTCTGTTTCTCCAGGAAAGCATTCACCCTATGTATGGTTCCCATCTTTTTATATACCGATTTTGCCTTAATCATTCTTCTAAAGTTTATTTACTTATTAGGTAGCTGCATAGCTAATGGACAGCCAGGAAATTACAGAGAACCTCTGTCTTGTGTCAAATAATAGCTCATTTGAAATAGGAATTTTGTACTTGGGAAGAAGACAGCAGCATCAAAATGGATAAGGAAGTTTTATAAGAATGATTATATGCTTCGATGTCTAATACAGAAATGCTGACTAACTGCATTCAGAAGTATCTAAACAATATTCTCTTTGTAAAAGTTACCAATATATATGCATATGATAACCGTAGAATTTAAAGGCAGTATTAAATATTTGCACATATAGTGTTGTAGTTAATGTGGTAATTATTTTTATTATATAATTCAGAAATCAATGACATATAATTAAGACCATAGACCATAAGACATAGGAGCAAAATTAGACTGCTCCACCATTTCATCGTGGCTGATCCATTTCCCCTTTCAACCCCATTCTCCTGTCTTCTCCTCATAACCTTTCATGCCTTGACTAATCAAGAGCCTATCACCCTATGCCATAAATGTGCAATGACCTGGCCTCCGTAGCCACCTGTGGCAACAAATTCCAAGATTCACAGCCCTTGCTAATGAAATACCTCCTCATCTCCATCTCCATGGTCGTTCCTTAATTCTGAGACTGTGCCCTCTGATTCGAACCTTCCCCCACTATAGGGATCATTTTCTTCATGTCCACTCTGTCTAGGACATTCAACATTCAATAGGTTTAAATGAGATCCCTCCCCACCCCATTCTTCAAAATTCCAGCAAGTAAAGGCCCAGAGCCATCGATCGCTCCTCATACAATAAACCTTTTATTTCCAGAGTCATTTTTGTGAACCTCCCCGAACCCTCTCCAATGTCACACATCCATTGTTCAATCAGTGGTCCAAAACTGTTCATAATACTCCAAATGAGGCTTCACCAGTGCCTTCTAAAGCCTCAGCATTACATCCTTGCTTTTATATTCTAGTTCTCTGGAAATGTATGTTAACATTGCATTCGCCTTCCTCACCATCAACTCAACCTGCAAGTTAACATTTAGGGAATCCTGCAGAGGACCCGCAAGTCCCTTTGCACCTCAGATTTTGAATTTTCTCTCTGTTTAGAAAATAGTCTATGCATTCGTTCTTTCTACCAAAGTGTATAACCAATACTTCCCACCATAGTATTCCATCTGCCTCATTTTTGCCCATTCTCCTAATTTGTCTAAGTCCTTCTGCAGCCTTTTGTGTTTCTACATTACCTGCCCTTCCACTTATATTCATAACGTCCACAAACTTGGCCACAAAGCCATCAATTCCATCATCTAAATCATTAACATAAGATGTAGAAAGAAGTGATCCCAACACCAACCCTTGTGGAACACCACTAGTCACCGGCAGCCAACAAGAAAAGGCTCTCTTTATTCCTATTCTTTGCTTCCTGCCAATTGGCCACTGCTTTATCCATGCTACAATCCTTCCTGTAATTTCATAGCTTGTTAAGCAGTCTCATGTGTGGCACCTTGTCAAAGACCTTCTGAAAGTACACAACATCAACAGATTTTCCTTTGTCTATCCTCAGCGCCAGAGACCCAGTTGCTGCGGTTCCACCCCCCCCCCCCCCCCACCCCAGTCCGTTATCTCCTCCAAAGGTATCCAAAGCAGGGTTACTCTGCACTGGCCATTCATTTCCTTTCCCTCTCCTCTCTCCTGACAATCACCCAGGTATCTGCGTCCTGCTTCTTAGGGTTGACTACCTCCCCGTAGCACCTATCTATCACCTCCTCATTTTCCAGTATGAGCCAAAGGTCATCGTGCTGCAGCTCCAGTTCCTTAACATGTTCCCTCAGGAGCTGCAACAATTAAATACAGAATTTATGTAATGCAGATCCAAAATTTAATTTGAAGAGTTGTATTTTAATCATATGGAATTCATCAGTGATATATTTTTCAATATGGAGTTGTTATCGTCACTGTAAGAGTGTTAATTATGTTGCATATATCCAATAAAGTTATCAATTTGTGTTGTGTCCTAAAGTGAAATGTCCTAAATTGTTCCGTTCCATACTATATAAATAGTTCATACAAGTGTGGCTGACTGTTTTGAATAATTTTTAATTATTTTGTACTGTTGAGTTTAATCAAAATTGACATCACCTGCACTTTTCTCATGCTTATCTAACCAAGCTGGAGTTATTTTCCACCCCTTGCTAGGAATAAATATGACCCCCCCCCCCCAAATATCAAAATAACAAAACTAACCAATTACTGATTCTTTCTCCAGTGTTTTAAAGTGTGATACACTTTAACTCTCTAGGCCATCCCTTTAAATCACAAATGAAATGTATTTAACTCATATTTGCTATAACCTAATCACTATTTTTAACTTCTCGTACCCCAATCAGCCTGGATGATTGTGGTTTAGTTCTTATTCTTTGGTTCAATACTTAGATCCTCCAATTTTAAAATGTGTAACGTTGATAAACCCTAAGTAAGATGGCAATGCATTCAGACACATTGGCCTCTGAGGGGCCAACCAAAGGTGCATTTTTTCTTTGTTAAATGTGTTTTTTATTACAATCGCAAGATGGTGCTGGGCTCCAAGTGCTTCAGGTGCTGTCGTCTACCCCATCAGGGAGCTGCTTGTTGATTGGGGGCCAGTAAGGTTGTCCAGTGTGTCAGTGAAGCTGGACTGGGCCTAGATGCAGACTACGTTGCTGCCTACTACTGGAAGACATTGGAGCTAGTATGCAAAGGCACCATGCAATGTAACAGTGGGTGATTGCCTTGAATGTTTCTCTTGCAATCACTATGATTGCAGGGTAGACAAAGGAGATGCAGTGGATGTGGTGTACCTGGATTTTCAGAAGGCCTTTGATAAGGTGCCACACATGAGGCTGCTTAGCAAGGTAAGAGCCCATGGAATTACAGGGAAGTTCCTAGCATGAGTGGAGCATTGGTTGATTGGCAGAAAACAGAGAGTGGGAATAAAGGGATCCTATTCTGGCTGGCTGCCGGTTACCAGTGGAGTTCCACAGGGGTCAGTGTTGGGACCACTGCTTTTTACGATGTACATCAATGATTTGGACTATGGGATTAATGGATTTATGACTAAATTTTTCGATGATACAAAAATAGGTGGAGGAGTGGGTAGTGTTGGGGAAACAGTGAACCTGCAGAGAGACTTAGATAGTTTAGGGAATGAACAAAAAAGTGTCAAATGAAATTCAATTTTGGAAAGCGTATGGTCATGCACTTTGGTGGAAGAAATAAATGGGAAGACTATTATTTAGATGGAGAGAGAATTCAAAGCGCAGAGAAGCAAAGGTACTTGGGAGTCCTTGTGCAGGATACCCTAAAGGTTAACCTCCAGGTTGAGTTGGTGGTGAAGAAGGTGAATGCAATGTTGGCATTCATTTCTGGAGGTACAGAATATAAGAGCAGGGATGTGATGTTGAGGTTCTATAAGGCACTCGTGAGACCACACTTGGAGTATTGTGTGCAGTTTTGGGCTTGTTATTTTAGAAAGAATATACTGACATTGGAGAAGGTTCAGAGAAGATTCATGAGAATGATTCCAAGAATGAAAGGGCTACCATATGAGGAACATCTGGCAGCTCTTGGGCTGTATTCCCTGGAGTTCAGGAGAATGAAGGGGGTCTCATAGAAACATTCCAAATGTTAAAAAGCCTGAACAGATTAGATATGACAAAGTTATTTCCCATGGTAGGGGAGTCTAGGACAAGAGGGCATAACTTCAGGATTGAAGGATGTCCCTTTAGAACAGAGATGCGGAGAAATTACTTTAGTCAGAGGATGGTAAATCTGTGGATTTGTTGCCATGAGCGGCTGTAGAGGTCAAGTCATTGTGTGCATTTAAGACAGATATAGATAGGTTCTTGATTAGCCAGGGCATCAAAGGGTATGGGGAGTTGAGATGACTGGAAGAATTAGATCAGCCATGAATGAATGGCCTACTTCTGCTCCTATATCTTATGGTCTTACTTACGGGATGGTGATAATATCATCTGAGTAAAGATGTCAATCAGGAGGTACACATATGTTATTTAATCTTGAATTATGAAGCACTTACAATAGTAAATGCTATTTAAAATTTTGTTTGTTACACATGATGATTCCTTTACATTTCAACATGTTTGTACTTGTTCATTGTAGGAATGAAAGAATAATACCTCTGTTTCACAGATTTAGTATCTAGCTGTATAGTTATATTTGCTAGTTACAAGGCTACTGCCTCTGATACATATATTTAGAAAAGCATTTGAAAATATTAAGGGAATTACAGTAAGTTTTATGCAATATCTCACCATCACATTTACTAGTTGTGTCCAAGTAGAGCTGCCTTGATCCAAACAATTGTCACACTCAGTGAACTACCCTAACAGCTACTGATGTTGCTGCTGGTTTAGATCCACAGCAGGAAACACAAGATACTGCAGACATTGGAATCTGGATCGACACACACACAAACTGGAGGAACTCAGAAGGTCAGGCAGCATCTATGGAAGAAAACGGACAGTCAAGTTAAGAAGTCAACTGTCAATTTCCCTCCATAGATGCTGCCTGACCTGCTGAGT